>NW_022196899.1:9670337-9698723 GCF_008632895.1 Mastomys coucha
GCACTGTTCTCAACATGATCTTCCAAGCTCCTACAGAACATCCCACAGAGTTCTTAACAGCCAATGGCGCTTCTAGTTCAAAGTTCCAAAGTCCTTCCACAGTCCTCCCCTAAACATGGTCACATTGTCACAGGAATACCCCACTATGCTGGTACCAATTTATCTTAGTCAGGGCTTCTATTCCTGCACAAACACCATGACCAAGGAACAAATTGGGGAGGAAAGGGTTTATTTACCTTACTTCCACATTGCTGTTCATCACCATAGGAAGTCAGGACTGGAACTCAAGCAGGTCAGGAAGCAGGAGCTGATGCAGAGGCCATGGAGAGATGTTCCTTACTGGCTTGCTTCCCCTGGCTTACTCAGCCTGCTTTCTTATAGAACCCAAGACTTCCAGCCCAGGGATGTCACCACCCACAAGGGGCCCTACCCCCTTGATCACTAATTGAGAAAATGCCCCACAGCTGGATCTCATGGAGACACTTCCCCAACTGAAGCTCCCTTCTCTGTGATAACTCCAGTCTGGGTCAAGTTGACACACAAAACCAACTAGTACAGGTAGTTAGTGGTCAAGAAAAAGCACTGTGTATTTATTTAATAGTCATTTCTACTGTGACTGTGTTTGCTTCATTTTACTTAAATAGAGTTTCTAATAGCTCACATGTTTAAAAGACTTTACTTCTCCTGTTGATTTGCATTATTGGGCTTTAAATCAGTTTTTTTGGTTTGTTTGGTTTTCATCTTACTAGGTGGCATTTTATAAGTACAAAAATCCCCAAGATGTATTAAGTTTTTAACTGGTAATTGTTTCTTAGGCTTATCACCATGCCAGAGTCGTGGGAAATTAGAAGCCCAAATTGAAAGTTTATGCAAAGAAAATGAATCTCTGAGAAAAGCCCATGAAAATGACTGTGATGCATTGAGAATAAAGTGCAAGATCATTGAAGACCAAACTGAAACCATCCGGAAACTAAAAGACGTGAGTGAACCTGACATGTTGTTTTGGGGTAAAAGCTAGTAGCAGGTTTGGGAAATATAATAATTTATCTTTGTGATCCTCAACTGTTGTAGATTTTAAAGCCAGAAAGAATATCATGTTTCCTTTTATAGTAGTCTCAGCCTTGCTCTTAAAAGCAGTACCTGATGCTGACGAACTTGAGTTTTACTTTTGACTTTTTTTGTTTGTTACTGTTTTTTGAGACAGGATCTATGAATTTCTGGCTGGATTAGGAACCAAGCAAGCCTCAAACTCCCAGAGGTTTGCTTGCCACTGCCTTGAGTGTTGGGATTCAAGGCAGGTGGCACCAAGCCTGCCTTATTGTTATTGCCTGGGAAATAATAAAATATGAGTCATCAGTAAAAGATTAGAAATCACAAGAAAACTTAGTATTTTTATGGTCCATTTCCTTTTAGATCTTAACTCATACCAATATGCAACATCCAAAATAAAGTACTTTTTTTTTTAAGGATTTACAAGAAAAAGATGAGCAAATCAAAATGCTACAAGAACAGATCGCTATGATCGAAAAGTGTTCTCAAGAGCAACTAGATGAAAAGACTTCCCAGCTGGACTCCATAGTGGAGAAACTGGAGAGACACAACGAACGGAAGGAAAAACTAAAGCAACAGTTGAAAGCAAAGGAATTAGAACTTGAAGAAATCCGAAAAGCTTACAGGTATTATATAGTATTTGCCAGTGAGAAAAAGGTGTAGACGAATGATTTCATGTTCCTCACTTAATTCTAAAGTTGTTTCTTGTCTTTACAGCACACTAAATAAGAAGTGGCATGATAAAGGAGAACTACTCTCTCATCTTGAAACACAAGTAAAAGAAGTAAAGGAAAAATTTGAAGACAAGGAAAGGAAACTGAAAGCAGAGAGAGACAAAAGTCTTGAGCTACAAAAGTAAGCATTAAGTCATGGAGGATGTGGGATCCCTTTAAACACACACACTAGACTCGAATGGGTGAAATATATGTAAAGAAAGAAGATTCCAAAGATATGGAGGGCATAATTCGCTAAGAAAGTCATTTCCATTCCATCTCTAAAATAAGAAGGTTAAGAGTTCTCCCATTATAATTAGGTATGAATATATATGTATTTCTCCTTATAGAATAGTACCTGAAACATTGAATTCCCATGAAAAATAAGTAATACAGTTTAATTGACTAGCTTTTATTTCAAGATGCAGAGTGGTATTAATAACAAAGCCTGGAGACAGCTTCTTACTAGAACGCCCTTGTAATCTCTGTGGATCCATATGCATAGGGGTTATTCTCTCTCTCTCTCTCTCTCTCTCTCTCTCTCTCTCTCTCTCTCTCTCTCTTTTAAGGGATGCAATGGAAAAGCTTCAAAACATGGACGATGCCTTTAGAAAACAAGTTGATGCAATCGTCGAAGCTCATCAATCTGAAATGACACAGCTAGCAAATGAGAAGCAGAAATATATTGAGTGTGCAAATATAAAGGTAAGCTAAGATTTATTTTAATAATGCTAAATTATTATGGTGAAACAAATTAGATTTTTGGAAACTAAAAGAGGGAAGGCTGAACATTGCCAGAGTTATCATGAGTCTAGGCGACATTTCAGTCATTCACAGGTAATAACTCTAGGGAACTGAGCAGCATGTTAAATTCCTGCTTCCTCCGCTCTATGATCTTAGCAGTCTCCCATGAACATCCCTTAGGTCACAGGCAAGGGATAGTGGAAGTGCAGTCTACCACTGCCTTGAGAAAGTTCCCAGTGATCACTGCCCTGTTCATTAGGGTTTAAGCCAATCAGATTTGTCATTTTGATAAGAATGAGTTTCTGGTGCTTTAACACTCTTGAAGATAATAGGTCAGATCAAGGTATTTGAAAAATCACTCAAATATTCTGACTTTTTTGAGATCCACTAGATTCAAAGATACTTAAGAACTTTCCATCAATTTTCAAGTGGTGATGAAAAAGCAAACCAAAAGAACTAAGGTATGTAAGATTCAGAAATAAGCAACCAAAAAGCATTCAAGAACGGAGAGCTCATAATGCATGCTTCTTCTGTAATCTCAGTACACAGGGTCAGGCAGGACGAGCAAACATTTGTGCCAGACTGGGCTACACAGAAAGACCTGTCTCCAAAAAAAGGGGGGGAGGAGGGACTGAAAAGATTGCTCAGCTGTCATGAGCACTGAGCTCTTTATGAGGCCCAGAGTTTCGATCCTAGCACCCATGTAACAAGCCAGGTCGCTGCACTCTGTAAATGCCTAGAACTAGGTCTGAGAGATCCAGTGCTATATTCTGGCCGCCACACCCATTCACAAATGTGCATACAGACAGTGCTAGCACATAAAGAAAGTTTAGATACAGAGGAAGAGACTTCGTCAGAATGAGCTTAAGGTAGAATTACCCTAGGGCTCTGCAAGGAAAGAGAACAGACTTATTTAATCCATTGTTAGGCGCATAATGACCACAGTATTTCACTTGCCGTCAGTGGTGATTTCACGTATTTCATTTAACATGATACAAAGGTATTGTGGGCAAATACCAAATAAAGCATGGATTGGGGGCTTTTGGCTGAAAGTACTGAGTGTAATGTTGGGCCCACTACCAACATGATTTGGAAAGAGTTAAAGAAATGCCTCCTTACGTTGTTTTTGACAGACAGGAACCTTAGCAGAGTCTCACTACCTGAGGCTCATCATACATTCACGTTTGTGTTATGTTAGAAGTTGCAAGCCTTTCTTTTCAGGATGATCCTGAGAGACTCCCTGGTGCCGCCCGCACAAGTCTGTTTCATGATATAATAAGTTCTTGAGAATTCTTAAGTCCACTACCTGAGGTTCATCACACATTCACGTTTGTGTTATGTTAGAAGTTGCAAGCCTTTCTTTTCAGGATGATCCTGAGAGACTCCCTGGTGCCGCCCACACAAGTCTGTTTCATGATATAATAAGTTCTTGAGAATTCTTAAGTCCAAAGGCCTTGCTCCTCATTGTCCTGAAGATCGAAAGCAGTTGCTGTTCCCAAGCCTCTGAGATGAACAGAAAGGACATGGATGCTAAATTCTACCTGATTCCGATAGAGCCGGATTCACCGATTGGCTTAGCTTAAGTGGGTCTTTCATCCCACCGGAAATAGGAGTCGTCCTCAGCCTCTGCTCTGATTTCATAAGAATGCCTTGTATACTAAAGCAATAAAATAACTTTAAATTTAAAAAAAAAGTTAGAAAAATAGATCCAGAGCTTAAAAATAATAATCAGGAATAGGAAGTATACAGATCTTAAGGCATCACAGATAGGTAACAATTAATGGAAGGAGAAGTTGGGGCTGGAGAGTTAGTTCAGCCTTTAAGAGTCACTAGTCACTCTTGAAGAGGACCCAAGTTCTATTGCCAGCACCCACATGGCAGATCACAACCATCTGTAACTCTAGTCCCAGGAGATCCAATGCCCTTTTCTGACCTCCATGGGTCCTAAGCATGCTTTTTGAAAACATGCATCTATGCAGGCAAAACACTCTTACACATAAAAGAATAAAATCTAAAAAAATAAAAAATAAAAAAAATAAGTAAATGAATAAATTAGGAAAAGTCATTTCTTAGAGAAAAGAAATTAGGAGATCTACATTAAGGGAATGTAGTAGCAGAAAAAGATTGTCACAGTAGCTGTATCTGTCAGACATGTTGAGCTAAATAGAAGAAAGTTTCAAGCAATGGTCTGTAGTATGCAGTGCACAGATCTTGGGGGAATCTCGGCTAAGAATGAATGGTAAAATTATATCTCAGAAAAGCCCACCAGAACTTTCGGAAATGCTGGAGGGACCACATTGAAAAGACTACTTTGGGAGGAAGTTGTGTGAGTTCCAAGTCTTTAAAGCATGGGTGTTTTAAGTAAAACTCGGCATTGACCGGCTGCTCAGGACAGTGGGATGATGGAGTCAGAAAACTAGGTTTCTGTTTGCTGTAAAATAGGAATTTCACATTTTCTAAACTCAAAATGCAGTTAAGATTCATTACTTTATCCTTTGCAGGAGAATCTTATGAGGACTAAATAGGTAATACACATGAAAGTACTTTATATAGCTTTCCATTTTATCATTTGAAAAAAGTTGCATCTTACTAACTTCATTTAATGAATCACAACTTATAGAGTACATAAAATACATCGTTGACTTTTCAAAATGCACTTCAAAATATTTAGAAAATTAAAATGTAAAATGTATACATTGGTTTAGGTTCAACAAGTTGAAGACGAAATGCGAAAACTTCTGGAAGAAACATGCAAGAACAAAAAAATGATGGAAGAAAAAATTAAGCAACTTGCTTATGCTATATGTGAAATACAGAAAGAAATGTGATGTTGATGGGAACAAGTTTAGTTGAAATGGACCAACAGACCTATTGTAAAAATGATTAAATTCTGTAACAGTAGTAACTGCTATGACTTTGAAATGTCTCTTTCTACACATCTCATTATGAATATATTTTAAAAGACTTGATGAACTATTGTATATGTGGGGTTTTTATAATAAAGTATTCTTAACTGTGTTTATTAGATGGCCCTATCATAATAACTAGACTGAAAGTAGTTTCTTGTCTCTGTGCTGTACCTTGTTGATAATTGCACACTTAACTTTCAGACTTGTAAAGGAATGGTACAATTTGACTATAGGAAAGATACAAAAATAATCATTGTTGAGCTTGTGCTCATGCAGAACTAGTTGTATTTACAGGTTATCCATTAGTTGATGCAACTCCCTTCTTTTAAAGTGTCTATAAGATGTAGTGAAAAAATATTGAAAGTCTATAGGATAAACAAAAATGTGTTCTCATTCAGAAAGATTTAGCTATCTCCACATGACCCAGTTTCATCTTTTCTGGTGCATTTTTCATTAAAGGTGAAATTTATAGTTTTATAAATATTGTCTGATCTAGAAGAACACAGCAGTCGCACCCTCATTCTCACCTCCTCTCATTGTCTGAAGAGACTTCTGGCTCTGCAACTGGAAACGCTCATTTCACTTCCTATCTAGTCTTGTATTGCAGACTCCCCGTCGTCGTCACCACTTAATGTTGGTAAATACATGTCCTTATCCCTGTGGTGTTTCTGAGAGGAAGAAAATATAACACATTTGAAAACTAATATCATTGACAAGCTAGATTTTAAAAAGTATATAGAACCCAAATAATCTTTAAATATTCCTGAAGAGAAGGTCTTATCGTGTTATTATAACTGAGCTACATGCTTCAGTCAAATGGTATCTCACAGTCTAATTCTTGCCTGAACCTGTCAGTGCCTGACCCTTCCAGTTTCATGCATCGTAAGTTTGTTGTCTGACGTTGAGCATGGCATTGAATTGGCACAGATTTGTGAACACAGATGCAGTAATACAGAGGATGTTTCAGAAAGGCTGTGGAACCTTTGCTGTTCTCCATACAGGCGAGCATTCCGTGAATGCTTGCTTAATTATTGCCACATGTGTTTTCCTGAGTACTCCATTTCTGCTCGTTGACAGAGAACTGGGCTCCCCTGTCTGTGAGATGGAGGAATAGAATGCTGAAGTTCACAATAGGAGGATAAATTATGGGATGATTGAATTTGAGAGAGAGAGAGAGTAGTTTTTTGTTTTTGTGGTTTTGTTTTTGTTTTTAGCAGGGGTAGGAGGAATCAGATAATCCATACATTCACTGAAATACCAGTTTTAGAAATCATTCAGTTCTCTGGATCTAGGAGAGTCTCCAAAAATTCTCCATCCAGCAACTTACCTTCAGATCTAAATTCCTAACTTAAAAGCACCTCAACTTAATGATCTTTGAACTTACATACTGTTACATGAACTTGGGTTCTACTACTTACTTACATCCTAACTTGGAAGTTATTTATACAACCACAAAATTCTCAAAGCCAGGATCCCTTCTCCTGAACTGTGATGTTAGATTCAGAGGGCTAGGGGAGAACTTTAAGTAATAACTAGGAAAGATTACTTATCTACTGTTATCCACTGGAATCCCAATACACTTGTGCATGGGGCAGGATCCTGAATGTTTTCAAGGATAACAAATTAACTTCCCTTCTTTGTCAAGGTGTCCAGGAATACAGAACAGTGCTCCCAACTCTGTTAGTTTTATGTATCTCTTATGTGGCTAATGACAAATATGTGTAGGTTAATATTATTACAAGCCATTTAAACATTCCTGTGACAATTAGGAGAGAAATGTACATGTAGTAGGGTAAAAGTAAAGTTGCCAAAATGGTTCAGTTACCAGACTGATAATTATGGATAACTCATCTGGCTTACCATTTATGGGCATACTATGCTAGAAGCAGATGTGGAAGAGTGGGAATGATAGGATAGTCCTAATTATCTCTTCCTCCTTCTGGAAATTTTCTTCTGCTCCCCATTAGCCATACTGTTAGGGATAAGAGATGGGTTTCAGTGGTATCAGCTTCAGTAAGGGACCACAATCTTATTTTATCCACAAGAATAGACGTTTGGGCTGCTGGAATTTAAGTATAACTTTCCAATATATTCTTTTTAATATTTTATTATTATCTTATTTTCTGTATATGAATCTTTATCCTGCATATATGTCTGTGCACCATGTATGTGCCTGGTACCCATGGAGAACAGAAAATGGTATTAGATTCCCTAGACTCAGAATTGCAAATAGTTGTGAGCTGCCATGTGGGTGGTAAAAACTGAACCCAGGGAGTCAAGAAGAGCAGCCAGTGCTCTTATCTCCATCTCTCCAGCCCCTCCATTATATTTTTGTTGAATTTGTTTTCTTATAACAAACTTGCATTTCTTATATTTCAATATGCATCATTCCTATGCATGAATATGATTTCAGGCTTCATTTATCAAATAAGTACCAGGATAGTGAAGGTGAAGGTTAAAATTCTCATTTGTGAGATGAGTCAGCTAATAAAGACACTCGCTGCTAAACTTGAGTACCTGAGTTTGACCCCTGGGTTCATATGGTGGAAGAAAATTAACTCCCACAAATTGTTCCTTGACCTCACAAGTGTGTGAACACACAAATATAACACAGTTTTAAAACCTTTAATGCCACAATAAAGAAAGAACAAAAGGAGGAGAGGGAGACAAAGAAAGAATGAAAGAAGAAAGGTGACCCAGGAGAGAGACAGAGAAAGGAAATGAAGGAAAGAAAGAAGAAAGGTGACTTAGGATTGAAATTACCTATACCATTAAAATTAAGATATGAAGGAAAGAATTGAAGACACAAGAAGATCAAAAGATTTCAAGGATTGGAAGAACTAATACTATGAAAATGACTATACTATCAAAAGCAGTATATAAATTCAATACAACCCCCATCAAAATCCCAATGACATTCTTTACAGAACTAGAAACAGTCCTAAAATTCATATGGCAGCACAAAAGGCTCTGAATAGTTAAAGCAGTCCTTTTCAGAAACAATGCAAAATGAACAATATTTTATCTCCACTTACATAATAAAACCTAGTAACAAGACATCATAACGTTGACATAAAAATAAACGTGTAGGCCTAAGGAATAGGCCGGAAGGCTCAGCAGTAAATCCGCAGAGATAGAGTCACCTCACATTTGATAACACTCTTGAAAAATAAACATTAGAGAAGCAACAGCCCCTTTAACAAATTATGGTGGGGAAATTGGGCTTATAAATGTAGATGAAAGTAGGTCAATATCAACTGCCTTCCACAAAATCAAGGCAAAAATGGATCAAGACCTTAATGTAAGATGTGCAACATTGAAACTTGCAGAAGAAAACATAGCTAATACATCTCGAAATATAGATATACACGAGCATTTCTGAAAGACTCTAATAACGCACTTTAACTAAGATTTATTAAAAATGAGAATTGCATGAAATTAAGTTTCTGCATAGCCAAAGAAATAACTGAGGGCGTGAGAAGATACCTTACCAAATGGGAAAACAGAAGCTTTGCCAACTACATATTAAGCAGGGGATTACATTGAAAGGTACATGAAGAACAATGAAAGTTTAGCACCAAAAGTTCAAGTCATTTAACCAATAAATAAGTTAAATGGTCAATATGTGCCTGAAAATGTGTTCAGCATCCTTCACCGTCAAGGAAATACAAATTAAAACTGCTTTACTAGTCCATACTACCCCAGTCAGAATGCTGTCCTCAATAAAATAAATGGTAGCTGGACAATGGTGGTCCACACCTCTGAGCTTGAGGCCAGCCTGATCTACAAAGCAACAACCAGGGCTACACAGAGAAACCTTATCTCAAACAAACAAACAAACAAAACAGCAAAAAAAAGAGGGGGGAGGGAAGAAAGAAAAACATGGAAGGAAGAGAAAGAATGAGAAAGGAAAAGAAAGTAAAAACTGCTGATAAGGATGTGGAGAAGAAGAAAATGTTGGGAAGAGAAGTCTTTAATTTAGCAATAATTGGGAGTGTCATTTCATGCAAGCACTTGGAAATCAAGCATGGAGGTACCTCCCATAGAACACAGCTGTACACTTCTGGATATATATATATAGATAGATAGATAGATAGATAGATAGATAGATAGATAGATAGATAGATAGATACATATATCTCCAAAGGACTCTAAGCTAACATACTGTACAGGTGATTATCAGTATTAGTCACTACAACTCTGAAATGGATCAATAGATGAAGAGATAAAGAAAATGTAGTACATAAACACTGGAATTTTATGCAGATGTTAAGAAAGGAAAATCACATCTGTAAGGAACTAGAATAATTGCTAAGCAAAATGAGCAGATTCCAAGAAAAAAATATATTTCTTCTCATATGAAAAACTTAAATTTCAAGCCATGCGCACGTGCATATATGTGCATGCATGTACATTTGTAAGTCACAATCAAGATGAGGGTAATGAAGAAGAGACCTTTAAGGGGGCAGGAAATAGAGTAATGGAATAAATGTAATAGGAAAGCAGGACTAAGGGGAAGAAACAGCTATAGAAGGGAAAGGCACAAGGAAAACCAGTGGAGAGGATAACAAATGAAAACAGAATAGTGGCACATACATATGAGGATATATGAATGCTAACTTTAAAAAAATGTGAAAATGGAAAACATTCTCAGTTTCCAAAGCAAAAAAAAAAAATTATTACATACTATGTATGCCCTTTTTGTAAGTAGCTTTGAAAAAGCAAAACAAGAGTATAAGACTAAAAATCATTCCACTGCACATTCTATGTTTAAATACAATCTGTACTTCCTGTTTGTAATTACTGGATATAGACTTTCAAAAGGCCTTTGCATCGTCTGTCAGATTGCTATGCCATGAGTGCTACGAGCAGGAGCATTTACCCCAAGAGGATTAACTATCCTTAAAACATCTTTTAACATAGAAAATGCAGAAAGTAAATGTTTGTATGCTTCGAGCACTTGAAGGAAAAATAGCCAAATTTGACTTTAGAAATGTGACAACAAAGAGTTATGATGTAGAAGCTTTTGATGGACCATTAGTTCAAGGGAAATCTAACAGTTGAACGTTGATATTATCTATGATCATTGAATCAGATTATTTATTTAAAACTCACTTCAGTTATACCTGAGGACATAACTCAGTATTAGGACACTTATTTAGCATTCACAGGGCTCTGGGTTCAATCCTGAATCCTCAGTACTTCTTCCCCTGCAGATGGGGGTGTGGCAAGAAGGAGGAGGAGGAAGGAGAAAAGGAGAAGAAGAAGAAGGGGAAGAAGAAGAAACGGTATACTGCCATCATCAAATAAAAACTCATTTTCTTAACTATTATATTATAACACTACAAACTTTTTAATTTATCCTGTGTATATGCAAATGGTATATGTGATGTTCCACAAGTGTTACATACTGTAAATCCAGAAAGTTGTGAACTAATAAATTACTCTCTTTATTACAAAATACTTGCAACTCATCCCTCTACCTAGTCCTGAATTACATAGTCATTTTCTAAAGTGTATGAAAAATTACTAAGTAATATTAGAACATGTCACAGTATTTGTCCAAACAAATCTATGTGATTAACCTAAATTTATTAAAAGATTGCTGACATGGATATATTACTCTACAAGTTGGTGAAATACAGGTTAGTTCTATTGTACTAGACTTAGAGCTTGCCAACTGGTTTGAACACTGACTTGACGTAAAGATCTCTGAGGCCTTTCTCCAAAAAGGAACACAAAAGTGTGTAGCAAGTTGATAAGTTGATTCTTTTTTGAGAACTATCTCCTTTATAGCCAAAAAAAAAACAAAAAACAAAAAACAAAAAACAAAAATGAAAATCAAAGTCAGACTGAAACTAAAAGCATAATGTTTTTAGTCACTTAATATTTGTTAAGTGAACAGTATGCAATAGTAACCAGTAGTAGCATCTTAAAGGTTTTTTTGTATTCTGGTTTCTAAATATTGCAGTAAGAGCAGAAATTTCAAAAACGTCCAACAGTATTAGGAAGATTTTTCACCATCAATCTCATTTTTAGCAATGTTTGGGGAAAAAGAAACATCATTATTTTTCACTGTGCTGTTCATTATTCACAGGGTGACTATGCACGTGAGGACTGAGACTGAAAAACACCACCCTCCAGGTCATGTTCTCATCTCAGTTGCGGATGTGCTTCTGAGAGCTTGGACTTAAGCACCAACATTTATTGCTCTGTGTTTGATTATGCTGATGACAGTTGCACAGCTCTATATATTACAACCCACAAAGACTGAATTGTATTGTGTATAAATTTTACATCTATGAAATGATTTTACAACAAATAAAAGAATAAAGGCAAAAGTCTACATTTATAACAGTTTTCTCTCTGAAATTAGGGAAACAATAGTGTAATTTTATTTTCAATATCAGGCAACAAAACAAGAGATTTTGATGGCTAGTTGAAGTGTTGCTAATTTGTTAAGACATTTATACTTGAGACCCAGAAAATTTAAACAAATAAATATTCTATTCTGAAAACCACAATTACTAATCAAAATTTTAGAGTTGATAGTCATATTTCTCTTTTTAAAATATCTAAACTATTAAAATGTGTATACAAAATTACCCAGAAAATTTTAGAAAAAAAAGTAAAATTGTATGGTTTCTTCCCCAAAACTGTTTTGAAACTCTAATGCACCCCACCTACCTCCAGCCCGCTCCTCCCTTATGATATTTAGAGATGCTTTATGAGATCATTACCATTAGATGTCATCATGAGAGTGATATTTTCATAGGGGCATTAGTGCCTTTGTAGGAAGAGAAATCCAAAGCTGTTCACTAGCCACTAAAAGACAGAGTGCAAAAATCTACCTGTCATCCACAAGCCAGCCAAAGGCTCCTAACCAGAACTCAGAAAGTTCTATGCCTTGATCTTAGACTTATAGCTTCTGAACTGTGAGAATATTTTCAGTTTAAATAACCAGCATCTGTTATAGTATGGGAGCATGAGCTAAGTAAGACACACAAAAATTGTCTAAGTAATAATTTTATCCCACATCAATTTCTGACCTAGTATATATAGCAGAATATTCCTTAATTAAAATCTCAAGAAACAAAACACATACAAACATACACACACAAAACGACCAACAATAACTTCAACAAAATAGCAGGAATTAGTAGTCATTGGTCATTAACATCTTTCAATAACAATGGACTCAATTCCCCAATAAAAAGACACAGAATAACGGAATGGATGCAAAAACAAAAAAATCCATCCTGCATACAAGAAACACACGTCTACATCAAAGACAGACATTACCTTAGAGTAAAAAGTTAGAAAAAATTTTTCCAAGCAAATGGCCCCACGAAATGAGCTGGTGTAGCTGTTCTAATATCCATCAAAATCGACTTCAAACCAAAGTTAATCAAAAGAGATGAAGAAGGACAGTTCATACTAATCAAAGGATAAATCCACCAAGATGACATTTCAATTCTCAACATCTATGTCCCAAATGCAAGAGCACCCACATTTGTAAAAGAAACATTAAAAAAGCTTAAATCACACATCAACCCTCACACATTGATACTAGAGACCTCAATTCCCCACTCTCACCAATGGATAGATAATGCACTCATAAACTAAACAGAGAAATAATGGAGCTAACATGTTATTAACCAAATGGACTTAACAGATTCATACAGAACATTTCACCCAAACAAAATAATATACCTTCTCAGCACCTCATGGAATGTTCTCCAACATTGAACAGTTACTTGGTCAAAACAAGTGTAAACAAATAAAAGAAAATTGAAATAACCCCCTGCATCCTATCACAACAAATTAAAGCTGGATTTCAGCAATGACAGAAATAACAGAAAGCCTACAAGCTCATGAAAACTGAACTCTATATTGAATGACCACTAGCTTGTTAGAATTCACTGAAAATGAATTCACAACTACCCAAATCTGTGGGAAATAATGAAAGCTGTGCTAAAAGGAAAGGTTCATAGCACTACTTGCCTTCATAAAGAAATTGGAGATATTTTATACTAACAATAGCACACCTGAAAGCTCTAGAACAAAAAGAAACAAATACACCCAAGAGGAGTAGAAGGCAGGAAATAATAAAACTGGGCTGAAATCAATAGAATATAAACAAAGAGAACATTATGAAAAATCAATGAAACAAAGAATTGGTTCTTTAAGAAAATCATCAACAAAGAGAAACCCTTTTCCTAACTAAAGGCAGAGAAGGAATACCCAAATTAAAATCAGAAACAGAAAGTGGGACATAACAACAGACACCAAGGTAATCCAAAGAACCATTAGGTCCTACTTCAAAAACTTGTATTCCATAAAATTGGAAAATCTCAAAGAAATGGACAGTTTTCTCAATGGATACCACTTACCAAAGCTAAATCAAGATCAGATAACTTAAATAGACCTATAGCTCCCAAAGAAATAGAAGCAGACATTAAAATCTCCCAACCAATAAAGGCCCAGGGCCAGAACAATTTTGCCCAGCATTCTATCAGAGTTTCAAAGAAACTAACATCAGTACTCCTAAAATTATCCCACAAAATAAAAACAGAAGATACATTGCCAAATTAATTTTACGAGGCCATAGTCACCCTGACACCTAATCCATACAAGGACTCAACAAAGAGAATTATACAACCATTTTCCTCATGAACACTGATGTAAAAATACTGATTAAAAAAATAAAAAAACAAAACAAAACAAAAGTAATCCACTGTTGGAGAGATGGCTCACCAGTTAAGAGCACTGACTGCTCTTCCATAAGTCTGAGTTCAATTCCCAGCAACCACATGGTGGTTCACAACCATCTGTAATGAGGTCTGATGCCCTCTTCTGGTGTGTCTGAAGACAGCTACAGTGTACACATACACATAAAATAAATAAATCTTCAACAAACAAAACACAAAACAACAAAAAACAAATCCAAGCCAATCATGGTAGTACATGCCTTTGGCAGAGGCAAAGTCTAGTCTGTTCTACAAAGTGAGTCCAGGATAGTCCAGGGCTCTGTTATACAGAAAAACCTTATCTTTAAAAAATTAAATCCAAAAACACATTAAAAAGATCATCATGATGAAGTAGGCTTCGTCCCAGACACACAAGAAGTATTCAGCACATGAAAATCTGTCAATGTAATCCACCGTATAAACAAACTGGATGAAGGACATATGATCATCTTATTAGATACCGAAAACAAAATGACAAATTCAACACCTCTTCATGATAAAAGTCTTGGGGAGGTCAGGAATATAAAGGACAAACCTAAACATAATGAAGGCAATTTATAGCAAGCCTATAGGCAACATGAAATCAAATGGAGAGAAACGTAAAGCAATTCCACTAAAATCAGGGACAAGACAAGGCTGCCTGCTCTCAATATCTATTCAATATTGTAATCGAAGTTCTAGATAGAGAAATAAGAAAACTAAAGGAGATCAAAGGGATTCAAATTGGAAAGTATTGCTATTCACATATGATAATATGTTATACATAAGAGACTCCAGACATTTTACCAGACAGTTTCTTCAGCTGATAAACACCTTCAGCAAAGTGGCTGGATACAAAATTAAAACAAAACAAAACAAAACAAAACAAAAAAAAACAAAAACACACACACAAAACCCCAACAATCAATAGCCCTCTTATATACAAATGGCAAAAGGGACTGATACAGAAATCAAGGAAATAATACCTTACATAATAGCCACAAATGCTACAAAATATCTTGGGTAACTCCCAAGTGCAAGACCCATATGATTAAGAACTTCAAGTCTTTGGTGAAGGAAATTAAAGAAGACTTCAGAAGATAGAAAGATCTCCCACGTTCATGAATCAGTAGAGTGAACATAATGAAAATGTCCATCGTAACAAAACCAACCTACAGATTCAATACAATCTCCATTAAAATTCCAACAGAGTTCTTTACAGACCTTGAAAGAACAATGTTCAACTTCATATGTGAAAAAAGAAAGAACCAAGGATAGCTAAACCAACCCTGTATAATAAAAGAGCATCTAGAGGTATCACCATCACAGATTTCAAGCAGTATTACAGAACAATAGTAATAAAAAAATGTATGGCCTAGGCATAAAAATAGACACATTGAATCGAAGACCCAGAAGTAAATTCATACACCTATGTAATCTGATTTTTGATGGAGGAGCCAGAAATATACAATGGAGAAAAGAGAGCATTTTCAACAAATGGTGCTGGTCTACCTGGATGTCTACATGTAGAAGAATAAAAATAGATTCATATCTATTACCCTGAACAAAAATCAAGTCCCAGTGGACCAAAGACCTCAGCATAAAAGCAGACACACTGAATCTAATAAAAGAGAAAGTGGGGAAGAGCCTTGAAAGCATGGGCATAGAAGACAACTTTCTGAGTAGGACACTAAGAGCACATGCGCTAAAGTCAACAATGATAAATGGGACCTCAGGAAACTGGAAAGTTTCTATAAGGCAAAGGACATTAACGGGGGGAAAACCACAAAAGACCTGTCAGCCTACAGGATGGGAAAAGATCACTACCCAACTCCACATCTGACAGAGGGCTTAGATCCAAAACACATAAAGGACTCTAGAAATCAGACATCAACAAATTAAATAATCCTATTAACACGGGGGGTAAAGACCTAAACAGAGAATTCTCAACAAGGGAATTTCAAATGGCCAAGAAACACTTAAAGAAATGATCAACATCCTTAGCCATCAGGAGAAATACAAATCAAAACAACGTCGAAATTCCATCTTAAAATTGTCAAATGGCTAAGATCAAAAACACAAGTGACAGCTTCTGCTGGGGGGTTGGAGCAATGAATGAAAACACTCCACCAATGCCGGTTGGGAGGGCAAACTTGTACAGGCTCTTGGAAACCAATATAGTGGTTTTTCAGAAGATTGGGAATCAATCTACCTCAAGACCCAGCTATACCACTCCTGGGCATATATACAAAGGATGCCAGATCTTATTACAAGGACATTTGTTCACCTATGTTCACAGCAGCTTTATTCACAATAGCCAGAAACTGGAAACAACCTACATTTCCCTCAACTGAACAACGGATTTAAAAATAAAATAAGTGGTAGATTTTCACAATGGAGTTTTTAAAAAAATAACATCATGAAATTTGCTGGTAAATTGATGGAACTCCTGAGTGAGGTAACCCAAACTCAGAAAGATAGACATGGTACATACTCACTTGTAAGTGGATATTAGTTGTAAAGTAAAAGATCATGCTACAATCTACAGACCCAGAAAGATTAAGTAGTAAGAAGGGCTAAAGGGGGGAACATAAGGATCTTTCTGGGAAGAGTCAGTGGGATAGAGTTTGCAGGTGGACTGGGGTCAGGTGGGGATTTTAAGTGTTGCAGCTTTGAAGGAAAATGCTCCAGTTACCTGGAAGATTTTTTAAAATGTTTTTAGGATTTACTAGTTAATGCTGTCAGTTTCCCCTCTCGTTTTGGTGATTTTTTTTTTCTCTACTGTTAATTTGGTCATTCTTGCATGTAGGGTATGTCTTCATTAATTCCTGCCAAATGATGTTTTTAGTTACCTACTATTTGTTGAGTGTGAACGATATTCAACAGGTGCGATTATCAAGTTTAAGGTTTTTAAAATTGTTTTATTTATTTACATTCCAAATGTTGCCCCTTTCCAGGTAGCCGCTCCAAAAGTTCTTCATCCTGTACCCCCTTCCCTTTGTCTCTGAGAGAGTGCTCCCCACCCTAACTCCACCCATCTCGCCCACCCAACTTGTTGACGTTTTTTTTTTTTAATCCTGATTCTCAAGTTTGCAAGTAAAAAATGTGGGAACACATTTCCTCCTCTCATATCTGTGATCTTACTATCGATCCGTAGTTTCCGATATCACTAAACCACAAGATGCTGCGATTGTCACAATAATAAAATTATTGGGAAACAAACAAAAAATAAAATTTTGTAAAGGATCTACTGCCTTCATCTTCAAGGCTCAGGTTTGTACAGGAAAGGCTTTGGAAAGGACTGAAGATCGGAATCCCAAAACCTTCCGGGACGCGGCGTTCTCCTACCCTTACTAAGAAGAGCCTCACAGTAGTTGCACCTGATTTAGGTGCAAATGAGACACCAGGGACCGGGAGCGCCAGCCCAGCCTGCAGGCTCCGCCTTAAGGCGGGACTATAGACAGTCCCGGGCCCCGCTCGCAAGAAGGAACCCGACTGCCCCGCCCCTCCGCGGAGAGTGCGTTACTAGGCAACGCCGTGCGGCGTCACTTCCTGCCATTTAAACTCAGGCCCACCCTCGCGGCGCCGGCCGGCCGCTCGCTCGCGTGAGTTCGCGCGCTCTGGGGTGCTGGGCGCGAGCGCCGCAGCTCCGGGAACTGGTGGACGCGAGGGGCGCCGTGGGCCGGGAGCGGAGTCCGCGCACCTCCTCTGCCGGCGGCCAGTGTCTCCTTGCCAGCGGGCAGCAGGGCCGCGGCGGTGATGGCGGCGGCGGAGCCCACGAGCTCTGCTCAGCCCACGCCGCAGGCCCAGGCCCAGGCCCAGCCGCCGCCGCATGGGGTGCCATCCTCTCAGCCGTCCGCGGTGCTCGCGGCGGGCAGCAGCCGCCACGAGAAGAGCCTGGGCTTGCTTACCACCAAATTCGTGTCCCTGCTGCAGGAGGCGCAGGACGGCGTCCTGGATCTCAAAACGGTGAGCGGGGATGGGGAGGGCGAGGCGGGAGGGAGCCCGGTCCACCGCCACACGCCGCCGAGACTACGGACCGGGAGATGCCTGGGGCGGGGAGGGACTGGGATGGATGCGGGGCCCCCACCACCGAGTCACCGCGCGGCCCTGGCCACAAAGAAGCGCCCCGAGCGCCCAGGAGTTCGCGCTCTGCTCTGGGCGCACTTAGCGTTGGTTTGCTGTTGGAAAGTGATGTCTTAATGGACCGCCATGCAGAACTTCTTTCCTGTTTTCTTCGGAATGAAAGAAGAAAAAAGAAAACTTTCCACACCTCCGCTGAAATGGTTTATAGAAGGGGAAATTCTTCATCGATGCTTGGGAAGTAAGATTAGACTTGTTGACTTAATTTGGAATCTTTTTAATGTCTAGACCTGAGATTCGCGGTCACACGGAGAGGGGTCATTTTGTGCCTTTCAGATTAAGCGGTGGAATTACTTAGTAAACTTTATCTGGTTTTATAAGGATTTTTGCTTCGTTCTTTGCTAGGGTTCGGATTTTTTCAAACAACAACATGCATTTAAAGCTGTTCAGTCATAGTGATTTAACCGTTCCTGGCAAGACTTGGAAGGTTTCCACAGCGTAGGATGAGGAAAACAGTGTGGGATCGTGCGAATTAAAATTCAGCCAGTGCACGAAGGTTCAGAAAGAGCCAATACTTTAAACAAAATTGCTAGTTTACAGTCACAGTGGATAGCCTCTTGTGACTCCTCATAGCACCTAGAGACTGAATGTCGTACCTAACCTTCCTGGCTTAAAGCTTTTACCATCCTCAAGACTTTGGCCAAGGCATTGGAAATAAGAGTCTTAACTGGGCAAGCCTGCCTTCCAGAACTCTCCTGTTGAGTGTCCTGTCGGTGGCTCAGTGGGAGGCGCTGGCTTTTTGGCACTTGGATTTCCCCCTTTTCCTGGGTTGTAGATGCCAGTTGGTGTCCGTTCATATTTGGAAATGTTATCCCTGGGACTTTTTTCCACTTTTGAAAAATTCTTTGTGTTCCCCCCCCTCCACCCCACCTCCGACGACTTCTTTCCTTCCTTAAAAGGGCTTTAATGGGTCTCTACCTTGCTCAAATTGTAATGAATTCAAGTGGTACCGGTTTCCAGTTTCACTGGCATTAATGAGGTCAACAGAGAAACACCTGATGTTACAAAACACCCTTTGAAATCTGCTGTTCAAAGTTAAATTCAGCTGTAGTGGATGACTGCATAAAAATAGTCAGAATTTCGGGTAAAAGTGGGGTTTGATGGTTTGTCCTGAAACATGCTCAAACCTCAGAAGATGATGAACTCTGCCCTTCTAGATTTGGTTCTTTGGCTGACTTCACATGTGTGGCAGCAGGTTCCGGCACTGGATAGCAGAAGTTGGATACTCAAGAGTCTTTGTTTTCTGTTATCCGGATCTGTCCTAAAGATTCAAAGACTTCTGTAGTAATAAATAAATTATTACTTAAAATAATGAGTAATGACTTACAGAGACCCGTCTACCATTCTTTTTGCTAGGTAGAAAAACATTTTACTTATACATACTGAAGTATTTATTCCTAGTGATGCTTCTTATAGTATATATCATTATGAGAGATTAAGATATTCTAATCATACATGTTAAAAATAGCCCTATACTTATAATAAATTTCTAAGTGGAGGTTTTAAAACATGCACTTTATTTTTAATACTCTTTAATTTTTGTGAAAATCACAAATACAGAAACATATTAATTTTTTCATTACATACCCGGAGTGTCCATTAAGTATTCAAGACTGTAGAGGGTAAGCCTAATATCCCACTCAAATGTGTGCGTGTTACACTAGACTTAGGGAAGTTCTAGTTTAGCTGAGTGAGATGCAACATTTAAACTGTACTGTTACTTTCTATGCTGTATTGCCTTTAAGAACTAGTAAGTCCTTGAAAATAAACCTAAGTTTTATGTATCTGTTCTTTATGGATTCTCTTTTTGTAAAGAAAAATGCCTAATCTTACTCCCTTAGAGTAAACCAACATGTTAAGTCATGGGAATCTGTCTGAAAAGGAGAGCACCGACGGCAGGTTCTACAGAAACAGATTAAACTAGTTTTTATTTTTCTGTAGCTTAATCACTGAACTGTTAAGGAGTATGAGTGTGTTGCTCTGAAAATTCCTGTTCTGTTCACTTTACAGGTGAGTTTCTATGTTTCATTGGCCATTTTAATTCCATCTTGAACTTTGCAAGGACAATCTGGATTGTGTATGTTATGTTATTGCTATTATTGAAGTTACAGATTACCTGAATTGCACCTAAGTATTCTCTCCCAGATCCAGACACATTCATAACAAATAACATAAATGATAAACACCTAGGAAAGGCATAGTTCAGCCTCGGGCTTTTAGTAGGTAACAATATTTTTGAGGTAATTGGCATAAGGAGGGATGTATGGAGTGCAGCGAGCCTTCCTTGTTTGCTTGAGGATTCTCAGGCCAGCCCCACTCCTGGGTATATACCTGTGGAATTGAAAGTGGGTTCCGGAATAGGTGTTTGTGTAATCTATGCTCATGTCAGTGTTATTCAAATAGTCAGAAGTTGGGCGACTCGGATGTCTTTCAGTGGATAATCAGATGAGGTTCAGTGAGTGACTGTTCTGTTTTTTTAGAAAGAAAATTCTGACATGTGCAGCAGAAATGACCCTTGAGCACATTATACTGAATAAACAGACAAATGCTGTAAGATTCTTTCTTAAACATTTTGTGTATGAGTTTATGTCTGCGCTGCATATGTCTATGGAGGCTGCAGAGTCCATAAGATGGCATCCGATGCCCTGGACTGGTTACAGATGGTTAAAAGCCACCATGTGTATGCTGGGAATTGAATCTAGGTCCTCTGGAAGAGCAGCCAGTAAGTACTCTTAAACTGCTGAACCTCCTCTTCATCCCTGAAGTATTTAAGAGTACTCAGCTTCTTAGAGACAGAGTAGGAGAGTGTCTGCCAGAAGCTATGGCAGTGTAGAATGGGAGGTGAGTAACGAGGCTGTAGGCTGAGTCGTGCTCACTTCTTGCTGCTCTCCTGACCTCCAGTCATTAAAATGGAACTGCATTTGGAGGAAGGTCCTTAAAAAGAAGTCTGAGTTAAATGTGTATCAGGATATGCCCTAATTACATCTTATTCACGTCCCTATGACAGCAAATTAAGATACACAGAGACAGAGGATTTCGCAAGTAGATCATGTGAGACCTCAACAAGAGGGGGAAAGATGGGAGATGAGGGAGAGCAGTGTCAGATAAGATAATGGGGTGTCAAATAAGAAGAGATTAAATATAATGACAGATGTCACGGTGAGATTTTTCTTTATATGTCAGCCAAAATAATAATTATATAAAAGGATTTTCAAACTATACAATTGTAGATATAGGAAAACAATCTCTAGAGATTTCAATTGTAGATTTCAGAGGATTACTGTGGTTTTCCTAATTAAATAAATACTGTCAGATATCTTTTTTTCTCTTTGGATTATTCAATGGTGACCTGTATAAGAAAAATAGAAGTGAACTTTCTCCAAACAGTGTAAAGCCTTTATATTTCAGAATGCATACAGTGCAGTAGCAGGCAGAGCAGTCAGCACAGAGGGTGTGTTTAGGTGCAAGTTCTCTGCAGTACAGCCTTGATACAGATTGAAGCACACTGTGTCAGCAAACGGTGCTGCTTTAGGAGGGGGTCCTTATGTCCTTAGTGTCAGCAGTTCTCTGGTATTTCATTTCCTTGTTGATTTACAGCCCTTACAAACCCATTAGAAACAAAATGGCCTCTCCCAGGAATTTTCTCTTTCACCCTAAGTACTCCTGCTTCTTCACCAGTTTATAACATTTTAACATCTCCAGTGTAAATGACCTTCTCTTCTTTCTCCTCTTTGTATGTGTGTGGGGGGGGGGGGATTGTACATGTTTGGCAAGTACTGACACTACTCTTTGGAATATTCTTTCTTTTTAAAGATTTGTTTATTTGTACTGTCGTTTTGCCTTGTGTGTCTGTGTGTCCTGCATTGATTCCCCATGGAAATCAAGAGGTTGGATTCCTTGGAGCCGGAGTTACCCATGCTTATTATCATCCTTGTGGATGCTAGGATCAAAACCCAGATCTTCTGGAAGAGCAACAAGTGCTTTTCTTATCGCCTAAGCTCCCATTGTTTAATGTTTAAACAGTATTCTATGAGGTATTGTCAGCATAGGCATAAACTTTAGAAATTAAAATTTCTGCTTTTATGCCATTTTTTTAAAATCTCCTCTTTATTGGAACCTATAGACAAGTTGTATTTGAAATTCTCTATTCAGTACAAGGATATAACTGAATTCATATGTACAAGTCAGAGTGTTTTAAATTGCATAAAACTTGTGTCACAAGTTTGTTTCATGAATAAGGATTAATGTCAAACATTGTCGTTATTTAGCCTTTTGGGCTTTTCTATAAAATGAGAATATCCACTTTCCAGAGTCATTGTTCTGCCTTAGGCAGTGTTATGATTTACCAGCAGGAGTGCCTCGGTAAGTCGGAGCCAAGGTGTGACGCACAGAGATCACACCATGCAACAGGTCCCACTTGAGGGGTCTGTTGGGGAAGTGGGGTTTGCAGAGGCTGCCTGTAAGCAAGGGAGGGGAAAGAGCAGGAAAAGAACGTACTGGCTTTTTGTAAGGGATATGGTGTGTGTGCATAGGGAAAATCTCCACCTTGTGGCAACAGTGGAAATGTGGTGGCTGATGATAACATGCCACTGTCACTCAGTTACTGAAGGTGAATTCAGGAGTGGCATTTCCCACAGATAATATCTGTGGAGTCCTGTTACAGTTACCCTGTTGCTACAGGTTAAATAAAAGTATTTTGTAGATTAATTATGAGTAGAGTTTGAAATTAGGCAGTAGTAACTAAGTAAATGGATGAATATAAAATGTCATGTGCCATGTCTGAAGTGTTAAAGTTTTTATTCTTATTAAAATATTTTCTGGCCCATCTTGGTGTGTCACTTAAGATCCTTTTGCCTTAGTACTTTGAGATTTATTTTTTCTTACTTTTTTGTATGCGTTTGTGTGACTGTCTGCCTGTAGAGGTCAGCAGAGGGCATTTTGAGCTCCCTGCATGGGTGCTAGGAATTGAACTTAGATCCTCCAGAGGAGCAGCAAGCACTCTTAACTGAGCTATTACTCCATCCCTTCTCATCCTTGTTCTTGGTGAAATTTATTTGATTTTATACAGCACTGCAGTTAGAATACTTTGATTTTGAATTCTGACTCCTATCCTAATATAAATTTCTAAATCTCAATTATGCATTGAATGCACATTTGTTAACTATTGTGAGCAGAGAAGAGAATAAAGAACTTGCTTAGTAGGTAGAGAATCTGAAGTACAGGAAGTTGTCTGAACTCATTTTTTATGTGACACCCTGTAAATGGAATATTGTGGCACTTAGATCCTGCCATATTATTCTGTCTGTAGACATTATTTACCTCCGATTTGTGAGACAGACTTTAAAAATAACTAATATTTAAAGGGGAGATAGTTTTCTTCCAAAGGATTGCCTTAGGGTTTGTTTGTTTTTACCATAAACTGAGTTGTGTGATAGATGCAACTTTTGTGGCTTTCTTTATAGTTCCCTTTTTTGACTATCAAGTCCCACTATAGAAAATGTAATCTTTTAAAAATAAACCTGATGCCCTGTTTACTAGCCATAGCATTGAAAGTTGTGATGAGGGTAGTGATTCGGATCCCTGCCCACCTCCTTGGTACACTTCAGCAGTTTGAGGGCTGGAAAAAAAATGCAGTGATGTCACATGTCGTAATTTGAATGAGAATGACCCCTATAGGCTTAAATATTTGACCACAGGCCTCAGTTGGTGGCACTGTTTTGGAAGCTAAGGGGGAGTGGCCTTGCTGGAAGAAATACGTTACTGCTGGCAGTATGAAAGAAAAAGGCCTTCTGCCACTGTTGTTTGTGCTTTTTACTTGAGCTTGTGTTTGAAGATGTGAGCCTTCAGCTTTCTGCTCTGGCCAGTGTGCCTGCATACGGCCATGCCTCCCTGCCATGATGTAATCTTATTATCCCTTTGGAACCATAAGCCAAAATAAACTCTTCTTTAAGTTGCTTTGGTCATGGTATTTTATCACAGCATCAGAAAAATAATAGATTAAGGCTCCCTTTAAATTCAGGACACTAACTTTGAAGAGCAGTAATACTGTCTAGTACTCCTTGTGCACTGTCCACTATTTTATGTCAATATTTCACTTTCTCCTCTCCTCCCATCCCTCCACCCCAAAGCTGATGAGAAAATCAGACATAGTAGGAAGGAAATATCTGCTCTATCTTGTCTACTAATGTGTCTGTATTTGCACTTAGCCCAGTGCTGGGCAGTTACTAATATGCCTTTCCTCTGCTTCATAACAATCTCCTTAATTACTGTCCTTCCGCCTTTCGGTGTTATTACCTCTCTTTGTCAAATTAGCCATATCAGCTTATAAGTTGAAATAGCACCTATCTTTAAAAGAGAGGGAAAAAAACTTCTTGTAGACTAGACAACTCCTGTAGCTATGGCCTCCTCTCTGTTCCTTGTTGCAGCAAGACACTTGAAAGACATTGTCTATACTATCTTTTCCTCTGTTCTTAAAGTTTCTCCATGAGGTCTGCCTCCCCGACAAAATAGTTCTGTTCGAGGGAATTGGTGGTCTCTGATCACTGCGGTTACTGCCTCACCACAGTGCATGCATGGCACGTTCATCCTTATACTCCCTCCCTTTGCTTCCACTATTCCTGGATGCATGTCACATTGTGTCAGTGTCAGGGGGCTCTTCATTTTTCACACACTTTATCCCCATGTTAGGTGGATCTTGTGGATTCCACCTGTTCCTCACATGTCTATCACCTGAAGACAATCTAATTGATGTCTAGCTTGTGTCTCCCTTATAACTCTGGCCTCTCCTCCATTACCTATGCTCTTTTGTCCAGTGATCTCCTTTTGGATGTTACAGTGTCTAAGGTTAAGGTCCTGCGTTTCATCACATCAATATCTTGTTACTCTAACATTCTCTAGACTTCTAGGGAAAAAAACTACCAAGTTTTTTGAAAGCATTGCTAGAACCATCACTATGTTACAGATTTTTATTTCTTACTAATTTTATGCTCCTGGGATGGAATAATTCATCCATGCTTTCTTATGAGCTTATAAATACAAATTATTATTAAATGAGTTCATAATTTGTATATATAATTCTGGATCTCCCTATTCCTTAGTTGCCAAAAGGCCCAGCTATATAAGAATAGGCTGTCTTTTGATAAGATTCTCCTTCTGAATAAAAAAATAGAAAGTGACAAAGGCTGAAAATTAGTAGTTCTTCCTCAACTTAGTACATAAATTGACAAGGAATTACTACTATGTTATTTTTGTTGGCCTTTTGTTATGTCCTTTTTTTTTCTTCTCTCCAATATCTGCTAGTGTGTAAGTGGAGTAATTTCTCTGGTATTGGCAAAGTCTAGAAAGTGCTTCAAATATATCTAGCTGTTTTTCTAAAGACATTGAGTGGGTCGGATTTGGGATTAGACTCATGTTGTGACCTTGATAGTCAACATTCTCTTTGATTTTAAAATATAGACATATTGACTACTATGCTTTCTTTGTTCTCTTTGTCTTAAACAGGCTGCAGATACTTTGGCTGTGAGGCAAAAGCGAAGAATTTATGATATCACCAACGTCTTAGAGGGAATTGATCTAATTGAAAAGAAATCAAAGAACAGTATCCAGTGGAAGTAAGTCACAAACCTTACTCAAACACTATACCTGATAGAAATCAAACTTTAAACTTTTCCTTCTCCCAAATGCTCAGTTTTGGTCCTGTGATCACACAGCCCTGTCTTCCCTGGGACAGACCTTTGGCCCTGCCTGTCTGCCCATCGTGTGCTGGATGTTCCCTGCCCTCTCCACTGATGTATTAGCTATGATATGGTTGCTTGCTTATGACAAATACTTTCTGTCTTTAAAACTGCTTTCTTTGGCCTTCATTTTTTTTCTTTGTTAGAATTTTGTCCAAATACCGGAAGTTATAGTTAACTTTACCAGCACCTTATTGTACATTAGGAGAGTTTTAAATTTAACTATTAGAACTGATATGATTTATATATTACTGTGGGCATTGGTATTTTGCTTGCATGTATGTCTGTATGAGGGTGCCAGATTTTCTGACAGACAGTTGTAAGTTGGCATAGGGCTGCTGAGAATAGAACTTGTGTCCTCTGGAAGACCAAGCAGTGCTCTTAACTACTGAGCCATTTTTCTAGACCCCTGTCAGTAAAATTTCCAGCAAGTGTGTTTAGAGCTTTGGTGTTTAAATTTTGTAACGATTTTAATGTTTGATTTTCAGAAGAGTGTAAACTCATTTTGATTAACCTATAGGTCAGATTTATTACTATAAAAATGAAATGATATTAAATGGGTGTCTTATCCTGTGAGTATTCTTATGCTTTTAAGGGGTGTAGGTGCTGGCTGTAATACTAAAGAAGTTATAGATAGATTAAGATGTCTTAAAGCTGAAATTGAAGATCTAGAATTGAAGGAAAGAGAACTTGACCAGCAGAAGTTGTGGCTACAGCAAAGCATCAAAAATGTGATGGAAGACTCCATTAATAATAGATATCCTTCTGAGTAAGTTACATATATAAGATGCATAATGTGTGTGTATATATATATATGTATATACATATATACAGTGCATATATATACATATATACAGTGTATATAGTATATACAGTGCTTTTTTTAGTCTCAAGTGAGTTATATGTTTATGCAGTTAAGTTTTACAAATGAATATAACATTTTATAATTTTATAATATTTTAGACTAGTATTTTTTATTTTAGTATGAGAAGAGGTTTACATTTTTATTTTATTTTTTAAGTTAGATTGAAATTTTTTTTAATTTTTAATTTTATTTATTTTTTTTTAAAGATTTATTTTATTTATGTGTATGAGTACATTGTAGCTGTACAGATGGCTGTGAGCTATCATGTGTGTGGCTGCTGGGAATTGAACTCAGGACCTCTGATTGCTCTGGCCCCACTTGCTACGGCGTAATTCACTGTAGCTGTCTTCAGAAGCACCAGAAGAGGGTGTCAGATCTCATTACGGGTGGTTGTGAGCCACCATGTGGTTGCTGGGATCCGAACTCAAGACCTTCGGAAGAGCAGTCAGTGCTCTTACCTGCTGAGCCATCTCGCCAGCCCCAATTTTATTGTTTTTACATTCCAGATTTTATCCCCCTCCTGGTCTACCCTCTGACTGTTCCCCATCCCATCCTTATGCCGTGTCCATGAGAAATTCCCCAATCCTCAAACCCCCACCCCACCAGATCTCTAAATTCCCTGGGACCTCAAGTCTCTTGAGAGGTAAATCTTCTCTGACTGAACCCAGACCTGGCAGTCCTCTGCTATATATGTGTTGGGAGCCTCATATCAGCTGGTGTATGCTGTCTGGTTCGTGGTCCAGTGTCTGAGAGATCTCTGGGGTTCAGGTTAGTTGAGACTGCTGGGCCTCCTACAGAGTCACCCACCTCCTAGGCTTCTTCCAGCTTTTCCCTAACTCAACCACAAGGGTCAGCAGCTTCTGTCCATTGGTTGGGTGCAAATATCTGCATCTGACACTCTCAGCTGCTTGTTGTGTCTTTTGGAGGGCAGTCATGATAGGTCCCTTTTTGTAAGCACTCCATAACCTCAGTAATAGTGTTAGGCCTTGGGGCCTCCCCTTGAGCTGGATCCAAACTTTGGGCCTGTCGCTGGACCTCCTTTTCTTAAGGCTCTTCTTCATTTTTGTCCCTGCAGTTCTTTTAAACAGGATCAGTTATGGGTCAGAGTTTTGACTGTGGGGTGGCAAACTTATCCCTCATTTGATGCCCTATCTTTCTGCTGGAGGTGGCCTCTACAAGTTCCCTCTTTCCACTGTAGGGCATTTCATCTAAGGTCCTTCCTTTTGAGTCCGGAGGGTCCTCCCATCTCCTACCTCCCAAGATTGCCCGTTTCTATTCTTTCTACTGGCCTTTGGGGCTTCAGTCCTTTTCTACCACCCAGTACCCCAATACTCCCTCCATCCCCTTTCCCACCCAGGTCCTTCCCTTGCTCACCCACTTATGATTGCTTTCTTCTCCCTTCCGAGTGAGATTGAGGCATCCTCACTTGGGTTCTTCAGTTTGTTGACCTTTTTGAGTTCTGTAGACTGTATCTTGAGTATTCTGTGCGGGGGGGGGGGG
>NW_022196899.1:9698747-9707231 GCF_008632895.1 Mastomys coucha
GGGGGGGGGGGGGCAGTTAAATCCATTTATTCATGAGTACATACCATTCATGTCCTTTTTTGGGGTCTGGGTTACCTCAGTCAGGATGATATTTTCTAGTTCCAGCCATTTGCATGCAAAACTCAGGATATCCTTAAGCTGAATAGAATTCCATGGTGTAAATGAACCACATTTTCTGTATCCATTCTTCCTTTGTGGGACATCTGGGTTGTTTCCAGCTTCTGACTATCATAAACAAGGCCGTTATGAACATAGTAGAACATGTGACCCTGTGTCCTGGTGGGGCATCTTTTGGGAATATTCCTCAGAGTGGTATAGCTGGGTCTTCAGGTATATCTATTTCGAATTTTCTGAGGTTTCTGATTTCCAGGGTGGTTGTACCAGTTTGCAGTCCTACCAGCAATGGAGGAATGTTCCTCTTATTCCACATCTTTGCCAACATGTTCTGTCACCTGAGGTTTTGATCTTGGACATTCTGATTGATTTAAGGTAGAATTGCAAGAGTAGCTTTGATTTCCACTTCTCTGATCTCTAAGGACATTGAACATTTCTTTAGGTGCTGAAACTCCTCTGCTGTGAATTCTGTTTAGTTCTATACCCCATTTTTTGATTGGGTTGTTTGGTTTTTTTGGTTGGTTAGCTTCTTGAGTTCTTTGTATATTTTGGATATTAGCCCTCTATTGGATGTGGGGTTAGTGAAGATTTTTTTTTTTTTTCCAGTCTCTAGGTTGCCGATTTGCCTTGTTGACTATGTCCTTTGCCTTACAGAAGCTTTCCAGTTTCATGAGGTCCTATTTATCAATTCTTGATCTTAGATCGTGAGCCACTGGAGATCTGTTTAGGAAATTTGCCCCTGTGCTGAGTTCAAGGTTCTTTTCACTTACTCTCCTGTTAGATTCTGTGCATTTAGTTTTATGTTGAGGTCCTTGATCCACTTGGACTTGAGCTTTGTGCAAGGTGACAAATATGGGTCTATTTTCATTTTTCTATATACAGACAGCAAGTTAGACCAGCACCATTAATTGAAGATGGTTTCCTTTTTCTATTGTATATTTTTGGCTTCTTTGTCAAAAATCAAGTGTGTAGTTTTATTTCTGGGTCTTTAATTCTATTCCATTGATCATCTTGTCTGTCTCAGTACCGATACCGTGCAGTTTTTATCATTGTTGCTTTGTAGTATAGCTTGATATCAGGGATGTTGATTCCCCCAGGCAGTGGTGATGCACGCCCTTAATCCCAGCACTTGAGAGGAAGAGGCAGGAGGATTTCTGAGTTCGAGGCTAGCCTGGTGAGTTCCAGGACAGCCAGGGCTACACAGAGAAACCCTGTCTCAAAACAAACAAACAAAAAAAAGAATGCTTTTCTCAGACTGGTGAGATGGCTCAGCAGTTAAGAGCATTGACTTCCAAAAGTTCAAATCCCAGCAAACACATGGTAGCTCACAACCATCCATAATGAGAACTGACGCACGCCCTCTTCTGGTGTGTCAGAAGACAGCTTCAGCGTACTTACATATAAATAAATCTTAAAAAATAAAAAAAAGAATTGTTTTCACTATTCCTTGTTTTTTGCCTTTTCAGATGAATTTGAGAATTGCTTTTTCCATGTCTTTGAAGATTGTGTTGGGATTTTGATGAGAATTGCATTGAATCTATAGAATGCCTTTGGTATGATTGACCATTTTTACTATGTTAATTCTGCCATCTATGAGTATGGGAGATCTCTCCATTTTCTGAGATCTTCGATTTCTTTCTTGAGAGAAAGTTATTTTCATACAGATCTTTCACTTGCCTGGTTAGAATCACACCAAGATATTTTATATTATTTATAGCTATTGTGAACGGAATTATTTCCCTAATTTCTTTCTCAGCCTGTTTATCATTTGTATAAAGGAAGATTTATTTAAGTTAATTTTATATCTGGCCACTTTGCTGAAGCTTTTTTTTTATCAGCTGGAGAAGTTCTCTGATAGTTTTGGGTTCACTTATGTATACTATCATATCATCTGCAAATAGTTATACCTTTATTTCTTCTTTGCCAGTTTGAATCCCCTTGATCTCTTTTTGTTTTCTTACTATTCTAGCTAACACTTTGAGTACTATATTGAATAGATATGGGGAGAGTGGGCATCCTTGTCTTGTCTCTAATTTCAGTGGGATTGCTTTAAGTATGTCCCATTTAATTTGATAGCGACCCTTGGTTTGAAGTAAATTGCTTTTAAAGACGGATGACTTTTAATTCCTGTTATGTTTGTTTTTGTAAGTGCCATTATGTGCGTGTGGTTCTATCCTTCTGGCTTTGTTGTGAGATGATTAATATCTTGTATTTTCTTTGGTATAGGTACCCTCCTGTATTAAGAGTTTTCCTTCTAGAATCCTCTGTAGGGCTGGATTGGTAGATAGATACTGTTTGAATTTGATTTTGTCCTGGAATATTTTGGTTTCTCTGTCTGTGTTGATCAGGCTGACTTGAATTCCTGCCTCTGCCTCCCAAATGCTGGATTAAAGGCGTGCACCACCGTCCATCCCCTGGCTGCTTACCCCCTGAACTTTTTTGGAAATTTTGTATTTTTCCTTTACTCACCTCACAGAAGTATTTGAGTAAGGCACACAATGCATTCCTTATGTTGTCTTACATGTTAATTTGTGTGGGGGCCAGAGCTTCCATACTCATGTTAGACTGGGGGGCAGAGGGGTGTTTCCAAGCTGTGTTCTGTGGAACCCGAAGATTCAGAAACCATTGAAGTGATCTAGAATTTGTTGCCCTGTTTTATAACTTTGTAAGATTTTGACCATACCCAAGTCACTATGATTTAGCCAATTCTTAGAAACAGCAAGGGCTCATCCCGAAGAATTGTAGTAGTCCACTACTCAGTCCTAAACCATATGAACCTCATCTGACCACACACCTCCAGGAGGCAACGATCCTGTACGCCTTCCTTATCCCAGGGACGGGCACCCCGGGATCCTACAGTAAAGAGTTGGTCACGATTATTCAAAGTAACCACTTCTGAGATGTTTCTCCTTCTCCACCATGCTTTCTATCTGAAGATCCTAACAGCCCTGGACTAATGCCTTCTCCTGTCTTCTCATGGTTCTCATGGTGGTTCTATTTCCCATGTGACCTGTGACATTTTTGTCTCTAGGAGGTATGAGCCTCTTTCTGTAGCCATTTAATTCATATAAAAGATAAGTAGTTACCCAAGAAAATTGAGCCTGCTCTCCACCACACTGTTGATGTTCTTTCCCATCCATTCTTTGTGTACACACACCGTGTGTGTGTGTGTGTGTGTGTGTGTGTGTGTGTGTGTGAGAGAGAGAAACCATTTTCCATCATAACCCAGAAGTCCTCAGAAGTCATGAACCAGAATCACTACTTAGAGTTGTATTTTGTTTGTGTGAACACTTTTGATTCATTGGATTTCAATTTGGTATTTAGGTATAGTAAAATGTGTAGACCTTGATATCAATGTTGTTCCTTAACTCTATGACAGTACATTTTCTTATATAACTCACGAAGACATCTGCAATTGCTTTCATGGTAAGTGTCTTTTTATTCTTATTTATTTGTGGGTTTTGGAGATTAAGAGTTTTTCTGTGTAGACCAGGCTGGCCTCTGGTTCAGAGATATGCTTCCTAGAATTAAGGGAATGGGCCACTACCACCTGCTATATTTTTTGAACAACCTGTAGATCCTCGCAATTCCCCATACACTCATCCTGTCAGTATTTTCTGGAGTTGGGAATATTTTTTGCCTTTCTCTGCAGCGGTGTGTTGATAGGCTACTTCCGTTTCTCTTTTCATGGCAATACCTTTTTTTCACAGCTTTTATTACATGTGTGGGAGGGCAGGGCAACCAAGGGACAAAGAACTTAAATTAGCAGAATTTAGTAGCTTTTTGAAGGTCACAGTCAATAACAAGACTTAAGCTGGATAGAGGGAATGTGGAACATAAGTACTGTCATGAAACTACAGTAGGTAGTGGTCACAGGTGAAACCTGGTGAGCAAAGTTAGGTGAGTCATTTTATAATCTTATTCCTAATCCCGCTCCATCTACTGTGCCCCATGTTTACTGCTTGAAATGACAATGCGATATATTAACTAAAGTGAAGGACACTACATCCAAAATTGTGAAATAAAACTCTATGCTGGTTTATATTACACATGTTTCCTAAAAGGATAGCATATGTATTGCCTGCCCAGAGTAATCAGTTGGTCAAGTTATCATTTCATATACAAACTGAATTTCAATGAAAAGACTGTTGGCCTTGTCCTATTGTACCAGCACAGTTCTTATGCATTTTAATGAAGTTTGAGGAAAGCTTTATTAATATGAAAGTGCATAAAAGCTCTGTAGTATATGGCTTCAAAATAAGTTTACTTAAGGGTAACTTATTGCTCTATTATACCTAGTCTCTAGTATCCTTTTGTTTATGAGACTAAAAGGGTATATAGTCTCAGAATATACAGAGCACCAAGTAAAAGAAAATAAGGATCTCAAATTTTCAGTGAGAATAGCAGCTAATTCTGAGAATGTGAGTCTTTGTGAGCTGATGTGTCTTCATTTAATGTGCAGGGTGCAGCAGGGTGTTTGTTGTTCTGGCCTTCATTTTATTGAATCTGACATCATCAGGCCTAGGTTTCTGGGTCTGTTATAAGACAGTCTCAGGTTGGCCTCAAACTCTTTGTGTAGCCAAGGATGACCTTTTGGTCATCCTGCCTCTTTCACTTTGCACTGAATTCTAGCATGTGCCATGACCATGACCCATGACTTAGCTGGTGTTGAGGATAGAACCCAACCCTAGGCGTTTTTAGTAGGCCGCACTCTACCAAATGAGAAACACCTGGAGCCTGTATTTGTCTTTCTGTTTTTTTAAGATAAATTCTCAAGTAGCCCATGGTGGCCTAGAACTGTTTGGCAAAGGTTATCCTGGGATTCTTAATTCTCCTGCCTTTACCTCCCAAGTGCTGAGATTAAAAACATGCACCACCTAATCTGGTATCCTGGGACTTGTTTCAGATCTCCCATTCTTTCAACATCTCTTATGATCTACAGCATTCCTACAGTTGTTAAGTATTTATTTATTTTGCCAGGTGATACACTGTTGGCCATTCAGGCACCTTCTGGTACACAGCTGGAAGTACCTATTCCAGAAATGGTATGTAGCATAGCTGTTATACAAGTGGGAAAAAAAACCTACTGTCTTGAGAGAGACAAATGTATTTTTTGAGCCAAACAAGAACTACTAAGAGTTTGGACATTTTTGAGTTATTGCTATTAAGAAATATATCTAAAAATATTGATATCTAAATTTGTACATCTTCAATACCTTTGGTAAAAGTAGCTGAATGAAGTCTTACTTCCTTTCTCCCCTTCTCCCCTAATCTTGAAGTATTTAGAAATTTACATTATTATTTGTTAAAGCCTCAAGAAGCAAATTATCTTTTTGAAAAAATTTTTCTTACCTGTGTAGGAAATCAATTCAGTTGACTTTTGCTTGATGGGTGGAAAGGTTTTGGTTTGTGAAAGAGATTGGAATTCATGCATGTGGACAAGTTATAGAACATTACTAAGCACCACCAGGTAACATCACAGACAGTAAAATGGGTGGTAGCGTACCCATGTAGTAATTATCCCAGCATGTGAGAGACTGAGGTTTGAAGCCAACCTGGACAACATAGTAAAAGGCTATTAAGTAATGATGAGGGGGGGGGGGGCAAGAAACAAATAGAGAAAGTAGAAAGGATGGGACAGGTTAATTGTTTAGAATTCTACAGTTACTTCTTTGATAATTACCATTTGAGCAAAATTTACCATTTAGGCACAAGTGGCTTATAGACCTTAGGATTTCTGTTCTACTTGGTCAATTTTTTAGTTTTTCATATGTTGCAACCAAGTGACTTTGTTGTGTGAATTTTAGGTGTTAGATCCTAATGACTTCGCTAGTATTTGCTTGAATCTTTCAAGATAGGTAGCCATTATTAATACTTGTTTATACCCAATAACCTTAAAGGGACAGAATGGACAAAAGAAATACCAGATAAATCTGAAGAGTCACTCAGGACCTATCCATGTGCTACTTATAAATAAAGAGTCCAGTTCATCTAAGCCGGTGGTTTTTCCTGTCCCCCCACCTGATGACCTTACACAGCCTTCCTCCCAGTCCTCAACTTCAGTGACTCCACAGAAATCCACCGTGGCTGCTCAAAACCTGCCTGAGCAGCATGTTTCTGAAAGAAGCCAGGCTTTCCAGCAGACACCAGCTGCAGAAACTTCTTCAGGTTGGTAGAGGCTTTGGTGTAAAAATGTCACAGGAAAACATGAATACTATATGACACAGCTCAAGAGCTATTCTGAAATTGTCAGTTCTTATACCTGAGGCAAAATAATCTTACTCTATCGTTTATATGCCTATCACTAGAATAGATATAAGGAAGATTTTATGGCATATCCTTTCTATGTTGCTAGACATATACATGGGTATATATATGTACATGCATGTATGTATATGTGTATATAATGCACATAGAAATATTTTGTTAGTTACAATGTTTAGAACTTTTGTTTCTGAACAAATACAAATGTCACTGCAGATGTTAAAAGCTGTATTATATATAAGTTGTATTGTTTCCTAATGGGATATACCTCATTGCTTCCACTTTGAGATTTCACAATCAATAATGATGAAGCTAGAAAGATTTTACTTTGACACTTTGTGTTGCCTATGTTTATCATGCTTTTCTCTATAAGTGTTTTTATACTATAGCTGAAGAGCTGCAAAAGAGAAAGTATAGTCTTAGAATTGAGTATTTTCTGTGTATCATTCAGTGTAAAGAAAGCTCTTGGGGGTCACATTTTGAGTATCCGATGAAAATGCTAGCTAGTAAACCAGTTAAGATTTGTACATGGGCAAATAGAAGTTAGAGGTGTGCATTGGTGAGCAAGGTGGGGGGGGGGAGACTTGGAAACCTGCACTTAGAGACAGAATGATATCACACCTGTGATGCAGACTAAGTTCTAGAAGAATGGGGATGCTTTGCCTCTGTATCTTCAGTTTGGTGCCAGGACAGTAGTGGGTACTCGTGAGATTTGTCTATCTGTGTTCTAGTACTTTTATCTTTTATTTTGCCCTCAAAGTAGTAATGTGACTATCATTATTGACATTTAGTTGCCCCTATTACATTTCTGTTTCAAACAGGATCTATTAGTGGAGACATCATTGATGAACTGATGTCTTCTGATGGTAAGTTGAAAATTTTACTACTGGATAGATATACATTACTAGAGTTTAAATGCCATGTGACTCAATATTAAAGTGTAGAATCTTATAGCATTTTTATTTACTTGCATTTTAAGAGAAAGAACCCATAAGGAACTACCACTTTTATTGAAAACTATTTGCACATCGGACCAGGAGTAACTGAATATGTGTCATAATCAAGTTTTGTATGTACTAACCACATGCAATTTCATGCTGTCCACCTGAATCACTGAACTATGACTAACATTAGCCAGGATGCTTTTTGAAAAGTATGAAATAATTATAGGTCAACTCTCTGTAGTATGCTAAAATTTAATAATTCCTCTGGGCTTTTATGCAAGTTTTTGGACTAAGCTGTGAGAAATTTTATGCTAATCATCATAATTCATGTAGAAACCAACTCTAACAATGAATCTTTTTCCTTTGCAGTGTTTCCTCTTTTACGGCTTTCTCCTACCCCAGCAGATGACTACAACTTTAATTTAGATGATAATGAAGGAGTTTGTGATCTGTTTGATGTTCAGATACTAAATTATTAGATTCCATGGAAACTTGGGACTATTATCTACCTCTAACTGTAACATTTTAGAATTCTTTAATAACCTAAGTATTTAAAATTATGAATGTAACACCTTTTTAGTTCACTGATTCTGAAGTGTTCTTCCCTAACATTTTATTTTTTACTTCACAAAACTTGAAAGGGCTCTGACTGCTTTGGGGAGGGGAGGTGTGATTAACTGTCCACCAGCATGTCCCTCCATTGATTACATTCAGTTTCACTCAGTGCTGGTCTCTAGCTTCCTATCCTTAGAGGACAGTTACAGCAGACTTCAGTTCACCACAACAAAACATTATCCTGAAGATCACTTATTTGTCTTATGTTTTTACTGCCGCAAAGCTGTTTCTATGTATCCTTCAAACAGACATTCACTGCCATGTATAAAGTGAAGGATATCACTGTTAAGTGAACAGATTTTGTGAAGTGCCTTCTGTTTTAGCACTTTAAGTCTATCAGTTTGTTGACTTCTGACATTCCACTTTCCTTGAGTATAGGAAAGATCTGTTTAGGTAGTTTATTTTTAAAATGTGCCAATGCCTGTACATTAACAAGATTTAAAGAAATAAAGTTGTATGAAACATTGAATTTATTGATCTCTGGGGGAATGTGATACACTGTCACTGTATTACAACTGAGCCATAAGTCGTGTCGCTTCATCAATAT
>NW_022196899.1:9708007-9711615 GCF_008632895.1 Mastomys coucha
TTCTTTCTGTATATTTACAAAAGCTCTGTTCATTCTGTTGATTTTTTCATGATTCACAATATTTATCTGTTAAAAAAAAAAAATCACCCAAGTCTCATAACTATTAAAGATAAAATATTCTCATCTTTTTATCTTGTTAAGCACAAAAAAGTTAAATACTGGACTGCCTAGATGTCCTAGGAGGAAAAGGCATTTGCTGTGCAAGCTGGCCACCTGATTTTGAGCCTCTGGCCTGAGGTATACCCTTCACCTACACATGTAATGCATGCAATGTGGTATAGACACACACACAGAGTTTTTTAAAAAGCATATAAATTCATTACTAAACTGATAATTCACAATAAAACTACAGTTGTATTAGAAAATTTAGTTGTATCAGAAAGTTTGGATTTTAATAATCATGTAGATTATCATGTAGATTTGCTTCACAATTAAGATTTTAAAGATATAAACAGATTAAAATAATGTGATCTGGGATTAGAAAGATGGCCTAGGGGACCATCAGTTTTCAGTAACCATATTGTTGTGGCTCATAACTACCTCTAACTCTTCTATAGGATCTGACATCCTCTTCTGGACTCTGCAGGTCCATAGAGAAGTGTCATATAACATACATTAAGGAGAACAAAATTTTGCTAATTTGACCAGTCCTAGCTATGGTGCTTAACTCTCACTTAAAAATAAGGAACCTGGAACAAATGCTTTTAGTCCCTTCAAGTAGTAAACTCTTGAGCCCTTTCTTGGATCACTTTCTCTAGGTGGATGCTCCAGTAGCCCTCTTGAATCTAAGCATGGAAAAGAAATGGTGCATTAAACACTGCTATCAGTTTCTCCTTAATAACCTTTTGCTCCTTTGTACCACCATCTTCATGACATAAGCAGTACTGCTCCCTGACTACTGTCACCCGGAAACACATTTATTTGCTGTCTTGTGAAAAATTCAAAACACTGACTGGCGACTGTATGTATGGAGTCACTGCTTAATGAGTTCAGCAAACCTAGTCTAATGGCCTGTTCACCTCAAGGTCCTGAGCTGTTGCACCTTTTTCACAATCAACCTCTACCCTCTGCACCTTCAGCTTACAGTTCACTTGTTCTAGTCACAATAGGCGTTCACTCAAAAACTTTGCAATCCTCACAGTTCACCTTATTCCTTCACTAGCATGGACTCCAAACTGTTACTCAACATTTTAGCCATTTCTTTTTTCCCTTGACATACTTTGCTTGGTAACCTGGCTATGCACCGTTGACCTGGGTCCAGATGTTAAGCTAACTGTCATAACTGGCTGGCTTCATTAAATTCATTATCACAAATTTTAGTCTACCATTTACAACAAGTCTAATACTACTTTGTGAAGGTAATGAACTCTCGGCTACCTACTTAGACCCTTTCTCTGATCCTATCAGCTTATGTAAAAGTTCAGGTATATCATAGTTGAACAAAGTGATCTTCCTTAAATAGACTACACTCTTTCCTCACATTCATAGTGATGTTCTTGGTAGAAGTTGCTGCTCCGAGGATTTCCCAGCTCTGTAAAATTAACTCTTCATCTTCATTCAGGTCCTTTAAACTACAAAGACAACCCTGTGGAAAACTCCAGACTTAGCGTTCCATCCAGCTTTACTTCCTCTATAGTTAGGAAATCACAAATCCCCTTTAGAAACTATATCCCAGTTATCAAGAGAAACAAAAAAAAAATCTAACCTTTTTGGGTTTACAGGTATTTTCTGGGGGTAGGGGGGTGGGGAGGAGGGGGACGGATGATGTTTAAGACAGGGTTTCTCTGTTAAACAGCCCTGGCTGTCCTGGAACTCACTTTTAGGCCAAGCTGGCCTTGAACTCTCAAAAATCTGCCTGCTTTTGCCTCCGAGTGCTGAGATTAAAGGTGTGTGCCGTCACTGCCTGACCAAAAGTGAGTTTTTAACAACTTGTTATTACAACTATTACATCCTAGAAAGCTGGCTCATTATTTAAGCTAAAGTATGATCTACTTAAACATGAAAAAATTTTCTCATGTTTTGAAGTATAAAGACTTACAAGTTTTATATGTATGTGTGTGCATCTGCATAAGTTTATGTCCACCATGTGCATAAAGGGTTCCACAGAGGCCAAACAAGGGTATCAGATCCCTAAAACTGGAGTTATGGTTAGTTGTGAGCCATATACCTCTGCCAAAGGCAATAAATGTTCTTAATGCTAGGCCATCTCTCAAGGACCTATTTTGAAGAATAAAAAATTGTATTTCGGTCAAATTCTTTATTTTATAGGTTAAGTTCCAATCTACTAGCTACCAAGCTGCTGGCTTACATTGTACACCGTTACTACTGGAATCTTGAATATATTTTGAGTGAACTATTAAGAATTATCCTTCATACTGTCTGAACAGAGATTCCTATAAACTTACACAGTTTAGAAGGCTATTATGTAGGATCTCATATATGTGCAGTTCAGGGTTGGTGTTACCCACCTCTTAAACTTGTATTTTTTTAAATTCTATTGAGTGTACAGTGGAAGAGGGAAAATGGGTCAGAAGGGAGGAAGAGATGGAGAGAGGGAGGGTCGTCTTCCCATGCTGGGATGATCCGTGCCTTGGGAAGGAAGGCAGCCAGTCGGTCCAAACGGGCTAGTATGTAGTCATGGTGCTTTATTGAACAGACTTTGGTTCTCAAAGGGCAGTTTGGGAACCCTTATAGATTGTCTGGAAATACATCTTTGGTGAAAGTGTTCCATGGCCACTGTGTGCTTCCTGAGGGTCCCGTTTACTCCTTCAGGTTAGTCCTGCCTTGTGTAGACTTTGAAGGTCCAGACAGAACCAGATGCTGCTGAACACCGCTTCCTTAAACTTATATTTTAAAGGGGAGGGTATTTACCTTAATATGTTTAAAAAGTCTTGCCTAGTAAGAAGGCTATGAATTTCTGGCTTAAGTAACAAAATCCTGTAGTTAGTTTACATTTTGCTTATAATTAATGTCAGAATTCTTAAGTACTCACCTTCTTAAGATTAGTAGTAACTGGTTTTGCCTTGTTTTTAGCCTTGAAAGTTTTGTGACTAGCTATATGAAATACGTTCCTGGACTTCTGCCCTTTTAGTTTGTTCTTAGCCATTGTCTAGAAAAAAGAAAGGGGTTCAGTTAAACTGCTTATATTTTGAATCACAAATCAGTTTAAAATTGTAAAGTCTATCTTAGTTCTGATTATTTTAAAAGTTGTTACATAAATCACCTGTCTTTCACTCTTAGACATTTTGCCAGGTTTTGAGATATGAGGCACACATAACTCAATCGTCCTGCATCCCTGGCACCAGATCTAAGACACCTAGTTAAGGTCTGTTGGTTGAACTTGGTACTGTCAACAGACACAAACAAGCAACACTTTGTAGTCAATACCATTATCCCCGTCTTACAGATTTAAAAGTGATGCAAGGATTTAAAGCCATACAAGTTAGACTAGAAGTCATTATGCTATACTGCTTCTCTCATGAACAAAAACCTGCTACATTTTTTGCTTTTGTTCAATTAGATCATAAGCAAAATTGTGCCAGGCACCTGTCATAAGTATTTGTTGACGTTCCTTATCTTCACTTCCACTATATGTTTTTCTTTCTTTT
>NW_022196899.1:9711625-9735553 GCF_008632895.1 Mastomys coucha
GTGCTGGGACTAAAGGTGTGTGCCACCACCACCCGGCTCCACTACATGTTTTTGGCTGCTTTTCTGCTGCAACTCTGGCTCACAAACACTGTGGGTTTTTTTGTTTTTTTGGTTTTTTTTTTTTATCTTTCTCTTTACTGAAAGTTTCCCAAGTTTTTCCACAAGTCAACTGCACACAGTGGTAATTTTTATAAAGTATGAAATGATAAACTGCCCAGAAATTAAAAACATCAATGGTTGTCCTGACATAACACTGGGCAATGTCTTGGTCTATTCGTCCTTGGTACTCTTGACTCCGGCCTAAAATCTGTCATATCTTCCCTTTCCATTTTGCTCAAACTTTCTCTCTTGGCTACAACTTCCACCGAGACAGCCTCATATATGCATACATAAGGAATATGCATATACAGGGAATATACAGTACTTATGACAAGTGCCTGGCATGTTTTTGTTTATGATCTAATCAAGTATGGATATACGATATGCATATGTGTTCCCATATATACAATATATATATTATATATATGGAAACAACACACTCTTGAACCCAAACAGTACTTCTGCTTAAAAGTATAATTAACAGTAGAAAATACATGCGTACAGGAGTAAAAAGAAATAACTAAAAAGCCATTGAACCTGTTATCTAATCTCCCTCACCTACCCTCTCATATAGTATTCACTAATCATTTACTAAGTCTGAAGTAATAAAGAATGGGTGCGCAAGTACACACAACCAACCAGGTAGGTATTTTACATACACAAATATTAACATCAACATGAAGCATTCAAAGGTAAGACAGACTGGAATAACGAGCGAAGCTTACTAAGATGGAAACACAGAAAGGTTCGAGAAGATCAGCAGCCTAACGAAAGCCAGGTTTGGGGAAAACTGCTACTTTAACATTGTGATGAAGACACCCTGCTAAGGGGTGGCCGCAAGGTTTCGGGCCGGGGCACCCCGGTAGTTCCGTCGCCCACGAGGAGCAGACAGAAGACTAGAAGGTGGCAGAACAGAGCCCTCGGAGCCGGCGCAGCCAGCATTCCCACCACGCCCGGCCTGCGCCCCCAAACATTTCACCCTAGCGCTCCGAAAAACCCCCGTAAGCTTCTCACCAAAGTTCACGCGGCCGTTCAGGTTCGCAGTGGCGTCACCTACAAGCCAGGACACCGGAAGTTCCTGGAAGAGGAGCCAATCAAGTGACCGCTTTCCAGCGGTGACACCACCCACTAAACGGGCCTCCCCGGGCGGGGCCACGCCCCCAGGCCCTCTTAGCCCCGCCCCTCAAGGAGGCCCTCGTGCCGTGACTGCGACCCCGCCCACTCCAAGGGAGCCGCCCTCCCTCGGAGGCGAGGAGGAGTCGACTCGGCCGAGTTTCGCCTGCTAGGGCGCCGATAGACGTTTTTCTTAGGTTTAAGCTGGTACTTGGGGAGAGGCCTCCCACGCGGTGAGGTTCCACCCACCGCCTCGCTAGCATCCCGCGCCTTTGACCCGGTGCTCGTCGTTCGACCCACCAAAGGCGAGAAACACTCTCGCCAGAGACCTCTCACCAGCGGAAGCCGCGGGCCCTGCGGTGTCCAGGAGGTGGCGCCACGACCGCGGGCGGTGTCCGTACACCGATGAAAAAGTTCACATCCTTTTCATGTTACTTTCTTGTTCCAAAAAGAAAATTTCCTACAGCACAGCAGATATACAAGAAACCATTTATTATATATATACATTCAATTTGTATTCAAAATACCTGTGAAGTTCTAAAAGAAAAAATAAGTACCTGTGAAGCTCATATAACATGTAATGATGCCCTTGGATTAGATCCCCTTGCTTGGCAAGAAAATAAAAGTCTACCTTGTGTAAGTGTGGGAGTGGTGACACAAGTAATCAAACTTATAGAAAAACATTAAATTATTTTGCAGAACCAGACTTATGAATACTGATGTACATGAGAGGGGCATAATTAATGTTCCTTAAATGTGAAGTTATTGACATGTCTGTACAAGGCAAAGCAATATATGTAAAAGAGTGCCACTGTGGTTGTAAAATCTGGGGAGTGCAGCATTTAGTTTAAAATGGCGACATACGGTTACATACACCAAGGGGGAAACATAGTTGAATAGGTAAAAGCAGAGGAATTATAGAAGACAAGGAGACATCAGTTTCTGTGTTATCTTCTACCAGCTAACAAGGCAAGCTAGAAACGGTTAATGTATTTCCCTTTGCCTCCTAGATGGCTACTGCTCAGCACCCTTTCTGGGCAACCACTTTTATCACATGAAGTGGTCCTTGTCAGACCTAGAAGGACTTTAATTAAGTCTTCCTCTAGCGACTTTGCACCTGGAGCTAGTGGGAATGCTGCTGCTTGAGCTTAGTGCTGTCTCAAAGAATGCTGGGAAACTGGGGCTTCAAGACACCATCCCATGCAACAAGTGGGAGAACACGAAGTCACCACGATGAGAAAACAACTGGACTTTTGAAATATGGCCTGACAGTAACCAGAAAAATTCACAATGTCTTTTGATTCCCTGGGTTCAGTCGTAGTTGGAAGAACAATCCTCAACTATCAGAGATAAAAGATCAGGCATACCTTGAATTTTTTTTTTTTATCCTTTGTATCTGAAGGGATTTTGACTCTATTACTTATTACATAGAATTCTGAGAATTAGTGAAATCTAAGCCAGAATAGGATGTTACTATGATAAAGATAAGGAGCATGTTAACTCAAATGCCATTTTATTCTGTGAAGTTGATGATCTACATAGTATAGAAAAAAATGTTCAGTGACTTTTTTTGAAAGTCTGTAAAAACATTTACAAAGATCATATTAACAGGGTTTATTGTTAACCCAGGCTGGCTCAAACTTTCTGGCTTACTGACTTGGCCTCCCCAGTTGCTGGGATTATAAGCACATACCACTTCACCTGGCTGTCCTGTAATTTTTCTAGCAGCCTTGAGGGTGGCTAAAATAATATATACCAAATATATGTGTGTGTGTATATATACATATGTTAGTTATATGCATATATGTATATATATATGTATATATAATATATATGTTATTTGTCTCATTGCTTCAACAAAATACCTGACAAATCTAGCTCAAGGAGTACTTTTTTGGCTTACAGTCCAGTGTGGTGGCAAACAATCACAGCAGGACCTGGAAGCATCCACAGTCAGGATGCAGAGAGAGATGAATGCAGCCACTCAGTTCCTTTCCCCTTTTTTATGTAGCCTGCGAGTTCAGGCCAGGGAATGGAATTGTCCATCTTCACACAGGGCCTTTGCACTAAGTAACCTAATCTATAACAGCCGTCACAGACATGCCTGGAAACTTCATTTTCACAGTGACTCTAAATCTCATCAAGTCAGCAAGACTGACTATCACATCTTTCAAAAACCTTAGTTCTCCTGCTGTGACTCACCAATGCTTCATTCATATAAGCCCATTCTGAAGCAACTATCTTGGAAGCAATTCAAGGGTTAAATAAAGATAACAAGGTGAACGAGACCACACATAATTAAAACCACCTGCCACCAAAGTCAGAGCAGTCTAAGGAACAAGCCCTACCTTGCCCTGATGATACTTTAAAATCAGCCATTTAATCTACTTCTCCCAACTGGCTTCATTCTCCTAAAATAGTCGGAACACCCGTGCCTTAGTTAGGGTTTCTATTGCTATGAACAGACACCATGACCAAGGCAAACCTTATAAAGGACAACAGTTAATTGGGGCTGGCTTACAGGTTCATTATCATCATAGCAAGAAGCATGGCAGCTTAGAGGAGCTAAGAGTTCTCCACCTTCATCCAAAGGAAGCCAGGAGCAGACTGTCTCTTCTGAACTGGGTGGAGCTTCAAAGCCCACCCCCACAGTGACACACTTCCTCCAACAAGGCCACACCTACTCCAACAAGGCCATACCTCCTAATAGTGCCACTCCCGGGGCAAGCATATTTAAACCACCACACCCAGGATCCTATTCTCTTCAAGAGGTCATCATAATCTAGATTATGGGTGCACAAGACTAATGATTCTTAGCCGGGCAGTGGTGGTGCACGCCTTTAATCCCAGCACTTGGGAGGCAGAGGCAGGCAGATTGCTGAGTTCAAGGCCGGCCTGGTCTACAGAGTGACAGCCAGAGCTGTACAGAGAAACCCTGTCTCGAAAAAAACAAAAAACAAAACAAAACAAAACAAAAGAATAATGATTCTTAGCAATATCCATAAAGACTATAATAAATGTACAATAGTATGGCACTTGTGAAAGAAATAATTCTAAATTCTAGAAACCTATTTGTTGGGGCTCAGGAGTTGCCCCACAAACCACATGAACACCTATCTCAATCAAACAGGGATAGTTTATTGTGCATTTGTCCCGGAAGTGATTGAGTAGGGCTACAGACCAAACTTGAAAACTGACTGTGACCCCTAGCCAGGACGTTACAGAACTTTAAAGCATGAAGTCTACAAACATCTGTGCCAAGTTATCCCACCAATAATAATTTAGAATTAGGGTCCTTCCTTTGGAAAATGTCTTTTTGGTATACTTATCTTCTCCCTATTGATTAGGTTATTCAACTGTGGTGGGGAGACTTGACTTGGCTAGTGGTCATGTCTTTACTTGCCAACCGGGGTGTCAGTTACTCATGTACATGTCTTGTTCTGCCAAGTACAATGTCAATTCCCATAGAGGTCTCAGGAACTTAAAACTTTTGGCCCATATAAAAAAAATGGATTTTATTCCAAATGGCTTCTTATATTAGTATCCTCCTCTTATGTTGGGGTTCATCCCCGGGGTAGCTTATAAAGACAAAAATACACAAACGCTCATACATATGTGCAGAAAGTGCTGCTGGGCGGTTGATTCAGGTCCAAACTTATTGTGGATAAGTATACACAGCAATTCGAAATGACTACTTCTGTCAATGGTTCATAACACCAAATCATAGAACATAACAATATGCAATTAACTTGGGCAGAAGAAAGTTTCTTGGTAACGGTGGTAACAGTATATAGGGAGGTTTCCTTGTAACAGTAATAACAGCAGAAAATGGTTGGGTGGACATGCAGCAGTTACCCAGGCCTGAACACTGTTAAGGCTATGATCTGATTATCTTTTAAAAAGAAGATCTACAAACTACAGCAAGAAGTCCAGGTCTAAACCGGCCTTCACTTTTTAAAGTGAGAACTACACACTATAGTGAGTGTTCTATGAAATGTATTTGTCAGTAGCTAGTGTTTCATGACGCACAGCCAAGCTCTTTGTGCTTCATTGCCCAATGAGAAAGCCCAGTTCCAGCAGGACCACAAAGCTCAAAAAGCCTAACATAGCTCCTGCCTGGCTCTTCACCAGCTTTAAAGCTTTCAAAACTTTCATCCACTACCGTAGTAGAGGATGAACAACCAAGTATAATTGGTTGAATTCTTTAGGATTTGCACTTAAGGCGATAGACAATCCCAAAGAACTAAAAGCGTATTCCAACACAAAATTCCACGAATTTGATCACCTTGCCTCTCATGATTAACAATGATGTTCATGTTCTGGGTGGGAAACAGATCTCAGATGTGTTGAAGACACTGTGTTAGAGAGTGATGTAAAACTAGGAAAGAAAATGAGCTTAACTGGAAACTGGGAAAATAGAGAGAGGTTGCTAAAGGGCCTTATGACAAAGTCTAAGGTCTGTGTCTCCTGCCATTCACTTCTCTCACCTTGGGAGCTATAGCCTACAATCTATACACTAGTGCTGTCACAGAGGGGTGTATCTTCCTATCTTCAAATGGATTTAGACAATGCTGAGTTATTGACATCCTTGTATTGTCTACACTCCATTGCAACTAAAAGTGTTCTCCTCTACCAATTTGTATAATCATTGTTTTGTTTATATCAGTATGGGGTTGTGGGTTCCTGTCTTATGCAGTAGATTAAGATCTTTTTATTGTAACTATCTTAGAGTTCACACTGCTCAGTTTGGGCCTTTAAACAAGCATTCAGCTAACTGTCACATGCCCTCACCTGCATTCTTTGACAATCTCTTACTTTCTAGTGTAACAACACATTCTAGACTCATCTGGCATCTGTGCTTTCCCAACCCTAAAACCAATCATGTTTCTGTGGAGCCCTGGATTCCTTTAGTTAAGAATATGTAGAAACCAGCCGGGCAGTGGTGGTGCACGCCTTTAAGCCCAGCACTTGGGAGGCAGAGGCAGGTGGATTTGAGTTTGAGGCTAGCCTGGTCTACAGAGTGAGTTCCAGGACAGCCAGGGCTATACAGAGAAATCCTGTCTCGAAAAACCAAACAAACAAACAAACAAGAATATGTAGAAACCAAGAATAGGAATGTGATGCTTTATTTCTCAATGGACAGAGCTGTCCAGTATATGCCTTGTATACGTATTACCTATTACACTTGTTTATAAACATAAGATAACTCAGCAGCTGTCTCTGCTACTATATGTTCAAAGCATCAGTCATGCTAATCCCTACATTTTCAATTGGATGCTGTAAGGTTTAAGCTTTCTAACCTATTATTAATGCTATCTGATATTTTCTTCTTTACTGGTAAGGAGCTTGGTTTCCATTATCATTCATTTATATGTGCATTTAGTTTATTTTCCTTAACTATTACCACTTAGTTCCTTTACATACTCCAGGCAGGTACCTCCTCACCGGCATTAGGCTCCCATTAGCCTCCTGGGCTTCTGTCTTATGCTGTCACCAACTTAGACTCAGACTCTAACTTGCCCTGGGCTGTTGCCATCATTTTCTCTTCCTAATCTAAGAGTTGTTAGGGCCTAGGTAAAATATTAAGCCCTAGATGGAGTATTAAGACCTAGGTAACACTTACCTGGCTAGCCTGACATTACAAGGAAACTTTCTCATATGTTTCTGCTGTTACTATGAAACTTTCTAAGGCCAAGATTCCTTACATTCTGTTCTGTTCTGTTCTCTTGGAAACCAATCTCAATAGAAGTCAGTAGAACTGTTTTGTGTAGTTACCCACAATAAGTATAGACCTGAACCAACCACCCAACAGCACTTCGTGCACCTATAAGGTTTTATGGTATTTGTCTTTATAAAGTGCTTCTGGGATGGACCCCAACATAAGAGATACACATGCATCAATATAAGAAACTATTTGGAATAAGACTCACATTTTGATTAATGATTGAGTAAGGTTTAAGTTCCCAAGACCTCCCTGAGAACTGACATCCTACTTTGGCAGGAAGAGACTTTTATGTAGGTAACTGCCACCCTGGTAGACAAGTCAAGACATGAATATTAGACAAGGCAAATCCCCTGCCACGGTTGAATATCCCAATGGAAGCAGGATAAATGTACAACAAAGACATGCTCCTAAGGAAATCCCCCATCCCTAAATCCTGATTGGTGGAATAACTTGGGACAAATGTTTGTGGATTTGGGCCTTTAGAATCCTGTATGATTTTAACTCCAGGTCATGATTCAGTTTCTGAATCTGGACTATGGCCCTGGTTAATCAGTCCTGGGGCACTCATTGAATAAACTATCCCTACATGACTACGATTGGTGTTCGTGTGGTTTGTAAGGTGATTCCTGGACCCTGACAGAGTAATATTTTCTAGACTAATTTAAGAAAGAAGGAAGGGAGCAGGAGAAAGAGGGAGGGGAACCGAGTTTTAAGATTTTACTTTGTGGTTTCAGGCAAGGAGACCCTGGCTTGGGACACAAAGGATGAACTCTAAGGGAGTAAAGAAGGTCCTTGAATGACTGTGCGCTTACTCTGGCTCCTCTTAGTATCCACTGAATGAAGCACAGCCAGTACAGATTGTACATATTCTGAATCTCTGTAGTGTCCATTGTTTCATTGATTTATTTTTTGTTGTTATTGTTTTGGGTTTTTTGTTTGTTTGTTTTATTTTTGGCATAGGAAATAAACAGTAAACCTACCTGTCCAGGGAATTTTGCGTTCCTCCTACAAATCTGAAATTGGGGCATGAAGAGGTTCATGATTGATTGTAGAAAGAGTGAGTCTAGTTTTAAAGCCCTCATTGACAGAGGTATTTATTTCTAGTCAATGAATGAGCATTTATTACATAATTTATATAGGATTCATAACCTTGCATTCTAGTTCAGGTCCCAATATATGAAAGTTAAAGACGAATTAATGAAAAAATGGTTAACTTCGTAGATGATGGGAAAGTGACTTGTTTCAGTTTACAGCCAAGAAGCTATAGGAACAGATCATAGACTTTTACGTTTACCTTTTTTTTTTTCTATTTTAAAACACCCTATTACACTTATTCACTCTTCACTCTTGGATCACCATTCAGATTAGTATATCTCCTTCCCATAGCAAGTGCCTTTGCTGAATGAAATGAATGTCTCTGCAGTGTGACAAGCAGGGGGGTATCAGCAACAAGGCACTACACATTATTTGAAAGCACTTTTATTGTTAGTTTACTAAAGACGTATCTAGATGAAAATCTTACTTGCTGGAGCCATTCCTTGGAATAGTAGTAGGTGTGCTACAACACTTCTAATTTAACCAAGAAAGTGTATCCAGAGCAAGATACCAGCCAAGTACCCAGAAATCTTGAACCTCTATATTGCAAAGCTGGGAGAAATGGCCAAGGTGCCCATTTAACATATCAAAGCAGACCTGGCTGCCAGGTTCTCCCTGAATCCCTCAGCTCCTGCCTGTTGCATAGCCCTCTTGGTTGGCATGCCCCACCTGCCAGCTTAAACTTTTCCATTTCAGGGACCAGGCTGCCCTTCTCCACAGCTGCCCTTTGCCTTATAATCCAACTATTTTGGCTTTGCGTCTCTTGGTTTACGTCTTTGGGCCTCCTGGCTGCTGCACCTGCTCTCCCTCTTATCCCTCTGTCCTTTCCACTCTCCCTACATGCCACAGCTCAGTCTGGCCAAGCCATCTCCATTCTGGACTCTTCCAGATATCCCTGCCTCTGACGACGCTTTCCATTTTATCTATAATAAACTTTCTTCTCCACCATACCTGGAAGCATTTATATCTCTTGTGCTTTTTAAAAGCCAGGATATGCCAGGATGTTTTGTAGAGCATGGTAGGGTGAGGTGGGAGGGGGTAAGTCAGCAGGCACATAAGGCAGCCTCCCACCCCCACCCCCACACCCCCCCCCCCGAGGTACCAGCCATAAGACATGTCTAGTATAGAATAGAGTTTATTTAGGGACATGAAAAGGGGCATTGAGAAGCGAGTAGAGGCAGAGAGAGAGAGAAAGAGAGAGACAGACAGACAGACAGACGGACAGAGACAGACAGACAGACAGACAGACAGACAGACAGAGAAACAGACAGAGAAACAGAGAGAATATGAGAAGAGGCTGGCCAGGAATAGGAGGAAAGGGGAAGGGGAGAGCAGGAGAGAGCAGGAGAGAAAGGGGTTAGGGAGACCCAAGGGGGTTGGTGTTAGCATCCAGAACCTGCGGCGATATATGGGCGGGTCCACAGACCTGTTGCCAGGGCAACGGCCACCATATTCCCAGAATCCATTGGGTTCAGCTCCCACCTTTACCTGGACTGCTACGTCACAACATATATATATATATATATATATATATATATATATATATATATATATATATATATATACTTTCCTCCATCTTGCTCTCTTCTTTTTCTCTCTCTCTCCCCTCTCTTTCTGCGCCGCTATCTCCTACTCCCTCTCAATTAACTCAATTAAACCTGTTACATGTGGAACTGTCTAGCCTGGTATGATACTTGCAGACGCGTCCCACCGCCGCTCAAACACATCAGTTAGAGAGTCAGAGAGAGAAAAGGAGCAGAGATAGGAAGAAGGGGCCAAGCAGTCCCTTTTATAGCAAGCCAGGTCTACCTGGCTGTTGCCAGATAACTGTTGGGCAGAGCCTAGAAGGAATGCCAACAATGTCCTCCCTTTTTTATTTCTTGTTCTCACTTGGCTGGTTCTGAAACCAAGCGCCACTCATATCCTGTCTTTCTTATTTTCCTTTTTATTCCTTTTTTTTTTCATTCACTAACAAAGAAGGGCTTGGAGTATGAAATAAATAAAGTCTAAGGATAGTCAAATACATATCACAGAGATGATGGAAAATATCCAAGAGGTATATGAAGTTCTTTCCTATTTTTGTGGTATGAGTTAAAATTCAGGTAATGGTTTAAAATTAGAGAAATTGTGCAGTGCTTAACAGATACATGTTACAAACAGAAAACTGTCAAAAGTAAAGAAGACAGTCTGCCATCAAACCACATTTTGACATTTAAAATTTGAGGACAACCAAGGTCTTTTTAAAAGTGTCAGGCGGTGCTCCGTGATAAGTTTAGTTGAGAATGTAAATTCTAAAGCTAAGACCTGATAATATTTGACTCTGGAAAAATTTCGAGGAGTATGAAAATGAGCAATATCCTAACCTAACCCACACTCTCTCTTGCTTTACTATAATCCATTCCTAAGTGATCTGTTCAATTAAACAGACAGGAGGACTAGGGCTAAACCAAATCTATCATTCCTCATCGCAAATGCTCCTGAGTCCTCTAAGCATCAGAAAGAGGGGGGGGGGGGGGGGGAATGGAAAGAGAAAAAAGGGCCAAGCTTTTCCAGAGTTCTTTTGGCCCCTGCTACTTCCTTATTGCTCATCAATCACACCAGATATGTTTCTGTTCTTTGACCTTTCAGTCTCGAACACTCCCTCAAGGCTTAGCCACTAGGCACACCACCCCCATGGCAACTTAAGAGATGAAAGAGCTTGCTTTAGCTGAAGTTTACAGGCAGGCCAACCTGAAGGGAAATAAGGACAGGAGGGGTCCATGTCTGAAGGCCTTGGGGAAACGCTGCTTCCTGGCTTGTTCTTTACTGGCTTGCTGTTTTTGACTGTCTTGCAGGTATCACCCACAGGAGGTTGAGTCGAGGAAATATTCCTCAGGAAGCGTTTTTTTCTCAAATGACATTTTCTCTTTCTAGACGACCCTAGCTTGTGTCAAGGTGACAAAACAAACAAGCAAACAACAACAAAACCGACCTCACCAGCACACTATCATCCAGGATGACCCAGGAAACTCTCCATGTAGACCAAACTAGCTTCACAGTCACTGGGATTTTCCTGTTGGTGCCCCTTGAGTGTTTGGATTAAAGACATGCAATTGCCACGTCTGGCTAATTTGTATTGTTTTCTCCTGCTAGAAGATTTTATACAAACGGGTCTTTTCATCTTGTTTTGTTTGATACCGTTTTAGTTTTGTAATGCTGCATAATCATACCAAATCACCAATCGTTTCAGAAGCTCAAAATACCAGTCGTCGTTTTCTGTTTTACAATCTCTGGATGTAGAGTTTCGCAACGAGCCAAGCTGTCAGAACACGGTCCATGAATGAAGCTGTGTGAGATGTCTGAGAGCTTGTGAGAAAACTCCAGGCAAAAAGACTACAGTCGCCGGGCGGTGGTGGCTCACGCCTTTAATCCCAGCACTTGGGGAGGCAGAGGCAGGTGGATTTCTGAGTTTGCGGTCAGCCTGGTCTACAGAGTGAGTTCCAGGACAGCCAAGGCTACACAGAGAAACCCTGTCTTGAAAAAAACAAACAAAAAAAAGAAGACAACAGTCTTGTAAGCTCGTTCCCCCATAACATGGATTTATCCTATGGTTTTTTTTGTGCCCCTCCCAGGTGTAGTAAACAGGAATGCATTTGCTTCGGATTACCCATCATTTTACCCGTTGTTATCCAGAATGATGTTTCCAAGCAGGAGCTCTCATCCTAACTACATAGTCTAAACTCATGTGAGCTTGCCCTTTTGCCTCTATACAACTTGAACTCACATGAACTTTCTAACAGGACCTTGCTTACCCTTCAGAACGCCCTCAGAATATAAACTTGTCTGACCCATGAACAAAGTTGGCTACTGCATGAGACTTTAGTCTGCTTCATTTTTAGTTTCCATTCTCCCAGGTTCATGCCGCAAATGGAATATTGATAACAGGAGACTAAACATTTTGGCTCAGCATCTTTTGAAATGATTAAGTTAGATATTTTCTAAGGACCACGGTCTTCCGGCTAGAGCAGCTGCTTCTAAGGAGCTTCATGAGTATCTGCAAAGCTGGTCCCCACTAGACCAAGGATAATCCAAGTCCTTACCAATGAACCCATTCATACAGCTATCCCGTGTCCTCATGACATGGCAGCGAGTGTCCTTAGGACCCAGTGTTGCAAGACGGTCAGGGAAAACTGACAGTTTTTTTATGAACAGAACTTGATATCACCACCATCGCTTTTATTCCTTTCATTTGTCACAGGCGCCAACTTCAGTTCAGTGGGGAAGATGATTCACACAGAACTGAACACAAGATGAGGTCATTGTGAGTGATGTAGAAGTCTGACCAGTGCAGCCTCCAGCTCGCTATCCTGAAACAGTACCTGGAACGTAACTGGAGCGCAAGTCTTTTAAACAAATGAGTGGGTCCTACCACTCAGCTTATTTTGATATCTTCCCACAAAGCCCTTTCCCTCAGTGCCTTTCAAAAAGACAGAGAAAACTAAAGGGAAGCTGAGTTATGAAGGAAATAGCCAACTTCATTTGAATACCTTATGTCCAAATTGGAGTGCTTGAGTACAATTCAGTGGCCTTAGAACTGCACTGCCAGTGCTGGAGAGATGGCCCACTGGCTGTGAACATGTTCTGCCGTCGCAGAGGACCCGGGTTTGATTTTTCAGCAGCCACACTGGCAGTTGCCAACTTCCTGTAGATCCAGTTCCAGGGAATATGAGTTCCTCTTCATCCCTCTGTGGGTATCTGCATGAAGGTGGAACACATACGCCAAGAAATAAAAATAAACCTCAGAACCGTGCTTCCCAGGAGCCGGTAACTTCATGTGGATGGCCTGAACTGAGATATAACAATTAAATAAACACCAGATTTAAAATGTATTGTATGATATAAAAAGGACATAAAAGGTCTCATTGCACTGCTACTGAGGAGGCAACTATTCCATGGTACAGGAACGGTTCACTGTAACGATTTTTTCACCGTACCCTAGAGAGAATATGTCAAGATAGTTGGAACGAACACTCAGTACCTATGGGAGTTTCTAAAGAGAAGCACATTTGGAAGCCAACCTGTAGTGAAAGGCTGGATTCACAACCATTGAGGAAGCTGTGACTACAGCCCAGTCCATAGCAGAATTGCCTGATCAAGAGCAGGCCCCTGGCATCATGCTCATGGCCCAAGAGCAATGAAGAGAGTGCCACTGCAGGGACTAGGAAGGGCAGGGCTGGTGTGAGGATGCACAAAGAGTGCGGCAGGATACAAAGCACAAGCTGTGTGGAATGTGGCCCTGACTGCACAGGCTTCCTGTCAGGGTGGCCAAGATGGGCAGGTGACAAGGGGTCTGTGGAGAGAGGCAAGGAATCTCCTGACCAGGATCGTGGCATGAGACTGGATTGTGTGGAGCTTGTTTGGGAAGAGGTAATGAGTTGGCCACCAGGCTTGGGATAAGGCTCTGAACCTGCTGAGAGACTGCGTACAGGTTACGCTGAGACCGCAGATTGACCGTGGCTCAGCAGGAGCCACACAGCTGTCTTCACAAGAGCAGATTCCTTCAAGACTTGAGCTTCTCCCATTGAGCAGACTATGGAAAGAATGGTCCTCAAGGAATTGGAATTTCCCCCTGTGGTGGTTTGAATATGCTTGGTCCCGGTAGTGGTGTGTTAGGAAATGTAGCCTTGTTGGAGTAGGTATGGCCTTGCTGAAGGAAGTGTGTCACTGTGAGGATGGGCTTGGCAACCCTCTTCCTGGATGCCTAGAAGACAGTCTTCTCCTGTCCTGTCTGCCTTCTGAACAAGATGTAGAACTCTTGGATCCTCCAGGGTCATGCATGCCCAGCCACGGACAAGCTTTCCATCATGATGATACGGGACTCAACCTCTGAACCTGTAAGCCAGCCCCAGTTACATGTTGCCCTTTATAAGACAACTCTTTATAAAAGTTGCCTTGGTCACGGTGTCTTTTCACAGCTGTGAAAATCCTAATTAAACAGAAGTTGGGACCAGGGACCAGGGACTGGGGTATTGCTGTGATTGGCCTGACCATGTTTTTATTTGGAGGAATGTGGATTTGGAGGGGGGGAGCTCTAGATTTGGAAAGATATGGATTGCTTTCAATGGGACTTCATGGGCCAACCTAGTAGGATTATGGAAGACACTGGTGCTAATGGCGCCTTGAACATCATCTTAAGATCTTTTGGTGAAGACAATTGCTGCTTTTTGCCCTTCTCTGAAGAATCTGCCTTAGGCTAACCCCAGAAGAGCTATGGGAAATGGGTGGGTTAGCAAATGGGAGATGTATAGATCCCGAGAAAGTGATTACTCCCCAAACGATAAAAACACCGAACATGCATATGCCAGTAGGAATGGTCACGCATAGGGTCACGTGTAGGGCATGAGCCGGGGACGTAGCTACACGAGATTTATAGGTGTACTGGTGTGAACTGGGGAGCTTTGATAGGTGTCTAGGGCTAGCCTTCGGGATTGGGGGGGGGTCACATACAGAAGGTAAGCTTCTTGAAATGAAGGTAATGTCCCCTTCCCCCAGAGAGCAGCTTGCCCTGTCCTGTCAGGCAGAAACAAGTAGATAGTGTTATATGCATTGATGAGAGAATGCTCAGAACAACCTTGATTGCGTCTCAGGTCATAGTTCAGGGAATTGGTAGCAATAGAGTAAAACTGACTTAACCTGATTCAACTCAAGGAACTATTATCTGTTTTTTTGATGCTAACTATTTTGTCCTGATTTACCTTTTCCTTTCAACATTGATTTGATGTTTACATGAATTAATTTCCACTTAAGATACTCTTAGCGTCATCTTTTCTCATTTGGATTTTGCCCACTTCTATATATGGGTATGTTTCTCTTAGAAAGTTGTGTGATTTGATGAAACACTTGGATTGTTGATTGAAGGGTATAAGCTGAAATCTTTGGCTCCAGCGTTTGAAGCTTAAACTTCACAAGAAAGTGCCCTTTTAACTATGACGTGAGAATCCTCATCTTGGCATGACATCTAGGTCACCTGAACAAGCCTTTAAACTTTGGGAGACTTTTTTTTTTTATTTCTCATGCATATTTTTATTAGAATTTTTTCCAGTGAAACAGATCTCCTCTTCCACAATGGAAGATCACAAGAAACCTCACTTTACAGTTTACCTTTATCAAACTATCCAAGAACACAGCATAGCTATTCTTTTTATGTGGTAACAAGTTGTTCACAGAAAAAAATTAAACAAAAGGCATATATTCTCTAATTATCAAGTCAATCACAAGCTTTTCTTAGGGGTGTGTGTGTGTGTGTATGTGTGTGTGTGTGTGTGTGTGTGTGTGTGTGTGTGTGTGTTTGTGTGTTTGGGTAGCTCACCCAGGACCTTGTGCATGTTAGTTAAATGGTCTACCACTGAACTATTTCTTCCCCCACTTTTCTCAGATTTCAGATTTTTATTTTAACTGGGCAAGAAAATAAAATTCACTGCGTACACAAGCATTCAAGCCATATCCCTTTGAAAGAAGGTATAGCAGTAAACTTTAAGCCTTGGATTTTCTAGATCATTCCTCTAATAACTCTCCCTGGCTTGTTAGATTTTACTCAGTTCTGTCTGGGACCTATTTACCCTACTGGGCCTACACAGAAGACAGTGTTAAAATACATCGCCAGTTCCTAGTAAATATGGTGGCATTGCTTCCTAGCTCCTGGGGACCCAGGTGAAAGCATAGGACTTGTTCACCAAGGGACTTGGTGAACATTGCGCAGGCCTCGTTCTCCCCCAGCCAGCAGCTGTATATGATCGCCTTTGCTCCGAGGCTAGCGTCTACGGCTTGGTCTTCTTTCCAGTTCACTCTGTCTCCAAATTCTTTTTCACTGTGCTCAAGAAGAATGCCCTGATTTCCAGACCGTATCACAAAAACTGAGCATGAAGCTTTCGTCTTCCAGAGAAACTTCCAATCCAAGCCCAGAAGGAATTGCATCACACACCCAACCAGATGAGGCCCATGAACATCATCTTCTCCCTCTCTGGACCATAGGATTTTTTTTCTGGGGCTGGCACAGAAACATGGTGTTGACCAGGAGTAGTGCCAAAGGAGCAGCCCTTTGACTATCGTTTAATATTTAATAAATGCTTGCTTGAAATTTGACCCAAAATGGTGGAGTTGATTTTTTTTTCTGGTGAATTGTGCCTCCCTCAAGAGATGAATCCCTAAAATAATTTCTGACACGGGTCCTGGGTTGTTCTGAGTACGTACGGTTGAAATGGGACATAGAGTTTCACTTTTGCTGACTTTTAGAATTCAGAGAACAAGTGAAGGCATCCAGGTATGTGCAATTGAATGAAGATGGACTATAAGTGAGAGGAGCTAAAATCAGAAGAGCAGTTACGCACACAAAGTTCAAAGACTTACAGAATCACTACCAAGATTACAAAAGGGACAAGATGTGTGCATAAACTAACACTAAAAAGATAGTAGCGTCTGATGGGAATTGTAATAATATACTGTCAGCATTCAACTTCTCTTCAGACCTACTCTCATAGATGTTGGCAGGCATGGTGTCTGTCAGTCCTGACCCAGCTGACTTCTCGGAACCATGTTATCTCATCTGGAAAGTGAGAAAGCCTGGCTGTGGGCTCTTGCTCCGAACCTCCCTCATCCTTAAAAGGTCTAAAAAAATATTCCCTCCTCTGCCATGTGCATTCTCACTCTCTTCAGAGACTGTCTCTCTCTGGAGCAAGGGCCTGAATTTTCCTTGGAACCACCCCTCCCCCTGCGCTGATGTTCCACTTCTGTCTGCCCACAACATTATTAACTGTTCTAGTAAACCGCTTAGACAGTAGAAATCGGTCTCGGTGTCCTTTTGAACCAACCCTCCCTATCTAAACCCAACAGGGTTGAATCTGGTTTTGTGCAGCATGTAGTTTTAAAAAGTGATCCACGCTGCGGGTAGTTATGCACTGACATCGACCGTCTCTGTCTGTTCTAGCCCAGTGCATAGCCCGGAGACTGAGACCACGTGTTTCTCCTAGCCTCTCCCACTAACCCTGGCTCTGCCTCCCTAGAGTTCTAAGATTGCTCTCTGGGTTCCCGAGGACAGCCCGTGCTGAAGCTCGGTCCTTTGCCCAATTTTCCCATTCCAAAACCTGGCTGAATTCCACCGGGGCTATGTTCTTTCCCTCTGGCCCACCTGGGTCATCCAGGTTTAACCAGTCCCACCAGACAACTTTAGTTTAAATCCAACAGATGACACAACCGCTGGGCGCGGAATCTATTGTCCTAAACTCATCAACTATTCTTTAGAAATTTTCCGGTGGTGGAAACTGCCACGAGGTCTAACAGTTCCCGGTCTATGTCTTGTCTCCTCTTGCTCCCGCCTCGCCAAAAGGCTGTTCCCTGTTCCTCTCTCGGACCTGGAAGGACTGCCTCCTCCTTTGCACCCCGCAATTGGCTTCTAGTCGTTTTTTTTTTTTTTAATTAGCCAATCAATTAATTAGGGGAAAATTCCCCTACAGTTTTGTAGATTGTTTAAAGCAGATGAGACACAACTGAATTTATCTGGAACGTACATGCGGTTTTCCATCTTAGTAATAGTCCAAAGCAGGGGTATTTAAAACCCTGAAAAATGGTGCCATTTTGTTCGTTTTGTTTTGTTTTGTTTTGTTTTGTGTCTTTCTTCAGACTTAAGTAAAATTCCCTAGGCTGTGTCATTTAAATGAAGCCTTTTAAGAATATTTAGTAAGAGTTTTAATATGGCAAATGAAGCCCTCTAGGTCTACAGATAGCATACAAAGGAAGCTACATGATCATTCCATGACTAGATTCCATATAACAGCTAGAATAGTATCCAGAGTCCTTTTAAAATTCTACTATTCTGCTTTGTATCACTTTTAATTACCCCGGTCTGAATTTTGCTATCCTGTTGTGTATTTCTACCAAGCAGGTGGCTAGAATTACCTTACCTCGTTTGACCGTGAAGTCCGGCTGCACCTCCTTGGGGGCTGCTTCTAACGACTTAGGAGGAGCCTCTCGGCTCCCTTAGTTTTCCACTTCCAGTTGTGTCATCTACAGGAAGAGGGCGGTGTCTTGCTAACCATGTGACTTCCGCGGAAGCACGGAGGACATTTTTCTCTGCAGTGATCTTTTCTGTGCAGAATGGCTAGAGTCTAACTTAGTCTCTATGACTGCTCTGGGGAGTGAAGTGCCGGAGTTGAAAGGACTTTTATAGGTGTTCCATCATTTCCTGGGACCTGGAAGACTTGAATTAAGGGCCACAGTATTGGCCCTCCTCTTAGTCTCCTTACCTGCACTGACTTCAGTCTCCAAGAATGAATATTGAATGCACGTAAGATCAGTTATAATAGACTTGAAGGAGAAACGGTAGTTTTAATCTTAATTCTTGAGAGTGCATACTTAAAGCTTAGAAAAAAAACCCAAAGACTTTTAAGTACATCTTGACTTTGCTAACACTTTGTCTCCTAAGTGGTTGATAATCTTACAGACTAGGAGAAAAACCTTAGTAATCTTGGTAAAATGCAAAATCTTTGTTTTCCAAGCTAGTGGGGGTTGTTTTGTTTTTATAAATGCCATTAGGAACAGATTAGTATTTTAAGAAAATTTTATTGCTGCTCTTCATATAAAATTAGATTTTAATTTTATATTGTTGAACTTAATTTTAACCTTAGAAATTTTAATAGTTCCTTATCCTATCTATGGTATCTTTAACTGTTCTCCTTCACAGAACCTTTAGTCTTTTTACAAACTCACACACTTTAGGCATCTGCTTTTCTCCTTGCCTCTTCTTGCTTCTCTTTCTTGTTTGGGGAAGTATTTTATTTGTAGAACAAAACATTATTTTTACCACATAAAATATTTTCTAGTCCCAAAGTATTGTCTTTTACCATAACTCTACCTTCATGCTGCATCTCCTTCACATTTGTTAGCTTTCTGTCTTATTTTCCTAATATAAAATTCTTGATGCACGTTGAGCTTTATTCTTTTGAAGCTATACAGAACACATCCTATCATTTTTGGTTTTCTAAAACTACTGGGGCTGGAAAGTGGTATTAAAACTTACATTTCTGTAAATCGGGACCTTTTACTTTAGGTCACTTATCCAGATGGTTTACACAGAATTCCGGGGAGTTAGTTCACAGCTTTTACGTAAACGGAGTTCCCTGTATTGCTTGTGAGATTCATAGGAAAATGGCAGGTGTATGGTAGGGAAAGTAAAAAGGCAGCTCGTGGCCATACTCGGTTCACTGTAATTACAGCACATTACAGCATACTTCCTTGCAATCTCCACATGAAAGGGATGTCTTTCTGCAGACATCCTTCTCCGCAAGCAAAGGCTCTGCTCGGCTGACTGGGTTTGCTTCTTCCCTCACAGCCAGAGAGACTCAATCAGACTGCAGGGTGAGAGCCTCCTCTCTCTCCCTGTGTCCCTTTATTGTCCCCTGTCTTACTCTCCAGACTCACTCTTAGTATCTTCTGGTGAACAGACTTTTCAACGAAGATGATCCCTTCTTCGCTTCCACAGCTTCACTTTTTGTGAGCCAGAGTGACCATCACAGTTCTGCATCAATAGTTTTGTTCATTTCTCACTGTCTTAAAATAGAGGCAAAAACACCCTCTCTTAAACACTTAAAAATAGTTTGTTCATTTTTGTCTTAAAATAGAGCCCAAAACACCCTTGGTATCATACAACCAATATTTCCACCAAAAACATTCTAGTAGAAATTCTAGCCGTAGTTCCCGTTGCTCTTAGTCCAGGTGAGCAGAGTGTATTTGCTAGTGAAGATTTGCACACCTAGGAGCTACACAAAAATATTTTTCTGTATAGTCATAATCAGTTCAATATTCAATAGATATTATTTGTTTCTCTCTGAATCCAATTTTAGGGTTTTAAAATTATTTCATGTTATTTATTTATTTTTTTCCATTTACGTATTTGTGGGGGGGGGTAGGGAGTCTGTGTCATGGCACACATGTGCAGCAGTCAACTTGAGGGAGTCAATACTGTCCTAAACCACATAAGTTCTGGAGATCCAATTCAGATCTTGGCAGCAAGCACCTCTACCCACTGCAATACTTTACATGCTGTTATTTTATTTTTCTATTTCTATTTTATTTTATTGAAGCAAGATGCTGTAATATCTCCAGTGGCCATGAAATCACTGACTTACCCAGATGCTCTGAAATTTAGAACCCTTCTGTGTACTACCATTCTTCACTGATTTCATTCTTTTCTTTTATATAAAATGCAAAACACAATTAAATAGCAAGAAGACATACTGGACAGTTTCATGATTTCCTAATATAATATATCCATTCCATTCACACCTGCTTTGTATAGGAAACCAATTTTGTTAATCTGTGGCTTTCTCTTTCCATAGCTGTTTGGTTGGGACTGAGGAAATAGCTCAGAATTCATGAGCACTTACTACTCTTTCAGAAGACCTGGGTTCAGTTCTCAGCACCCACGTGGCAACTTGCAATTGTAGCTGAAGTTCCAAGGGATCCAGCATTCTCTTCCAGCTTTCCCAGATACCAGGTAAGCATGTCATACACGCACGCGTGAGTGCACACACACACACACACACACACACACACACACACACACAAACAGGCAAACACTCACACATTAAGATAAAACTAAATCTTTGTTATAAGAGGCATTTTTTTCAAAAAGTTGTTAATGTATATTATCTTATTTTTCTTTTTCCATCAAACAAACATGTTACGCACATTCTTTTGCCTTCTCCTTTTTTTTCCCCTCCTAGCTACTATGTCTCAGGACTCACTCCATATTGCTCATGGGGTTGTTTGACTCTCTGGACTACCATACAGATATCGTTGGGGTATCTAACCAGTCTCCTGTGGGTGGTACTTTGAGACACACAACCCCCACCCCCATTAAACATACTGCAGTTTCAAAAACATGAACAGACTAGCTTAAGAAGAATTCAAAAGAGTTTGAAGTCCAATTTCTTCAAAAACGTTTGTTTACTCCTCTATCCATTCATTGGACATCTATTATTCATTATCAGAGACTAGTATTAGAACGCTAGTCACGGTGATGTGTAAAAATCATGGGAACTAATGAGCGTGCATTACTTCATAGAGAAGTTGTTTGCTCTGAAGTATGGGCCCTTGTTTTGAGGGAAGGGTACTGGGGAAAGGGTTTCGTGAAAGGGCTGAGTTTTTATCATCCCTGTCACTGCACGGATACTGTGCTGGTTAATTTTTGACAGCTTGACATGAGCATGGGTCATATAGGAAGAGAGAACCTCAGCTGTGAAAATTCCTCCTCCGGATTGGTGGGTATGCGTTTTCTTGATTAGTGATTGATGTGTGGGAAGGGCTCAGTCTATGTGGGGCAGTGCTACTCCTGTGCTACTCCTGGGCAGGAGGCTGTGTAAGAAAGCAGGTTGAACAAGCCATGGAGGACAAAGTGAACGGCATCCCTTCTGTGGTCTCTGTTTCAATTCCTGACTCCTGGTTCTGGACTTAAGATCTTGTCTTGGTTGCCTTCAATGACAGGATGGGTCTGGATATGTAATCTAAATAAAGCTTTTCCTCTCTAAGTTGTCTTTAGTTGTGCTTATTACAGCAATAGAAAGCAAACTAGGACAGATCTTATGAGTAGTTCTGGCCCCAATAATTAAGGCCTGTGCCCACAGGTCTGAGGCAGAACTGGGGTACTTAGAGAGATGAGTAACCGAGTGCCCTACTAACCCTTCTTTTTTCCTGTTATTGTTGTTTGCTGTGAGCAAAAGCAAACTGAGAGAAAATCTCCAGCTTACAGGTTGCAGCCCATCGTGGAGCAAAGCCAAAGCAGGAAGCCCGGGCAGAAGCTCCACACAGACTACTTAGGAATGTAATTGCTGGCTTCTTCCCAGACTACTTTCTTATATAGCCCAAACGCGGCGGCCTAGAGATAGTACTACCAACAGCGAGCCGGACCCTCCTACGCCAGTTAGCAATCAAGGAAATGCCCACATAAACATGGTCAGATCACCAATCGAATGGGGACAGTTCTTCATGTGAGGTTCCATTATCCCAAATGTGTCAAGTGGACAACCAAGATTAGCCATCACACCTAAGTTTACTTTTTCAAGATGATAATCATATATATATATATATGTATATATATATATATATGGCACGTAATACATTCATATCCATAATGTATATGTGAGCATGTAAAATACATAGTCTGCTCTCTTTATCTGGGAGATGTGTGAATTTAAGCTACTTTAAATTAAAAAAAATATAAAAGTTAATATCTGGACAGAACATGTAAAGGCTTTATAAGGTATATTTTTTTTGTGTGTAGTTTATATAAAAATATGCTGCTGTCTGCTAAAAGTACTATTCATAATGAGGAAGTAGTAGATGTATATTCTTTTAAATTTCTTTTAGACTTATTGGTTTTATGTGTATGAATGTTTTGCCTATATCTATGTATGTGTGCTGTCTTAGTCAGGGTTTCTATTCCTGCACAAACATCATGACCAAGAAGCAAGTTGGGGAGGAAAGGGTTTATTCAGCTTACACTTCCACATGGCTGTTGATCACCAGAGGAAGTCAGGACTGGAACTCAAGCAGGTCAGGAAGCAGGAGCTGATGCAGAGGACATGGAGGGATGTTCCTTACTGGTTTGCTTTCTCTGGCTTGCTCAGCCTGCTCTCTTATAGAACCCAAGACTTCCAGCCCAGGGATGGCACCACCCACAAGGGGCCCTACCTCCTTGATCACTAATTGGAAAAGTGCCCCACAGCTGGATCTCATGCAGACACTTCCCCAACTGGAGCTCTCTTCTCTGTGATAACACCAGCCTGTGTCAAGTCGACACACAAAACCAGCCAGTACATGTACTATGTAAGTGCCTGGTGCTCACAAAGTTCCAGAGAGGGTATCAGATCCCCCGGAACTGTTATAGATGGTTGTGAGCCACCATGTGGATGCTAGAATATGAATCCCAGTCCTTGCAAAAGCAAAAGTGCTCATAACCACCAAGTCATCTCTCCAGCCGTAATGTATTTTTTTTGCCCTGATGTATTTTTTAAAATAAATAAATAATAATAATTATTATTATTATTAATTTTATGCATACACATGTGTGTGTGCACATGTGCGTATTTGTGTGTGTATGTGTACTGGTACTTGCATGTCAGGATATGCATGTGGGTTTCAGAGAACAATTTCTTGAATCCACTCTCTCTTCCACTGCTGAGTGGATTGGGAAGTTGAACTCAGGTGGTCAGACTTGAAGGGCAACTGCTGAGCCATCTCATAGGCCTGCACAAACTACATGCATTCCTCTGTGATAAAAGTGAGTACTTTTGTTTGTTTGTTTGTTTTCGAGACAGGGTTTCGCTGTGTAGTCTAAGCTGTACTAGAACTCACTTTATAGATCAGGCTGGCCTCGAACTCAGAAATCCTGCCTCTGCCTCCCAAGTGCTGAGATTAAAAGTGTTCGCCATCACTGCCTGTTGTAAAGTGAGTATTTTTTTTAAATATATTATTGATACATATTTATATGTGAGTAAAATTTTATTCTTAAAAATGTGACACTGGGTTATTACTCCAAACTGAACTCAAGAAAACGTAAAAAAAATGTTTCCTCCAGAAAACGTAAAAAAAAAAAAAAAAAAAATCCAAAGCTGACATTCAGGAGGAATGTTAGGCTTACTATGCTTAATGCTAAATTGAAAATCTGTTTTGTTGCTTTTTATTCTGAGGATCAGGCTGAGGAGTGGGGTATTTAATGGAGGTGGCATCAATACTCACAGTTAAATGTATTATTATTTAGTGGTATGTGTTTTGCAGAGATTACCATACAGCTCTCCAGGGACTTGGGTTCCTGCTTCATGCAGCAGCCATGTACATATTGCAGCAGCAATAGCAAGGAAAGAATG
>NW_022196899.1:9735563-9743856 GCF_008632895.1 Mastomys coucha
ATCACTCACGGTATTCTAATGGCAGGCTCTTGTCCATCAAGAAGGAGTTTTCACTAGTTGGTCCATAATCACATGATCACAACTCAAACCCTCAAGTAGCTAGAACAGTCTTCGAAGGTCACAGTTTTTAAACTGTTATGTAGGAGCCCACACACATCTCTTCTCGACACTTTTCTTCTTGCACAGTCACAAGGGCAGTAAGAGTTTTAAGAACCAAGGATCCAGGAAGTTTGGTTTCGTCTACGCGGGGCCAATTCTGCAAGATGCTGGAGTAAGCAAAAGAGGAATCGGAGAAATGAGTAATGCAGATTGCAAAGGATGGAGCTGTGGGGGAAGAGAGGGCTGGCCCCGGGGAGGTGAGCACTTCCTAACTAGTAGTTGATATTTTAAGTGGTGGTTATTACCGCTATCAGCATCGAAGTGTGTGAGTGCGTAATCACCACTGCCACCTCCATCAGGGTCCCCTGCTTTCCCAGACGAGATCTCCAACGCCAGCCAGCAGCTCCTGCCTGGGTGAGTCATTTCCAGAAGTGCCTTTTCGGGGTGGACTTCCCAGAAGGCAGGAAATCCCCCATTGGAAACTTTTTTCTGGTTGCTGAAGCACAGATCCCTTTCTCCACTCGGGCGCCCCCTGAGGGTGACGACCGACCGTGCCCCTCCGGTTTCGGGTTCCGAGGCTCCGGGTGCGGGCGGCCCCGCCCTCCACCCAGGCCCGCCCAGCTCCTTGGCGCGGGCGCCCTGCCACAGGTCCAACAGTGTCCCTGGCATCGAGGACCATGGCGAGGCTGAGCTGGGGATACGGCGAGCACAACGGTGAGCGCGGGCTTCCAGAGGGGCTGGTGGGGGCGCGCGGGAGCTCTGAGCCGGGTAGGGGTGCTGGGGGCCAGGGACCCGGTCCCCGCACGCTCTCTCCGGACTGGACCGGCGGCGGTGTTCATTCACCTTCTCTGGAAAAGCTCACCGCTGTCCCGAGAAAGCTCAAGAGGTCAGAAGTCAGAGGACACATTTGTAAGGAAACAAGGACAACTTCTGAGCGGCGGCGTGAGTACTGATCACTCAGTCACCGGACGCCTTCCAGGAGCTGTGGAAGCAATCTTGGTAACTTGTAATTTGCCTACTGACTTGAAGTTTACTCGGGGCTGGTTCTTCAGTATTCCTCTCCTACCATACCCATCCTTTCAGAGACCAAGGCTTAGCAAATGATTATAGAAATTGTAATGTGATGTTAAATGTATTTATTGAGAAGCATGGCAACAAGAGATGTCCTTTTCTTCATCGCGTAAGTGCATTAGGGTTAAGACATTCTTCTTGTTTGTCTATTGAACTGATTGCTTTAAGTAATTCCTCAAAAGAATTGCAAAGAAAAACTGGGGAAGCATTGATAGTCTTCAAAATGGAGTTTGTGGATCATAATATCAAAAACTTCAATTAGCATGTACATTATTAGGTAATATTCTATAGTACATTTTATGAAAGTTTACGAAAAGTTTTCCTTTCTTTTATTTTATTCTCTCCTTTTTTGTGTTTTGCGATGAATCTTCCTCTGTAGCTTAGACTGGGCAGAACTTGTGGTCATCCTCTTTCCTTGGATGGAAAAAACTCATTTTTTTTTATTGCAGCTTATTTGAGCTTGTGATGACTAATGTTACTTTTAGAATGACATCAGATGAAGTTTAGATTTTTAGGAATGACATTTGTAATTTAGATGAGTTTCTTAAGCCAAAATAGCAATCTTATATTTCATTACCTGCTAGTTTGTGTGTTTGAAAGACAATCTTTACACGTTTCATTTTTGTCTCTGAAATCATTTTTATTGTTGTTATTTGGCAGTTATTAGGTTCCAGTCATGGTACCTTCTCTGTGGATAGGGAGAAGGTTGTGTTAGCCACAAGGTACTGCTTATAACCCTAACAGGTAGACAAAGTATTGCTTTCAATAAAATTCTCCAGAAAATTTAAAAATTCAAACCAGAAAGGGTATTATAATGAGTTTTTTTTTACATCTTATTCATTTTTTAAATTTTAAAAAAGATTTATTCATTTTTCTTTTAACAATATGTTTATGAGTTTTTGACTTGTATGCATGTGCAAGTTAGAAGAGGGCATTCGATCACCAAGGACTTGTGGTTTCAGCCTCCATGCGGGCCTGGAAATCAAACCCAGGTGCTTGGCAAGAGCATCAAGTGCTCTTAATTGCTGAGCCTTCTCTCTAGTTCCCAGTTTACATTCTAGCTAGGAGTTGTAGAACCATTCTTCCCTCTCAGAAAGAGTGTTTTTCAGAGGACCACACCTTAAAGTTAGATTATGAGGTTATGTTGGCAGAATTCCGTTGGGATGTGCTGGGTCCTGACTAAGTTTTTTTTCTTCTTCTTCTTATTTAGTCATTGGCCAAATCCAGTGACTGAACAGATGATGGTGACCTTCAGCTGAGACGGGCAGGGATAAAATGGAATGGGAGGCTGTGCTCCTGACAGGGACCTGTTCCCAAGCAGCTTTGTCACTTCGTCCCCTAACCTCTGCTCATTTTATAGGTTTAGGCTGTGTGACATTACCCAACATTATATACCACTATGGATATTCGAAAATTCCTCAAGCCGCGGAGGCATGTACCTTTCACTTAAAAAAAAAAAATGTTTAAGTGAGTTTAAAGTCGAATGTGCTAGAAAGCATACAAATGCGGGTCTATTTAAAGAGGCGCAATAGAGCAAGTGAATAGATAAAATTGCCTATCCATCCAAGTGGCTTTATTTTGGGTCGGTTTGACTTCTCTAAGAGCAGGCCTTGTTGAGAAGGGTTAGGGATTGATGACGTAAGGCCTTAGGAGGAGAAAGCAGCCTCTTACCTGTTGCAGAACTATTTTCATGTTGTGACTCATACACTGCATGTTAGAAATCTGGCGCTCGTTAGAATAACTCATATGCGGTGGCCAGGACAGAAAGATCTTCTATATTAAATAAGAAGACAACATTGTAAGCAGAAAGAGTACGCACAGAAAGACAAGTGAAATTATCTCATAATTCTACAGTGTGTCTTCTGAGGATTTTAAATGCAAAATCGCTACGACCCATAGTATCTGATTCACAGGACACCCTTTTGTCATTTGTTTATGGCATGACTTTTTTCCAGAAGTCAATGTGAGCAACAATGTTATATATTTTTTTTGACAAGGCATAGCCATTTTGTTTGGATTATTCTCTGTTAAGATTTGTGTGTGTCTTGGGTAGACCAGTTGCTTATAACAGATAGTTAGTTGAGCTGAGCTGAGTGGCATCAGAGGCTATCTGTGGAGTGCTGTAACTAACTAGCAGAAATAGCAGGCAGAATCTCTGGAATGACTGCCTTCTTTGATGTTTAACATCATTTCCTCCTTTCCTTAAACTTCTTGGCCTCTGGAGCAGTCAGGGAACATTCTTGTTTTTGAGATGGAATTTCTCTGTTTGCAACAATGAATTGTACTTTTGTTTTTTGTTTGGTAGGTGGGTAACTTTGAGAAATACTGTATGAAATGTAAATATTCTTTCACCTATTAGGCGCATTTTAATTCTGAAAACAATTTAAAGCAAATAAACTGCTTTCCATACCCACAAAACACTCGTCGTGGTTAAAATATAGGGCCAGAGTCCTGAGAATCGTACTTTTACTAATTTTTAAAAATTTTTCCCCCCTGAAGGTTGAAAATATGGATGATATGGTTTTGTGTATGGGATGTTTTATTGTGTGTGGAAGCCAGATGGACCTTGGTTGTCTTCCTCCTCGGTTCTCTACCACCTTATGAATTGTGGCAGGGTCTCTCTCTGAACCAGGAGTTCAGAGATTCAGAGTTAGAGCCAGGCAGTGGTGGCACACGCCTTTAATCCCAGCACTTGGGAGGCAGAGGCAGGTGGATTTCTTGAGTTTCGAGGCAAGCCTGGTCTACAGAGTGAGTTCCAGGCCACCCAGAGCTACACAGAGAAACCCTGTCTCAAAACACCAAAAAAAGAAAACAAACAGAGCTAGTCTAACTAGCTAACTTACGTTGGACACCGTAAGTCTCCTCCTCCTAAATGCTGGGTTTCAAGGGAGCTGCCACGCCCACCTGGCATTAGTATGGGTAATGAGGATGCAAACTCTCATCCCAGACTCCCGCTTGTGCTGCACTTACTTTATCCATGAAGCCAAGTCCCCAGCCTCCTGTTTCCAATTCTAATTTGCTGAATGAAGAACTTAACTTAGCCCTTTTGTTTTGGTCCTATCCATTTCAGGTCCTATTCACTGGAATGAATTGTTTCCTATTGCTGATGGTGATCAGCAGTCTCCAATTGAGATTAAAACCAAAGAAGTGAAATACGACTCCTCACTCCGACCTCTCAGTATCAAGTATGATCCCGCCTCAGCTAAGATCATCAGCAATAGCGGCCATTCCTTCAATGTTGACTTTGACGACACAGAGGACAAATCAGGTTGGCTCTTGGTTTATTTGTTGTGGTAAGACTTGGATGGTTAGATTTACTCTACTGCTTTTCACTCTGAAAATTTCAAAATCGAAGCATGTTTATCGTGTGAATTCAAATGTTATATATGTGAAAGTTAAGATAGTCTTCCCGTGAAATAATAGAGAAAATTTGAAAAAAAAAAAAGTATGCTGGATGATATTTTAAAATTGATCTTAGGTTATTACTTAATGATGAAAATATTGAAGTTTAATAGTATTTCATAAATAATTTTAATCTCTTCATGAAAACTTTAAAACTTCTTTTAGATTTATTTATTTTTATCTGTATGAATGTGTAATGTGTGGCTGTCGAAGGTTATGGTGGCTATAAGCCCAATGTTGGTACCGGCAATCAAGCCTAGGTCCTCTGGACGAGAACAGAAAATACTCCTAATCTTAACACTAAGCCATTTCTCTAGTCCTGTTTTTTGGAAATTGCTTAGTCATAACTACTTTGCTAATTACTGTAAATGTAAAGTTGATGAAATATTTGCTTTTTAAATCTCTTTTGTGCTCACAATCATAATATGTATGTGTAGAAAACAAGACACACAGAAATTTAGGATAAAACTTTAGGCTGTCCCTACAGATTATTATTATGTTAGCAGCAATACCTTCTTTTTCAGCATTTAAATTTGCAGCCACACGTGTGCGCACATGCGCGCCATATTACTTTACATTCTCCTCTTACATTATATCTAGGCTGATGCTATATTACTCTGAAAATTTTTCCTATTCAAAATATTTCATGGATATTTTTCATTAAAATGAAAATTTTGTTTTTTTATTAATAAATAATTATTAATAAATGAAATATATCAGCCACTCTTTTATCATAACTTATACATTAGCATCATAATAATGGACATTTAAGAAGGAAGAAAAGTAGATATTTAATTGAAAAAAAAGAAGTATTTGAAACATCTATCCTTATTTATATTTTTCATTAGTTGTAACAAAAAATTCATTTAACCTTCTTCATGGGTCATGTTTTTCACAATGGAAAAGTGGACTCACAAATTAAAATTTTAATTCACCTTGTCAGTCTATTACCTAAAGGGAAAATAAAATACTATTTACTTAAAATGAATATTTGAATACTCAAATACTCTTTGAGCCTATCTGCTGCCAAGAATAGATGATACTATGTTTGAAAAATGTAGCTGAATGCAAATACGTGAAAAACTTTCTCGTCCTCTGTGTGTTTGCAAGCATCTATCCAGTGAATTTATGGAGGTTAGTGTAGATTCCAGGGAGCAGACTCAGGTTATTAGGTCTGCCTGGCAAGTGCTCGCTTCCTCCCCAGTCATATCATTGGCTGCCCATTAAGGGTTTATATGATTTAATCATTTTCTTCATGAACTTAGATTGATGTCATAAGATCCTGTTTTTGTAAAAGCATTGTTGTTAGTAAAAATTGTAAGTTTATGCAACTTTCTTCTTCACATTTGTCAGATAATCACACTGATATTTTTCTTTAGGCCTGTGTAAAATAAGTAAAGAGAAATCAACGATGTTTCTTTTTCTGTGAAGCAGAGAGAGGAAACCTGCCTTGTTATATATATTTAACTCAATTTCCTTCAGGTTTTTCAATTTTGTGAGTCGGTTAGTAGATGTATATGTAGTGTACTAACTAGTTTGGAAAAGCAACCCAAAGCTTCTAAATATTAAGTTGCTAACTACTCACATTTGTTACAGGATACTTATAAAATACTTCAAACACAAAAAGTCTAATGCTACTCACATCTAATATTAAAGTGTTGAGATTATTCTTAAAAAACAATTTCTTTACGAATGTTAGTATTTTGTTTTTCTTTTTTCTGGTTTTTCGAGACAGGGTTTCTCTCTATAGCTCTGGCTGTCCTGGAACTCACTCTGTAGACCAGGCTGGCCTAGAACTCAGAAATCCACCTGTCTCTGCCTCCCAAGTGCTGGGATTAAAGGCGTGTGCCACCACTGCCCAGTGAATGTTAGTATTTTTATTGGGAAAAAACCAACTCTCTAATTGAATTTGTTCTGCAATAATCTCAGTCTCTCATTCTTTCCCTCCCTCCTTCCCTATGCCCTCATCTCCCTATATCTCCTGCCCGTTCCCCTCCCTCCCTCTCTCTCCCCTCCACTCTAACTCCTTTGAGACACAGTTTCCCATTGAACCTGGATCCAGGCTGGTAGTCTAGCAGCCCTAGAACTCCTCCTGTCCTCACCCTACCCACAGCACTGGGCTTACTGGCCTCGTGGCCATATCTAGATGTTTTTTATTTTTTTTTTTTGTTGTTGTTGTTTGTTCGTTCTGAGTCAGAGTTACCCTGTGAAGTCTTTGCTGACTGGATTAAACGTGAAGACCTGTGACGTCCAGGCTGGCTGGATTAAAGATGGGAGCCACCACTCCCAGCCCTGGATTTTGTTTTAACTGGCCCACATGCTTTAAACACCACTACTCTAACCCACTGAGCCTTCTCCCCAGATCCCAAGAAGCCATTCCTGACCAAAAATTACCTGTGAATTTTATCAGTCAACGCACCACAAAAATTGTCGTCGTGGTCCTTTGAGGGTTTTGCTTGGCTGGGCTGCTGCACACCTGCACCTTGGTTAACATACAGGGATCCATCCCTCTGAACGTTAATAGTCCTTTGAAGGGGGACACATAGGCATAAAATCCCTTAGGAAAAATATTCACTAAATATAGAAGAGGCTCTTGAGAGGAGACAAGATGGGGCTGCTCTAGACTCATCTCACTTAATGTCACCTGACCCTGGTTCCTGGTGGTCTGGGATTATTCCGTTCAGATCTTCCCATACTGTGTTTTAACTGCAAGGTGGCGTCTCTTGACCTGTTACCTTAGTGTTTTATTTGGAAGCGATTTCTGTTTGGAAATTCTAAGTGAAAGTAAATAAAAGTAGTATGGTTTTGGAGAGATCACTACTTGTTTTAAAGAACAAAATGGAGACAATGGTTTATTATTTACTGATCTGGGATGGGAAGTGAAATGAAAATTGGTCATATGACAACACAAAATCATTTCCATTAAGTATTGCTGCCCACTCCTGTGGCGCACATCTGCAGTCCCTTTCCCTGTGAGGTGCTGCCCGCTCTAGTTGGCAGTGGGACCAGGAGAACGGAGCGGATAAAAGAGGCAGACGGAAGTCTCATGAAATAGCCAACTTTTTTTTTTTGGACCATCATACAACTTTTACTCTGACGCTGAAGGGAGCCCCATGAGTAAAGGGCCTGATTTACAAGGGCAAGCCACAGGTGATGTGCCAGCCTCACCTGGAAAAGCATGTGTTTACATACAGGCATAGAGAGGATCACTGCAGCAAAGAATGAGGAGTACTCTAAAGTAAATTCACTCCCGCACAAAAACAAATTTCAAGAACAATTTTGTGTTTTTTGAGGAGACTGAGGCCACGAGACTCTTTTTTTTGTTTTTGAGTTTTCTCCCAAGTGCTCAGACTCTTCACATGACTCCATTGTTGGGCAAGTGCTGACAACGAGGCTGCAGTAGGAGAGTCGTGAGCCAGTGTGTCTAACCCAAAAAGAAACCCACAGATTAGCTCTTCATTGCAGACCCTTAGGAACCTAGATGTTTTAAGCTCCCCTTTTCCTGCTCTGAGTGTTTGAGAGGATCCTTCAACTGTCCTTTTCACAATTAGGCATTTGCTTATTATAAACTCACTGAAATACTGACCTGGGCAGACTGAATATGTAACCTGTAAAATAATCCATGCTGCTTAGCCAGACAGAGCCTGCTAACCTAACTTTAAGAGTGACCTCGACCGCCATGATTCTTGGATGCCTCCCTAACAATGTGTGTGTGTGGTTT
>NW_022196899.1:9743866-9750355 GCF_008632895.1 Mastomys coucha
TTTTTTTGTATCACTTTCTTTCTCCAGAAGCAGCCTGCCTGAGTCTCCTCCCAAAGTCAATTCCACATTGATTACTCAAGCTCTCTAATCTCCTTTCTATCTGCAAGGGAATGACTTTTTGCCCAGCTCAGATTTTGTTATGCAACAGCAAGAAGAAAAGCACAATAGAGTCCTTGACTACTTTCCTTTAGTCTCTGTTCCGTCCTCGGTCAATGCGGGCTGTGTAATGAGCACATTCCTGGCGCCATTCAGGAGAATCATGCTGAGACTGTTTAAAGAGAAATCAAATATCTTATCCATTTATTCATCAGGTATTTGTGCATCTCCTCTGTCAGTTACTGTGCTAGGAGGTGGCGACAGCAGGATCGCAGTCCCTGCTTTCATACATGCAGCCCAGTGAGGAGAAGCAGTAAAAGTACCCCGTTTCACACAGTAATACAAGAGGAAGCCCACAGATTCATCTAAATGGTGGTCTCTTCTTTTGCACTGTTCAGAGAGCTTTGAAAATAGCCATCTTTTGCTATTATGATGTTTGAAAATATTTATTTGTGTGTGTGTGTGTGTGTGTGTGTGTGTGTGTGTGTACCATCTGACATGGGTGCTGAGACCTGAACTTGGTCCTCTGGAAGAGATGCAAGTATGCTTAACTGCTGAGTCATCTCTCCTACCCTACCTTTATCTATTGTAAAGAAATCTTTCTTATATAAGGTGGATACGTTTTCAAATTTAAGACTCTGAAGAGTAATTTAAATATCTGTTATTAAGTCTGTGTCTCCCTTTTTTTTTTTTACACAGTTCTGTTGTATGCTGGAGTTTAGTTATGATTACGTGTATTCAACCAGCATACAATGTATCCTTTCCATTCCTGCCTCTTCAACAGACAACTGAACTAGGCAAAAATAGTTTAGGACTCTCCTCTCTTCCCCTCCTTCCCCTCCCTTCTCCTCAGCTCTTCTCTCTTTCTTCCCTCCCTCATTTCTTTCCTCCTTTCCTTTCTTTTTCTTAAGTTTGTTGCACAGGCTAGCCCAAACTCACTGGATAGCTCAGGGTGCCAAGATGATAGGGGTGTGCCACCACGCCTAGTTTAGTACACTGATGTGTACTAAAGTGTTTCTACATACTTGTGACATTGTTTTATTACCATGAACTTAGACATAATCTTTGCTGAGGGAAAACACTGAAATATACTTCACCAAAGTGAAAAAGACGTGTTAGAGTTTTAAAAAGAAACACTTTAATTTCTTCATCAAAAATATAGAGTGTAAGGACAGAGGGCATGCCAGGCTTTATGGTTGTAGCATCAACCATGCCATGGTAGCAATGGGTAGCACATCCCCAATGCTGTTGTGTCCCAGGCGATGGCAAATGCCTTGCATACCACATTTCTTCTATTTTTCACAGCACTCTTAGGGAGTTACCTCCCTCACTCCTGCGGTTAAATGTCCAAGTGGCAGCTTAGAAGGTAGAGTTTGTCTAAGACTACCCACCAGAGCCTGTATCTAATCAACAATCTGTTTGGCTCCCCCGTGCTAACCCTGAACTCTTTTTCTGTGTTTCAAATTCTTATTCAGAAACTCTGGCTTACCCCAGTTAAACAGAGTGGATTTTCAGCTTGGAGAATTCGAATCTTTTCTCTTTGCTGTCTGCGGGTGGGATTTTCTAAGTACTTAATGGCGCTGCTCTCCATTTCCTTTTTCCGCTTTTTGTGTATGTAAAGTGATATCCCCATTGTCAAACTGAATGGCACATCTGTAAGGATGGGAATGTCCTGAGTAGTTCTGGAAGACGTCTGGGTTCTGATAGAATGTATAAATGTGATTTATGTATTTCTTAACTCTTTAAAATGTGTTGGATTTAGTTCTTCGTGGAGGTCCCCTCACTGGAAACTACAGGTTGCGGCAGTTCCATCTACACTGGGGGTCAGCGGATGACCATGGCTCTGAACATGTGGTCGATGGAGTGAGGTACGCTGCTGAGGTAAGCCACACACACACACACACACACACACACACACACACACACGCTGCCTAATCGATATGGGATGCCTTCCATAGCCTCAGCAGACCCTCAGCCACTCTGACATCCCAGTGTAGGGAACACCTTCATGAACTCAGCGGGAAAGCTTCAAACGGGGCCTTTTATAGCCTTAAACCAAACCTGAGAGCTGACTATTTGTTATATGTTTAAGATGCGTAGGCTGAGCTTAACGCGCCGTAACATGCCTGCAATCCCAGCATTTGGAAGGTAGAGACAGGAGGATCAGGACTTCCAGGCCAGCAGCCTAGGATGTATGACAAGATTCTATCCGATCAAACAAACAGCAATAACACCAAAAATAACAAGAAGGACTTGTTGGAGGGGTGGGATGGGACTCAGAGACCAGAAAGCAGTACGTTATTTATCCATCTAGGAAATGTTATGATGAGCGTATTTACAGCCCATGTCTGGGACACTAAACTTTATCTGTTGGATCTTCGGAAAGGCCGGACAGAAGAGAAACATTTGTATTTAGTTCAGCCTTGTGCATATTTGATCCAGACAAGTAATCAGAAATAAATAAAGCTCACATTCTGTACAATGACAGCAGTGGCACTCAGGGATAAACAGGGATAAACGGTAAGGGCGCAAACTCCAGGTTGCATTTGCAGGTTTCTAAGGCAACCTCTGCACGCTCTTCAGAACACCGATAAGCATCACGGACAACGATTATGGCCGTGCTCGCTTTTGGCCGACAGGGTGCTTCTTTTTGTCCTGACGATCCTCATTAGGAATCCTCTGTCTCGTCTAATCCTCTGCTTGGAAGACAGTGTGATAGACCTCATGTTAATACCACTAAGTAGCACGGAACTTCACCCACAAACGGAAGCCGGTCTCAGTGAGAACTCTCTGAGGGAGACAGTCCTGGCCTGTGATTTTTTTCTATAAGACGGAGCCTTATCAGGCCTTACACGCGGTTTTCAGCCTCTCACAGTTTCTCAGATGAGGTTCGATACCCAGAATAGGTCTGTTGTTCAGAGAATCCAGCAAATGGAGCTTCTTTTCCGCTCTTAGGTGTACCTGGCCTTTGAGGTTGCCATCCAACATGTCCTTTTGGCCAGTTATTTCAGTTTTATCTGAGTGTTTTGAGTCGCAGTATCTGCTCTGTCCTCAGGAGAGAGGGGAAAGTGAGAAGCAGTTCATCCTCTGGCAAAACGGTGGTAGTGGTGGAACTGGAGAGTGGTTTGGGGGTTAGGAAAGGCTTCCTTAGGTAAGTTGAGCCAAATGGCTAAGGAGAAAGATCACCGTGAGAAAAATCTAGACTCAGCGTGCCCTTCCAGGTTAAAGTGCTATGCAGTAGGAACGAGGTCCGCTTGCTCACAGAGAAAAAGGCTTTTCCTGATAGGACTGGTACTGGTAAGCGAGAAAGAGGAGTGGACCCTGTCCTGCAGAGCAAAGGCCTGTTCTGCCTTCGGCTATCTAAAACATATATGACTGCCAAGTGGAGAATGGGCCGCTGTGGGGCAGATGTTGAAGGAGGGAGACAAAGTAGATGACTATGGAAGAGTTGAGGTGAGCAGCGAGGGTAACGTGGGCAGGAGTGTGAAGACCCTGGAGTGGTCCAATACATACTTGGCAGGCCATCCCAACAGGACTTGCCTCTAGCAAGGATGCTGAGCTCCGACAAGCTGTGGATACAAACCAGGATTTTAAAGAGGAAGTCATGGTGCTTTATCATAGCAACAGAAAGAAACCGGTACACACGCAAATATAAAGACGAGGCTAATAGTCCATATTGAAAACTGTGTTTAGTTATGGTTTATCCATCATTGCTGTACGTTAGGTCAGAACTATTTACCCACAAGCCCATGTATCAAAGGCTTCCTCCCCGGGATAGCATTACTGGGAGGCTGATGAGCATCTGAGAAGAGTGGTCTCAGAGGAAGTCCTTAGGTCATTCCCATGTGCTTTTGATGGGGATAGTAGGATCTCGCCCCATCATTTGACCTTTTTACTTACTGTTGATGAGATGATTAGTTTTGTTCTTCCAGGCACTGCATCTGTGATATGCTACTTTGCCATAGAACAAAAAGTCAGGGGCATATACTGAGGACTTTCAAACTGGGAGCCTTTTCTTTTTATAAGTTAATTATCTCAGAGCAGATGAAAAGCTAACACATAAATGTAGGGGAAGCATGAATCAGATTCCTACATTCGCAATAGACTTTTTTCATAGTACTTGGGAATGTATTTTGCATGTCACAAGCATTCAACTTTAAAATGCTAAGGTTAAATTATTTAGAAAGAACTTCACCAAAAAGGAAAAATCTTTTTCCGTTTTGTTCTTAAACAGAGTCCCACAATGTAGTTCTGGATGGTCTGAGACTCATTGTATAGATAGGTGACCTAAATTTTGTAAGAATCTACTTGTATCTGCTGGTGCTCAAATGCTGGGTTTAAAGATGTGTGCTACTACTCTGGTGGGAAGAATCTTATTCTGATTATTATGAGGGTTAGTTTCCTGTCGTTCATCTCAAATCAATGTCCATGTTAGTCAGGAAGTATGAGTTTGTTAATTTATTTACTTTTAATGCAAAACCCACCAATATATAAAAGTGATACCAATTTCTCCTGAAAGGTATGATAAGGCTATGTGGAAGATAAGAGGAGTTTTTTTAAAAATAGATTTTCTTGTTCTGGTTTCTCATCATATTCAAAGTTATCGCTTAGCCAGCAGAAGATTGTCTACACAAGACACTTCCTTCTCTGTATTTATACGCTCATTTTATATCTAGTTGTGTTCCTGACCCATTGATGCCATTTCTCACTAAGTAAGCTATTTAAGGAGTTGTTGTAACTGGCACAGAGCCATTTGAAACAACTTGAGCGCTCTCCCTGGCCCATCCCCACAGTGGAATGTTCTTTATCTCTCCTGAGCCATGGGAGCCTTGTTTCATCATCATTTTTTCGGGGTTCTTTCTTCCCCCAACTATCTCACACCAACATGATACAGAATCTACCTTTGTATGTTTCTGGCTGGATATTGCTTTGTATCCCTTGATTGTACATGGTTGTTGCACTATTTTATAGTTTTAGAGTTGACTATGTGTGATAATTCTTATCTAACCAGGAACTCTTCATATTAGTTGCCTGTAAGATGTGGAGTAAGATTTTGAAGGATAGAGATGAATGTATTAATTTGTATATACTAAATCCTCTCTGTGACTGAGGGTGAACTGAGCATGAAGGCTGAATGAGTGTCCCTTTGTCAATTGCCAAACAGATCCATGAGGATTCTTATCTGAGGTGGTCCCTGCTATCCTTGCTTGTAACAACATGGCCCCACCTTCAGAATTTACTATAGGAATGAAATCTTCTAGGCACGGCATATTGCCCTTTGGCTTCTCTCTGTCCTTCTTTCAAGCAGAACTGAAATGGTAGTCAGTGTGGTTACTCTGCCTCCTCTCATATTCCTCTGTGTTTGAGTGCTCATGTGGTCAAACAAGTAGGCTTTCTTTGGGTATTGCAAATGTCTGCTTGCGTGAGAATGCGAAGTTGTAAAGTAGGCAGAGTCTTTTCAAGAGTCTCAAGTTCTCAAACTTCTCTCTCCCTCCTTCGTAGCACCAGCTGTCTCTTTTCTTGCTTGGACACCTTTGACTTTTTGACCCATACCTTGTTCTTGGCAAAAGATCTGAGTCTATTTATATAAGGTAGAAAATGTAAACCGTCTATGTCAGTAAGCTCAATATGACCATGGGAATGATGTACCCCTACATCAGAACACTGTACATAAAAACAAACTACTGCACATTTACTGTATGCAATTATCATTTAACAGTAAAATGATCTAATAATAAAAGCATATGACTAAATCTAAAATAGTTTATCATAGGGGGTTGCAAATTCCCCAGCCACAAAAGTGAAAGACTGCAATGAGGAACATCTAACAGGTCAGTTTCAAGTGGAACCTTGTTACCCTCTTCTGTTACTTTATAGAAAATTGACTTCCTGTAGAGCCCAGGCACCTAGGTGGGCTCTATGGGCAACTGGTATCTGAGTCACAGCTAGCTAGTAGCCCATAATCCTTCTGGTCTCATTTTATGTAAGAGTAGATTAGGGGGAATAAAGTCAGTTTCTGAATGAAGGATTCCCCATGCACTTGAACATTCAGCATCAGACAGTTACATCAATACTTAATTAGCATTTCTATTTTTTGTCATACTTATACAAATGTTTGAACTATGTTATGTGTTTTCTTTTCAGCTCCATGTTGTCCACTGGAATTCAGACAAATACCCGAGCTTTGTAGAGGCAGCTCATGAGTCCGATGGGCTGGCTGTCCTGGGAGTATTTCTACAGGTGAGAATCTATTGTTTGATTTTAAATAACCATTCACTAGTTTTAAGTAGCAAACTAGTTCTAAATATAGTATTTTCCTTTTGAAGTGAACACTAAAAGTTCCATAATGGTTTGGGGAAAGGGTCACTTTTCTTTTTTTTTTTTTTTTTTTTT
>NW_022196899.1:9750381-9751753 GCF_008632895.1 Mastomys coucha
TTTTTTTTTTTTTGTATTGCCAGTTGACTGTGTGAGTAGCAACTGCCATGCCAGCAAGAAAACAGCAGAAGTAACAGATAAAAATCCCAAGAAGAAACCTAGGGTCTTCTGGTTCCTGATGTCCACATTTAGAGCCCTAGAACAGAGGAGCATTCAGTTTCATGGTTCTTGAGGCACTTGCTTGACCACATTGGCAAATCATCTCAGAAATACTGATCAATTGTTTCGGAAGGAAAAAAAAACAAAAGAGTACTACACTTCTTTTCTAATATTTGCATGTGAACGGCAAGTTCTACCACCATGCTTGAAGACAGTTTCTTACAGGGTGTGCACTGTTTCCATGCCTCATGATCTGTGTGATGTTGTAACTTGTGGAACTGGAGTGGTGCTGAGAGGCAGAGACGGGGAATGATGTGCCAAGCAATGACAGCCACAGAATCTGAAATCTGGGTACTAGCAGCAGGATCCAGGAGTGGCGGGAGAAGATGCTTGACTCTCACAGGGCTTTAAACCTTTCAGGAGATTGGAAATGTTCCAGTTAATGAAAGGCATACATTTTATGTATTTGTGTAGTTACAATGCGTAGACTTTTCAGGGTAGAACTCCTTGACTTGAGACCTTAAGAAATTGAGGCTGCAAGTAGATCTACGATTTTACGTACGATTTGAGGGCAGCTCAGTCAGTCTGGTTCTGAATGTCACAGCTGGTTTAATAGTCATCCACTTTCTCAAGCAGGGTTTCTTTCAAGTTAGCCCGAGTCTTAAACATGGCTCAGCAATTAAGAGTGCTTGTTGCTCTTCCAGGGGATCGGAGTTCAGACCCTACCTAGCCAGGGCTTGTCAACTCCAGCTCCAGAGAATCTGATAACCCTCTCCTGTTCTTCTTGAGTTTCCACGTATATATGGCTGATACTGACACATGTACACACATATGCATGCATGTCTGAAGCATGTGAAGCTATTACTGTCAGCTTTGGAGCTCACCTACAGTGCAGCCTCTTCCCATAATGCTATCTTGTTCGAATTCTTCTGGTGCAATCAACCTGTCGGGTGGAGGACAGCCTTGTCCTATACTCACTGTAGGCTTTGAACTGACTCCGGCTTCTAGAAAATAGTGAAAGCTTAAGGAGTGAGGTGAAATGCTTGTTGATTGTTTATTCCTGTAATTATGTCTGTTTTGAAACTTTATACTTTTAGATAGGGGAACACAATCCTCAACTGCAAAAGATCACTGACATTTTGGATTCCATAAAGGAAAAGGTAAAATTAATTCTTGTTTGTTAATGACTAATATCTTCACTTTTGATTTTTGACTTTTGAGCATTTATACAGTAGGCGTATCACATCCTGCATTCTTTTTTTTTTTTTTTTTT
>NW_022196899.1:9751781-9760145 GCF_008632895.1 Mastomys coucha
TTTTTTTTGGTTTATTTATTTATTGTTAGATCTAAGTACACTGTAAGCAGTCCTCAGATATACCAGAAGGGGGCGTCATCAGATCTCGTTACAGATGGTTGTGAGCCACCATGTGGTTGCTGGGATTTGAACTCAGGACCTTCTATAAAGCAGTCAGTGCTCTTACCCACTGAGCCATCTCACCAGCCCCCACATCCTGCATTCTTTGAAGAAAGTTTCAACTTACCAGGCCCAGACTGCAGAAATAATTTATTGTCACTTACCTTTTCAGAGTGATGAAGAGCCTGATTTTATCTAAACTCATCACCAATAAGTCTATGAAGATTTAAGTACTAATATAATAATTTTATAAAAAAAAAGACTTAAATTATAAACTTATTTAAAAGATTACTTATGTAAAATAAGATTCTTTTCTTTCTTGACCCGGGATCTTGCTCCATATTTCATACTAACCTGTCACTCCTTCTGGAGCCAAGGCTGACCCTTGAACTCATGACCCATGACCCCCTGCCTCAACCTGTTGCCTCCTGGGATTATAGGTATGTGCCATCATATCTCACTCTCTCGTCCTTCTTAAATAAATCTATAGAATTTGCTACTTTATCTGTTCTTTTTTGAATTAAAACAGAAATTTGCTTTACTAAAATATTGATGGATGATATTAATTACACAGTGAAAGTGTACATGCACGTGTGTGTGTGTGTGTGTGTCTACCTTATTTGTTGTAAACTGTAGCAATTCTCTTTGTTCTTCCAGGGTAAACAAACACGGTTCACAGATTTCGACCTGTTATGTTTGCTTCCGTCATCGTGGGACTATTGGACATACCCTGGGTCTCTGACGGTCCCACCTCTTCTTGAGAGTGTCACGTGGATTGTTTTAAAGCAACCTATAAGTATCAGCTCTCAACAGGTATGTTCCTTCTTCCAAGTTAATTGTGACATCATCAGAGGAAACGTCTGTCATTTTTAAAACACTGTTTTTATTTCTGCCATATTTTGGGGTCTGACGTTTTCTTTCATTAGTTAGGTGAATGGTTGGACTACGTAAGGTTCATGTCCTCTCCCTCTTTTTGACTTTCCCTCCTTCCTTTACTTCTTTCTTTCTATCTATCTACAAGATCTTTCTATTTCTATCAGCCTTGAAATTGGGATCTTTCTGCTGTAGACCCCCAGGCCCTGGGACTACAGGTCTGCCACCTGTAGTGGAGGTGCCATTGGAGGCACACGGATTTGATCCCCTTTTAAATTGACCTTACTGACATGTTAGATGCTTAGACTTTAAGTGGTCTACAACCCCACAGAGGACACATCAGCTATCTGCATGTCAGATATTTATATTATGATTCATAACAGTAGCAAAATGACAGTTATGAAGTAGCAACAAAGATAATTTTATGGTTGCGGGTCACCACAGCATGAGGAATTGTATTAACAGTCACAGCATCAGGAAGATTGAGAGCCACTGGTTGAAGCCTCTTTGAGGATGAAACATCATTTTGAAGGCCTGGTTATTTGCTTTTGTTTTTTAGTTTTGCTGCTTGTTTTATTTGAGGTAGAACAGAGCTTATACAGAGAGGATGGGTAGGAGAGAGGGGCCTCAAGAAAGGCAACCCACTCTTCTCTCCTCAGTCCCTAGACTGCTGTTCCCACAGATTCAGAAGGGGACATTCATGGAAGACATGGACCCATGAGAAACATGCACTCAATTGCTTCAGGAAGTGGAAATGTTGGATACTTAAGCCAGCAAGAGCATAGCTCTCCTGTCAAGAGTTTTTGTTTCTGCTGTTTTAGTGAAAGTTGGGCTTTGGCTTCTGTTCACAAAACAATTGTGGGTCTGCCCCAGGGAACATTGCTAAGAGGCTGCAGCTCCCTGTACTTTCCTTGGTAAAGCATTTACTCTGGCATTTTCTTTGTAAATTTTTATTTTTCTTTGAAACTGATGGGGATCAAATACAAGGCCTTGCTCATGCTAAGCACTTGGGCACTGATCCGCACGCACCACAGGCCTGTTTTTTTTATTCTGTAATATGATTATTGAGCCCTCAAAATAAGCCACAGGACCTAGATTCTCAGAGTGTCCTTAAGAAGGTGTTCCTGAATGTTGAGCTTTTTAATAGATTTTTTTTTCTCTCATGTCCGTTGAGCTTTTTAAAATTAGGCCCTGTGCTCTTCCCAGCACCAGAACCTAGTTACGTTTGCAGTGAGTTAGTGCGCCTTCCTGCTCTAGGCCTGTGCATCTGCCTGGCTGTGTATTCTCCACCTCACCTCCATCGGGTTAATCTTTCCAAGATCGTCTCGTGACAAGTTTTCCCTCGGGGTGAGAATCTGTGCTGAGGGCTTCCCCTTCTTGCCTTTGTATTTAGAGTTAGAGAATAATAACAATTTAATGCACAGTTATTAAAATACTTCATGAAAGTTTGGATAAAATCCAGGACTCCTGAAGCTGGAGAGCTGGCTGAGTATTTAAGAGGACTGGCTGCAATACCCACAAGGTGGCTCAAAGTGGTCTGTAGTTCCAGTCTCAGGGAGTCCAGTGCCTTCCTCTGGCCTTTTTGAGAATCAGGCATGTGAGCAGTGCACAGACATACGTACAGACCAAACACTCGTATACATTAAACGCATTCGTGAATAAACATTAAAAATTCAGGAGCCCTATAAATTTCGTCATCATCTAATGAGAAAAAAAAAAAACCCTGCTAGTGATTCAGTAGGCTTATTAATAGAGTTGATTTTCTTCCTTTCACTTGATAATTTTTTTTACATTTACTCACATATTAAATTTCACAAACTTAGTTAATTATTATAAATTCAAAATGGCTCATGGCTATCCATAGTTTAAGACTATCCTCGTTCTTTAGACTCTTGAAAAATAGTTTATTATTATTTTTTCTCCAATTCCTGAGTGACTTAGAAGAGAGCATTATCAAAATATATAATCTAGTTCTTTAAAAACAATAAAATGAACCTGACTAAAAGTAACTCCGTGCAAAGTGAGAGGTTATAATTGCCTCAACTGTGAATTCACTGCTTTAGCGGACAGGGCTAGCTTTCCTGCTCTCAAGTCTTCAGGTCTGCTCTCCTGACTGCCACACGCGATGAGAGACAAGAGGGGGAGAGGTATTATCGCAGTCATCCATGCCACCATATGGTAGATGAGGGACTAGTGGCAGGGCCAGCTCTCCAAGCTTCTGCTCTTAGGACTGGCTCACCTGCGCCCCCCACTACCAGGGTCAGCTCAGCTTTTTTTTTCCCCCCAGTGCTACAGCGAGTGAGGGGCAGGGCTGGATCTCCTGAGCTCATAATCCTTTCGGTAGCTTTGCCAACTGCCAGCGGTGGTGGTGGCGGGCAGGAAGATATCACCTATTTGCCTGTGTCATCTCATGGCAGAATAGTGGCAGGGTCAGCTATCCCACACTCGTGCCCTTGGGACTGGCTGCCCACACCCTGCTTTTAGGGTCAGCTCCACTGCGCTGCCTGCATGAGGTGGGGGGGGGGCAGATTTCCTGAGTGTTGCCTCCGGTGAGAGATGGAGCCAGCTCTTGAGAGCACAGCCTACAGTGAAGGACAGGGTCAGTTATGTACCTGCTAGAATTCTAGTGGACTCAGACATGCCCTTCCGTAGCAGGCCAGGCTGAGACCTCACCATAGCTCCAGATGGCGGGGCTGGCCTTCACCACAGGCTACTCCTCTCTGCCCTGGCGTCTCCAGTTCCATCACTCTCCATAATGCTCAAGTTGCTCCACTTTTCTTTCTCCCTCGTACTTTCGCCACCTCGTACTTGCCCATTGTAGTCACTTGGGGGATTAGAATAAATAACGTGGTATAAAAGAACTTAAGCAGTGTCTGGATCTCCGTGTTCCAGAAGAGAGCTTATTTTATTCTTACTCAACTTTGGCTCCAGTGGAGAGTTCTTCAAGATGGCTGAGACAAGTTGTGACCCAAAATTACTTGGAGAACTTTGCAAAAAAAAAAAAGGATTTTTGTCTCGCTGAGGTTGCTCTTCAAGGAGATGAAGGTCTTAGTCGTTGGGCCCAGGAAACCAGCAAAGCAGGTCACACTTTGCTCAGCCTCCAGGTTGTACTGAGATGAACCTGTCGAGACGGGGTAGGTGCTGAGTCAGCCTTGTTGAAAAGGGGGCAAGTTTTCTGCCTGAATGAGCCTGTGCCTACGTGAGGGATAAGAAACCTGAGCCAGCCAGGTAGGTCACGAAGCCAAAAGAAACTAACCTCAACAGGGCTTGGCATGCCTTACCTGGTTGGGCCAGGTGATGCGGAGAGTACTAAGCTAAGGCTTTAGAAAACGTGCCAGCTGGTAGAAGAAAGTTCTACAATAAGATGCAGTTCTGCACGGCTGAGGTCAAAGGCATACAGAGGTAGGGACCTATAACAAGCTTCTGAGGAATCAAATGGTGTGTGTTTGTGTGTGTGTGTGGGGGGGGTGACGTCTTCTGAGCAATCAGTGACATCCCTGGGGAGACACGTTGTCCTGGGAGGCTCACTGATCACTATCTTGAGGTTGAACTGCGTTCCTAATACCATCGCGTGGACTGGAGTCCACGACCAGGGTTACTTTAAGCCTCTGTGGCTGGATTTCACCAGGAGTTCTTCCTCATAAGTCTCATCTGTTTTCAACTAGAATGATCTACTCTAGGGAAAATGACTATTCATAAGTTGTGATTGTCTGTCTCCTTGTTCCCATGTCTGGACTCTTTAAAAAGACGTGACAGGATCTCGTTTTTGAAAACAATGATCAGATTCTGCGTCCACAGGTCATGGTTGTAAAGTACTGTATTAATGGTGAGAGCCGCTGTCTCCTCTACCTCCCTCTTATCTGATACGGTACAGGAAATGAAAAAGCATGGAAGCCTAACTGATGTGGCCTAAGGTTAGAGGACTTCAAATTCATAGAGAATAAAGGCTCCCAATCTAACAGTTTACTAATTTGTCTTCATCGAAACGCTGCAAAATCAAAACAACAAACCTTGTTCTAATATGCGGTATTTGTGTATTTTTAGAGAATTTATCCAATCTTTATCACTGTATTCTTTTGCTAAATATTATTAAACAATAGTAAATTTCCCCAAATTACTGGAGTATTAGAAATCAAAATTATAACAGAATATGTGAATAGAGCTTTGCAGCAATTAGAAGTAGTGTGTAAAGTTATATTTATTGATATTCAAAGATGCTTATATGTATTATGTTAGAAAAGGAGATATCAAGCATGAAGTATATTTGAGCACATTTTTGTAATAAAATATGCCAGATGTATGTTGTAGAGAGGGGCCATATAGAAAATCGTTCTGCAAATCCCAGTTTGTACTGTTCAGAGCACAACCTACTTTTACAACTTTGATCCTCAAGTGAAGAATGCTTATATACTTAATTTTGGATTCATTGTTATTTATATGGTAAAGCGAATCTAACAGAACAATTCTTTATGATCTGTGACCCATAACTTAGAATTTTTACATTGCATTGTTTTTACTTCTGGAAGAGTAAAGACTATAACTTTTTTTTATCTTTTCCACGAAGTTCATTAAGATCGGTGTGGCTTTCTGTGGTAAATTAATTCCGTTCTAATTTTCCACAGCTGGCCAGGTTCCGCAGCCTCTTGTGCACAGCTGAGGGAGAGAGTGCGACTTTTCTGTTAAGCAATCACCGTCCACCACAGCCCTTGAAGGGCCGCAGAGTAAGAGCATCTTTCTATTAGCAGCTACCCAGTCGGCACACGGATGTACCAAACACAATGGAACTCAGACACATTTGGACTAATGGCTTTTCAAGAATTTCATGTTTGTGGATTCCACTTGCCCAGCGCCTTTAGCACCACAGAGCAAACCAGAGGTCTGAAATAACGTAACCCATCACTCCTAGATTTGTCCCAATGGATGTCCAATTGCTAACTATTGGATGTATATTAAAATCACCTGCTTCAGCCTTCCTGACAATCATGTCAGCCTTCCAAACCTCAGACTGTACTAAAGTTTGTTGTGGGCTTTGACTGAGCCTATTCTACTCTAAATAGTGTTTGATAAAAACTTTAAATTCACTTTGAAATGGTATTTATTCCTAAACAAGCAGTTCTTACAGTTTTGATATTTTTTCTGATTAATCAAGAGTATATATTTCCTCTAATACATTTTTCTCAGATTCTCATTTTATGTACTGTAATATAGCAAACAGTAAGACAAAACACACACAGATTAGGATAGAATAACGTGGCTACTCCTGTGATTAAAGTAACCTACAATTTTAGTGGAGAATTTCTCAGGATAAGAACAGCTCTTTAAGGCATCGTTCCATGTAATATATTCACCCCAGAATGTTAATGACCACCAGAGTGATGACTGGCAGAGTGTGTGGCTCAGAGTGTTAACATGATTCAGATCAGCAGTGTACACAATTACACTGCAGCAGAACTGCCCAGAGCTGGTGAACAGGTTCCCACAGTTGCCCTGGGTTATCACAGAGCAGGATGTTATCCCTATATCTGTTGCTTTTTCTGTCACCAGTGAGAAGGATGAACCAAGTCTTGCATAGACACCTAAGCCACTCAGTGCATTTTCTAGGAAGAGTTTATTTCCCATTTGTACATATTAGTTAGGCTGTTTCATGATTTTACAAGATGCCATTGATTACTAACGTCACACTATTCTATCTGGAGAGATTTTCTTTTGTATTTAGTAAAAGGAAGACAGGCGCCATATTCCTTTTCCTTTGCCATCATAAGGCGATTCTATCATTAACTCAATAATCACACTTAAGACTTGAATATTTGTTATACTTTTGCTATTTTATGAGACTGTGTCCCTGAGTTTCTTAGGTTTAATAATTTGTTTCAGATCTTTCTCATCATTTAAATGTAAAGTTAATTACTGAAACTTTTCTTCATATTCTTCTTAGTAGGATAACTTTATTTTGAGTAAATTGTACTATGGTGATGTGTACTGTCACATAAGATGAGTCCACAGATTAGAATGAATACCTTAGCCAGTGTTTTCACCTGCAGAGTCCAACCTAAGGCTTAAGGGAAGACCCACATACCATAAATATTTCATGAATTGGATATTTAAAGGATTTATTTAATTATCTTGATAACTGCCATTCATCTGAGATGAAATGCAACCAAGTTAATTTAACAATTAAAATAGGATAGCTACTTCTTGGAAGCCCTTTAAAGGTAATACTTATTAATCTACATTTGTATAACCAGAGGTTCTTAAAAATAGTCGTTAATAGCTGAATAGTATTCCATGGTGTAAATGAGCCACATTTTCTGTATTCATTCTTCCGTTGAGGGACATCTGGGTTGTTTCCAGCTCCTGGCTATTGTAAATAAGGCTGCTATGAACATGGTGGAGCATGTGTCCTTGTAGTATGGTAGAGGATCTTTTGGTTATATGCCCAGGAGTGGTATAGCTGGGTTTTCAGGTAGAACTATTTTCAATTTTCTGAGGAACTGCCAAACTGATTGCCAGAGTGGTTGTACCAGCTTGCAATCCCACCAGCAACAGTGGAGGAGTAGGGCTCTTCTTTCTCCACATCCTCGCCAGTGTGTCCTGCCTCTTGAGTTTTTGATCTTAGCCATTTGGATTTGTATAAAGTGGAATCTCAGGGTGGTTTTGATTTGCATATTCCTGATGACTAAGGCTGACCGAGACAGAGGCAGATACTTACAGCCAACCATTGGAATGAGGTCTGGGATCCCTCTGGAAGTGTTAGAGGACACATTGAAGGAGCTGAAGGGAATGGCAACCCCATAGGAAGAACAATAGTATCAACTAACCCAGACCCCTAAGAGCTCTGAGAGACTAAGCTATCCACCAAAGAGCATACATGGCCTGGTCTGTGCCTCTCCCTCCTCTTACCCCCTACCCCCCCCCCCCCCCCCCCCACATATGTAGCAGATGACTGTCTGGTCTTGGTGGAAAAAGATGCACTTAATCCTGTAGAGACTTGATGCCCCAAGGAAGGGGGATGTTGAGAGGATGGGGAGGATGGGTGGGTGGGTGGGTAAGGGGTGTGAATGGGTGAGTGAGGGGGATGGGTGAGTGGGAGAGCACCCTCTTAGACACAAAAGGGAGGGGTGAAGAACTCTAGGAGGGGCGACCGGGAAGGGGGACAACATTTGGAATGTAAATAAATAAAATAATTTAATTAAAAAACTAAGACTCATTAGCTCTTTTCACTTCTAGGTAAAAAAATCAAGTAAATCAATGAAGCAAATAAATCCTGTATTTATTTAAAAGACTTTTAAAAATGGTTTTAAAAATGTCATTCTTGGGTGGGAAGGTATTTCTTTAGTTTGGAAACACATGCTGGGAAGCATTCTAGTCAGAGAGGGAGTCTGTTTTCTCAGA
>NW_022196899.1:9760156-9761243 GCF_008632895.1 Mastomys coucha
TATTTCTTTAGTTTGGAAACACATGCTGGGAAGCATTCTAGTCAGAGAGGGAGTCTGTTTTCTCAGAGTCTGGAATGTGTGAAGGTGGGGATTATAATGACATCTACCTGTTACCCAATAGGCAACTCATGGTTTCACTGCAGCTCTGTGTCTCCATAGTGGGCTAAAACCATTCACCTAGCACTGGTTTCCTTGGTGACCATAATGGGCTGAAACCATCCACCTAGCACTGGTTTTCTTGGTGACCATAATGGGCTGAAACCATCCACCTAGCACTGGTTTCCTTGGTGATCATAGTGGACTGAAACCATCCACCTAGCACTGGTTTCCTTGGTGAACATAATGGGCTGAAACCATCCACCTCGCACTGGTTTCCTTGGTGGTCACCTGCTTATGAGTATTCCGTGGCAGTAGAAGGTTAGTGCTTTAAAATTGCCATAGTATTCTCATTAAGTAGGATTGTAAGTTACTCATGTGGCTCTCTTATTTTCTACATCACCTACTGGGTTTATGCTTGCTAAGTGTTTTATATTATAATTTGATTTTGATTCAACAAAAATAAACAAAACAAGAAAAACACTTGTCAGTAGCAAGGTTTCATATATACCACAAGTGAAATTGAATTGTATATTCTACACCGTTTAAAAGGAAATAATGTCAGACTTATAAAACATTTCAATCCCAATGCAAAGCAAAACAAAACCATTTCCCCTGAGTTATTTAAAGTAAGACGCCATGCTGAGTCCTCGTAGTTTCAGTGTTCTCATGCCAGTGCCTTCATGCTTTGCCTAGTGAATGAAGAGTGCACAATTCTCAGTGTTGGTAAACGGAAAATATTTTTCAATGCACTGGATTAAGATATTTCTGGAGTGGCTGGAACCTCAGGTTTGACTCTCCAAAGATGAATTATACCAGAAATGAATCCTCCACTCCTCTCAGGAGTTGAGAGAAGTCTTTTCTGACAGCCTCATATTTCTTTGCTTTGCCCCTGTTAGAGCAAATCTCTCAGTGGAAGTGTGTGGGTTCCTGAACATCCCTGTCATTGAGTTTGTTGTTGGTACAAGTTATTCTGGGTGGGGACAGCAGT
>NW_022196899.1:9761254-9770344 GCF_008632895.1 Mastomys coucha
GGGTTCCTGAACATCCCTGTCATTGAGTTTGTTGTTGGTACAAGTTATTCTGGGTGGGGACAGCAGTTGGCTTTTCTTAGCTGTGCTCACAGCATGAAAGCTGAAGAGAGGCTTGGGGAGTGTATGTCTCCTGAGATCAGAAGGGCTCAGCCCCAAGTTTCTAACGGAGGTGTGATTTTTTTAAAAAAATAATGTTAATAAATGTCTATTTTGGTGGGAACTTCTGGAAATGGCTGCCTTGCTACCGGCAATTCTAGTCATCTGTGGTTGACTGATGATGGAAGGAACTGGACATACAGTGAGCCTCTTGGGGTCTCCTCTACACACACACACACACACACACACACACATTATTTGATATCATTGAAACAATATAACATTATGTTAATTTCCCCACAGGAAGGCACAAATTACTCAATATTTCAAATGGAGTATATAAATGCTTGGAATTAGTACCACAAGTAGTGGAAAGTGCAAAACCAGAACTAAACCAACCAGTGAATCAAACAAAAAGCACAGGACAGGGAGACAACCATGAGATTAACAAGATCAGGAAACTTCCTCATTCCTTATTAGGAGTCAGTATTCCCTGTAGTGGTCTACAAGCCATGGCCACACAGCTGAAGTTGAATAGGCTTGGAGATCAGCAGCAGCAGCAGCAGCAGCAGCAGCACTTATCCTATGGTCATCATTATTTATTGAGAGGCCCAGCTCCTCTCGGGAATCCTGCTTGAGGCAGAGAAATATGGCGAGCACTCTAGATTTCTCCAGCAGTGTCATCCATTGAGGTGACCCTCCTTTATGTGGGCCACTTGAAGCTGAGCTGGAAATCTCCAGATGTGGAAGACCTTTGTTACACTTCTATTTCCTGGAAGTTCAACATGGACTTAATGGATATCCTATGAACTAATCACTGTGCTAGATATAAAGGTGACCGAGAGACTATTCCTGCTCTTATGCAGGTCAAATCTTCCCAATGATAAGAACAGAGTTGACTAACATAAGACACTGAGTTTCGTAATTTGTGTATTTATGGGGTAGCATGGCACCATAGAGAAGATGGAGAAGTTAACTCAGTCAGAAGGTATTTCAGGTGTGATGCCTCTCACTGAGGTTCTTCTCTGTAGAGGTTTTTGCAACTGGTACAGAGTTGGAGGGACGAGTCTTAGGATTATTTTGAGAATGATGGGAACTCCAAAGTATAAGAGTCAAATAATGGTATTTACTGACTCACACAATTAGAAAAAACCCAGAAGTAGCTGCTGGAGAGATGGCTCAATCCTTAAGAATACTTGTTGCTCTTGGAGATAGATGACCTGAGTTTAGTTCTCAGCACCTTCATGGTGGTTCACCATCATCTAGATCATTCCAGCTCTAGTTCAGTTGCTTCCTTCTGAATTCTGATGGCACAGGACACACATGTAGTACACAGATACATGTAAGTAAAATATTCATACACATAAAACAAAAATAAATATTTTTTTTTAAATGAAGAAGCAAAAGACAAGCTGGGCGGTCGTGGCGCACGCCTTTAATCCCAGCACTTGGGAGGCAGAGGCAGGTAGATTTCTGAGTTCGAGGCCAGCCTGGTCTACAGAGTGAGTTCCAGGACAGCCAGGGCTACACAGAGAAACCCTGTCTCAAAAACAAAACAAAACAAAACAAAAACAAAAAACAAAAAACAAAAAACCCCAGTAATCTGGCTTCTGTAATGGCAAAGCAAAGGGCCCAGATCAAAACCCAGTCTATCTACACCCTTAGGAGTTCTCTTAAGCATAGATGTGTACTTCCTCCTTTTTTGTGATCTAAACTAGTGCCAAAGAACAGGTTCTACATTCACAAATATTAAAAAAAGTATCTGATTTGAATTTTCCTTGGCAAGAGCAAATCTCCTTCCTCATGCTTAACCAAGTTACCATAGCCATGTGAAGACACCGCTCAGAGAAAGAGATGTCTTCATCGAATCTTGTTTCGCTCTTTCTTAGTGCCTTTGAACTTAACTCAGCAAACAGCATGGATTGTTATCATAATCTGTCACTCCAAAAGCACCAATGGAATCCCAGAAGACAATAAAGAGAGTCAAAGAATCATTACATGTTTGAAGACAGCCTGGTCGACATGAGTAGTTTCCAGCCAGCCAAGGCTACTCAGGAGAACGAAGGAAGTGCAGGTGGGAGAACGAAGGAAGGAGGGAGAGAGGGGAGGAAAGGGAGAGCATGATAGAAGGCAAGAAGAAAGGAAGGAAGGGATGAGTGTATAAAAGGAAAGAAGGAGGGATGGATGAAGGGAAGGAGGGAGGAAAGGAAGGAGAGAGGTGAAGGAGAAAAGTGTTTGTTGAATACTAGTGAATAAACACATGGATGAAAGTAAATGCTCCCATTACATTTAAGACTAGCACAGTTTGCAATATATTTTCCCCCAATGAAATAGCATGTGCTCTACATTATTCCAGTAAAAACACAAGCAATTTACTTGGAAAAGAGATGCTGCTTGGTGATTATGAAATTTCTCCAAGAAAAACCAGAGAGGAACTTTGCTCTGGCAAAGGCCACCTATTTCATAGTCAAACCTACTGCCACCCTCTGGACAACGAGGGAAATGTCATGGACATGAATGGTTTGCTGATCTCCAGGACAATCCCTGAGACACGTTCAGTGAGGTCAGCGTTATTTTATACTAATGCCAAAATATTGTTTGCTGTGTTCTTGGTTTGATATGTGTGCTTCTGGTTAAAAAGGTTGGCTAACAACCATCGGACTGAGCTCAGGGACCCTGGATGGGGAGCTGGCAGAAGGACTGGAGGAGCTGAGGGAGATTGCAAACTCATAGGAAGAGCATCGTCAGCTGGCAAGGCCACCCAGTGCTCCCACGGACTAGACCACCAACCAAGGAGTGTACAGGGAGGGATCCATGGCTCCAGATACATAGGTAGCAGAGGATTGCCTTGTCTGACATCAATGGAAGGGGAGACCCTTGGTCCTGTGGAGATTTGATGCCTCAGCTGGAGGGGCTGGAAAGGAGAGGGTGAGTGGGCGGGGCAGCACTCTCACATAGAGGCAAAAAGGAGGGAGGAGAGGGAGGTTGTGGGGTTGGGGGCTTGTGGAGATGTAACCCTGGGAAATGGGATATCATTTGAGGTGTGAATGAATGGAATGATTAATAAAAAAAAAATGTTGGCTAAAACTGCTGTAGTTACTCTAGTAACTAATGGCATGTCTGTCTATTATTTTGTTCACTGGTGTTCTTTTGTATGTTATATATAACATACAAGTATATAAATACATATTATATATTATTAAAAATTATGTAATAAATTGTTTATTATCATGGCCAAAGTGAAGTAGTATTTACATTATTCTAAAGGAATGACTATGAAGAGCTTAAGAAAATAAAGTGCAACTGGAAAAGGTAAACCTTCGATTGCTTTTTCTAACTTGTTCTAACTCTGTCTTTAGTTAAGAAAACAAAGACACTTAAAACATTTAAACCAAATGTTATTAAAATGAGAACTGAGTCATTTTAGCTCATGCATCCCGAAGTCACATAGCTAGGTGTTAAGACTGGTAGGTTTTAACAGGAGCTGGGAAGGTGGCTAAGAGGTTCGGAGCACTCACTGCTCTTCCAAAGGACTATGGGTTCAATTCCCAACAACCAAAAGATGGCTTTTAATGATCCATAATTCCAGTGCTGGGGAATCAGACACTCTCTTCTAGAGTCTGAGCTCACCACGAATGCATGTGGAGCACAGAATGCAAGCAGACCAAATACCCATATGCATAAATAAGCAAGTACACACACAAACACTATCGATTTATCAGGGATTGGTCACCATTTTGTAATAGAGCATGAAGAACTCAAATCATCACTGTGACCTTTGCCTCACAAAGAAAGTTAGAAAGAAGTACAATTCTTCCAGGCTCAGAACCCCCTTGAGCACCAAACCTAAACCTTGGAAGCAAACACTGTGCCCTGTAACACATGCGCTGCACTAAGCCAAAGCCAGGGCTTATATCTTTCTGGAAGAAATAATCAGTTACTTGATAAATACTAAATCATTGCTAGAGATCTATTTCTTGAGTGTTTTCTAAAAAGTTTGTACAAGAACCAACTAGACAAACAGCTCCTATTGGTCTATAAATTGGAAAATTAAAATCTGCAAAAAAAAAAAAGAGGAATAGGGACCCTAATATCAATAATTATTTAAATGGATATGTATATCCATTCTAAACAATTTTACTTACAGAGGTCAAAAACTGTAAAAGGACAAACTTTTTACTGATGCATTTATTTTGTGGGCATCATAATAACCAAGATGGTGTTAAGCATGAACCCACTGTCCACAATTGTAACCAAACATTTTAAGGGAACCATGAAAATTTAGTTGTCTTACTATTTTTATACTTTGTAGCCATTAATTGAGATGTATTCTTGAAAGGTCAAAATTGGCTTACAAGGGGCAATGGCAGCAGTTATCAAATCAGCCCCAAAGCATGACTTTACAAAGGCCATCTATAATTAGTTTTCTGTGTCAAAAATCTTCACAGCTTCATGAATTAAAACTTAGAAGTATCTGTTCTTTTGATTTCCCCATTTTTTCACGCAGGCCAGTAATTGGTCTTTTTGACTGAAATGAGGGTATGTATTCATCTCAAACTTTCTCTGAGCTTCTTATGTCTGTCAGTACTCTCAAGAAATCATTCTGTGTAGAACTCACTATTACAAAAAAAAATATGACAGAGCAAGAGATTTGCCAACCTTCCATGGTCTTCTTACAACCTGAAGGTTGTCTTAAAATTTCTTGGACATGCTCAGTGTGAATGTAGTTTTGTGAACCTTGGCAGTCACTATTTGACCCATTTCCTCTTTTAGGAAACTGATGGTCATCTCCATCAGCTCAATTTTTCCTTTCCTAAAGTATGTCTCAATAAAGTCATCGCTCTCATTTTGCTTTTGGAGTAAAAACTGAATTGTCTTCAATCTCAACCTGTGACTGCCCACTTTTTAATCTTCAGTGTAACAAACGTGGCGTCAGAGTGAAGGATTGCTGTGCACCCAAGCACAGCAATTCTGTTGAGTTGGAAGCTGAGCTAACTACCTTTTTTTCCCCATAAAGCATTGTTGCTGACATCAGATGCCAAACTCTGGATATCCAGATTTGTGTAACTGGCAAATATTTTCTTGGCAATGAACAAATTAAGATTGCTTATATAAGATAAACAACAAAGTGTTGGTACGTTGATAAAAATCAGAGCTCTCCAGAGAAAATGGCACTTTTAGCAAGCTTGTTTCCATCTCTGTAAGCTTCTAAATTATTTATGATACTTTCCAAAATCAAAGTTCCTTTTAGTTAGCACTTCTTTAACTGAACACATGAACATATCCACTCAAAACTTTCAAGTTGGAAGGTCATTTTCATTTCATGGAGAGTTTTCTTAGCTCCACTCTTACACATACTATATATTAATGTCTAATTATTAACTCTTTTTTTGCTCTTATGTAGGATTTTACACTCATGTGTAATGGGGCATGAAGTTTCATGATGGTTCTCAAGGACTGAAAGTGGCATTCTTTAATGTGTTTATTGAATGGATGAAAAAAACCCAAAGTGTTGTAATACACGAATGTATTAGGGTTCTCTAGGGAAAGAAAACTTATAGAATGAACCTATAAAAGAGAACAAGGGGAAATTTATTAGATCAGTGGTTCTCAACTTGTGGTTCACTATTCTTTGGGGGCTGAATGAACTTTTCATTGGGGTCACCTTAGACCATTGGGAAACAGATATTTACATTACAATTCATAACACTAGTAAAATTTCATTTACAAAATAACGACAAAGATAAATTCATGGTTGGGGGGTTCACTACAACATAAGAAACTGTATTAAAGTGATGTAGCATGAAAGGTTGAGGACCACTTTATTAGAATGTGTTACAGGCTGTGATCCAGCTAATACAATAGCTTCATATGAAGAGCAAATCCAAGAATCCCAAAGTTTCTCAAGTCAGTGAGCCTGGATGTTTCTGATAGTTTTAAGCAGACACTGGAATTCTGAAGAATTCTAATGCCAGTGAAAGAAAGGATTCGCTAGCAAGGGGAGAGCAAGCTGGCAAAGAGCCAATGTTTCCATCTTCCATGTCCTTCTATAGGCTTTCAGCAGAAGGTGTGGCCCAGATTAAAGATGTGGCTTCCTGCTTCAAGATCCAGATTAAAGGCATAAATATACTGCTACCTCAGAGTTCTGGACTAGAAGTGGATCCAAGCTAGAACAAAACAACAACAACAACAACAACAACAACAACAACAACAACGACAAAACAACCTCACTGGCATGTAGCACATGTCTGGATTCCAGTTAATTCTAGATGTTGTCAAGTTGACAACTGAGGAGAGCCATTACGAAGAGAATAAAGTAGTTAATAAAAAAGTCTCCATGTAGGCAGATTCATCGGCGTTTCCTCTGCTGGTTCAATGCAAGATTTCTTCTAGGAAAGGCTGCTTCTGATGCAGGTGGGTGCATCCTGTTCTCAGCCAGGCAGAACATAAAGGAGAAGCCCCCACTTTGAAAAAATTACCAGCCAGGCTAATTACAGCCTGTGACTAAGTGAAGATCGTATAGGAATCTTATATAGATTTTATTGTAAAGAGTTCTGTAAGCAGATTTCATGGTTATCATTTGTGTAAAATCTTGGAGACCCATGAAGATCCTACAGCCTTGGTTCCAGGGGCTCTCCTCGTATGTACCTAACAGTGTTCTTTTATTCAGGCAGTATGTAGGTCTTACTGGCTGTCACTCAGGCATCCCGAGGCCCAGCTTTCTTCTCCACCCGCACCCCCCAGTAGATCGCTCCTCTATGGGCTAAAGGTAAATGCTTTTGTATGTTCTAGGTAGAAATCAAACTATGTGGCTCCTTCCTCATAAGGAAAGGCTCTGTCCACTCCATGTCGTTATACAGAAGCATATGGATGGAACTGTTTGCTTACTAGCCACAAGAATACGAGATGTGAGCCATGAGTGATTCTTTTTCATACAGCTACCCCGCCAGGGGTGAGGGAGAAGAAGGCACATCTCTTTTTCTTCCCTATGAAGATCCACTTCATGTTTTCATCCTGCTGAAATGAGAGTCAAGACCCTTTCCCAAAAAATTTTAGTCGAATTAAGCAAGCTTTATTTTCTGTCAGCTAGGACAGTCTTCCTAAAGTGGAGTTTGAAAAAAATATCAAACATAGGAGAAAGAACGGTTTATATATCTCAAAAAACTGCTAACTGGGGGTTCCAATGGTTGGAAGATTTTTCAGAGGAATTTTAGTTACGTAAGACCTTGGCAGAACATCTTAAAATAATTTGGCAGAACATGTTATCTTCTCAGGTGTAGGTAAAGTCTCAGGCAAGTGTGGATTTAAGTTGAATTCCAGAAAGGTTCAAGTTATGGTCCAGTCAATTGCTAAGACATAGAAACTTAAATTTTATAGAAAAGAAAAGTGAACTTATTTTGACCTCGTAACAAGATGGCTACTGATCTTAAGATGGAGTCAGGCTGGTTCATCATATGCCACATGCCCATCTGAACAAAGAGCTTCTTGTCATGTACACTGCCAGAAAAGCTCCCTTGGTAAAATTCAGAGGGGTTGAAAAGTTAAGAGGATGTGCTTCATTTAATTCTTCCAAAGAAAAAAAAGATCTTGGAGATAGGCTGTTTCAATATGCTAAAATTGAGTATGTGGAATTTTTTAAGTAGATAACACCTTTTTATTTATTTTTTAAGTCTCTTTTCCTTGAAATTTGACCTCATGTCCACTTACCTGTGGATCAGCTCTCAGGGAACTTTGATAATGTGTGCAGACAGATTTCTCTACAGGTACTCACTGCCCATCCCCCTACCCAGACCTCTCTGGAAGCATTGGCTCTTCCTGAAGACTCTCCTCTGCAAGGCTGGCGTCGGCTGCTCAGGTTTCACAGTCTTCTCCCTGTTTTCTGTCGAAACTATATAGATGGCCTTGGCGAGTCGTGTCTAGCAGCCAGCGGGATTCTTACCCACCAGGTCAAAGGTCAAAGGAGCACCACTCTGACTCCCTGCCCCAGAAAGTCTCCGTCTTGTCTTAGGCATGTCCTCATGATTTGAGCACTGCAGTTCTACCCATTCTCTTCCCCAAACCCTACCCCTATAAGTTGCCTCATCAACCCTTCTTGGTTTTAGAACATTTTTTTTCATATTCCCTTGGAGGATTTTTCTCCAGACGATTCATCTGGGTCTCTCTCTCATTCTTTGTAATGTTACTTCCTCAAAATGACTTTCTGGGACCGTGCTCCTGAAGGTGTATTCCTGTCTGTTTCTTTTTTTTTTTTTCTTACCCCAGTTTCTTACTTTTGTCACAGTGTAGTAAAATGAACAGCATAATTCAAATATTTCTCCCTCCCTCCTCTCCCCACTCCCAGTCTCCATACCTCTCTTCTCCCTATCTCTTTCCCTCTTTCTCTCTCTTTCTCTCTCTCTCTCCCCCTTTTCTTTGTCTCTCTTAAGGACAGTAGTTTTATTTTGTTAACTAGTGTTCTAGCATGACAGCACACAGTAAATGCCAACAGATGATTATTTCACAAGCAAAGCTTTTTCATGGACATTAGAAAGAGTATACGGATTGCAGTATAATCGAATTTCTGTTCGTTTTGTGCTTCTATAGACGGCAAGGTATAGAATGATAAATATATGTCTTTTTGTTTGTTGGGAACTTGTTGTGTAGAGCAGGTTGGCATTGAACTCTTCAATGATTCTCCTTATCTCTTACCTCTTATTTATTTATTTGTTTATTTATTTATTTACTTAAGCTAATGCATTACATGCACAGTTTTCTTCAGCCACCCCTCAAAAGATACTACAGTGTTAAGGTCTTTTTGCATGGACGGATGTGTAAAATACATAAGTTTACAAACTATTTCAGTGTCGTTTCAATACTTTGAACTGCTGTGGTTGTTTTTACAACCTAAGGAACACATTCGTTCCTCACACCATACCTATCAAAACAGCATTGTGGTGAGAGACAGGCTCCAGAAGAGATCCACAGGAGAGGGTGAGCGGGGGTCGGGGGTGGGGT
>NW_022196899.1:9770354-9771468 GCF_008632895.1 Mastomys coucha
AACTCTTGAAGAAAAGGAGAACGTGAAGTAAAAGTAAATTTCGTCTAGCAGCAGTTGAGGAAACATTAACAGGGGAAAAGAAAACCCAGGTAATTTTTTTTTTCAAAAACTCTCCACGTTCCATCCTCTTTGTAATCAGGAGGTGGCACTGTTGGCGTATGAAAGTGATACTCTGAGGCTGAGGGACAGGCAAGTAAGTAGAGAACGCAGCTACAACCACCACTTTGCTTTTTCTGCTCAGGGCAGATCCCCAGCTCCTTCCAGACAGCATTTCCTCTTTATTGCTAAGACCCGCACAACCCGTCTCACGGATGCTCAGTAGTAACTCAGGTGCCCTTAGTGTCTTGTAATTTCTTTGCTCTCATCTGTTTCCCTCTTCCTCTTGCCTCCAGGTGCATCTCCTGGCCATCCTCCTCCTCAGGGAGCAGCCTTCCACCTGTTCTGGTACCACACACTCCTCTGGGTGCCATACAGATCCCGCGGGCCCTGCTTCTGCAGCTGCCAGGGAAGAAAGAGGTTGAGGAAAAGTTAATCAACAGTAAACAGCCTGTGCGGCCTCCCCTGGGGGTGGGAGTGGGGCACGGGGGAGAGTTTACTAAGGGGAGTGGCCTCAGGTGCAAACCAATGGATTTAAGTCCTGCTGTCAATCTCAGGAGAGGGGCGCTTCACCTGCACCCCTGTAACTATGTAATTCTTTCCCAAGTTTTCTACAAAGAGAAAGGAGACTTATGCTTGAGCACTGGGTTAAACGAGGGTCTGAGAGCAATTATGAGGATGAATGCCAAAGGCTCATTTATTAAAGGCTCCTTTCTCGCAGTCCATCGCCAAGGGTTTCTCTCATCACCCCTTCTACAGTCTGGCATATTGTGCTCCTGTTGATTTATGGTGTTAGACTCAGCTGTAGCTCTTCAGTTTTCTCAGCTTCTGCTTTTCTGTTGCTAAAGACATAACCTTGTGGTCAGAGCTCCAAGTAGTCTGCTTATCTCATTCGGCTTCACAGTCCCCCCCCCCCCTCCTTCCCCGATCCCATTCACATAACTATCCACCCATCCACACAGTTCCGTTCCTTAAAAGAACATTTCTGGAGCCGGGCAGTGGTGGCGCACGCCTTTAA
>NW_022196899.1:9771478-9771847 GCF_008632895.1 Mastomys coucha
AAAAAAGACATTTTTGGAATAAGAAAAAAACAGACATACAAAATTTCTGGGAATCTGGTTACAAATTTGTAGCCCAGAGGCCCAGGCACTCCGGTTTTTCAAATAAATGTCTTTCTTTCTTGTGCTTTGAGAGGCCCTTGGATTTGCCTAACTCACCCTTAACCGAGATACTCAAGCCAGCAATGAGCACTATTGATGGAATATTTGAAAATCTCTTTTTTAATGTATTTACTTATGATGATGATGACGACGATGTGTAGGGATGTTTTGCCTTCAAGTATGTCTGTGTACCACTTGTGTACCTGGTGCCCTCGGAAAGCAGAAGAGGGTGTTGTGAAAGGAGTGCTTTTTTTTTTTTTTTTTTTTTTT
>NW_022196899.1:9771877-9777621 GCF_008632895.1 Mastomys coucha
TTTCGAGACATGGTTTCTCTGTGTAGCCCTGGCTGTCCTGGGGCTTACTTTGTAGACCAGGCTGGCCTCGAACTCAGAAATCTGCCTGCCCCTGCTTCCCAAGTGCTAGGATTAAAGGTGGGGGCCACCAGTGCCCGGCCTGACTGAGTACTTTTAAAGTTGAGGTTAACAGTAGTGACCATGACAGAAGGATGATGAGGAAAATAAAATAGCTGGCAAAGGCCACTACATTTCTTACCATCATCAGGCAGGCCTCGTTCTCTAGTCATAAAAGTGGGCTGATAGTGGCATCAATGTAGATTGATACATTTCCTGTCATCTTACAGAAGGCATCATTCTTAAAGTAATCACTGTTGGCTTACAGACAATTCTGCTAGCGCTGCCTAACAGCTACCTAGCAACAGCTTGCATCACATCATCAAACACAGCCATGTACAAGCTAAGTGCAGCAGTCCATAAGCTCCCTACCCCAGCTTCTCTTCCTTCTCCTTCTTCTCCTCTTTTTCTTCCTCCCCCTCCTCCCTCTTCTCTTCTCTTCTCTTCTCTTCTCTTCTCTTCTCTTCTCTTCTCTTCTCTTCTCTTCTCTTCTCTTCTCTTCCCTTCCCTTCCCTTCCCTTCCCTTCCCTTCTCTTCTCTTCTCTTTCCTTCCCTTCTCTTCTCTTCTCTTCTCTTTTCTTCTCTTCTCTTCTCTTCTCTTCTCATCCCTTCCCTTTCCTTCTTCCTTTCCCTTCCCTTCCCTTCTCTTCTATTCTCTTCCTCCTCTTCTCTTTCACTTTCTCTCTGTGTTCCTATATGTTCCCAGCTGGCCTCTCTTCCTCTCTCTCTTTTTCTTCCTGTCGTCCTCTGTTTGCCCCTTTCTCTGCCTTTACCCCTCATCCAGGTCTCTGCTCCCTTCCCCCACAACAAATCTTCTTTATGGTAGGTCTGTCACATGGCACGATTCCTTAGGGAGACATCTCAGCACGATTCCACCAGGTATTCTCTTACACCTGCCGCATTGTGTCGCTTTATATTTCATATGATTACCCCAGTGCTTGAGATGCCTAGTAAACATGACCTGTTATATTTGCATGAGGGCATGCTGCCAATCAAGGAGTTGCGAGAACCTGGTGCCTGATTCCTGTTAGATTCTGACACTAGGTGACACTACTGACATTCAGTATGTGTCAATATTTCCTAACATCCTGCGAAGGTGGGTGGGTCGGATATTAATCCCTTAAGACTGTAAGTAGGAGAGCATGCCTTGAAAGACAAATCAAAAGTATATCATATCGGTGCTATAAAATCTGCAAGGCTTTAATCAAGGCATTTAGACGGCAGTGGAGCCAGCATAATTTGCTGATTTGACTCATTGAAGTTGATACAAAAGGAGATAGTGTATTTAAGAAGCCTCCTCCGCTTCCGGTGGAAATAGGAGACAAGGGACTGCCGCAAAAATCAGAGTAGGAAGGGTAGGTAGCAGGAGGGTAGCAGCAAAACTAGGAACTGGAGAGATAAAAGCAGGTCCAAATGAACCGCTCTACTGTACAGACTGTAGACGTGTCAGGGGACATAGAAGTGAGGCGTCTCCCCCTCTCATCAACTTTAAGTTTACATATAGTTTTATAAGTTTACATATAATTTTACATATATTTCAAGTTTTATTTAAATCCTACTTCCAATTTGAGTAGGACCAGAGCACGTGGCAAGAGGACAATAAATATGCAGTGTGCATTCAGGAGGAATGGAGCCTTTGTGAATCACCATAGAGGTGTGAGAGGGCATATAACTGCTTTTTAGCAAGTATTAAAAAGAGAGACAAAGGGCCCCCCCGCGCCCCCCCCGGAGTAGGTCTGTCTGCCTTGTGGGTGGTGAATGCATCTGACTGGAAGGGCTCTGCTCAGAAGCTGCATTCTCTGCGTTTTCACACTTTAATAAAGGAGAAACTATTGAGAAAAAAAATAAGAAGATGGTCTATTGGCTAAGTATCATCCTGTCTCTTTAGTTTGCACACCATCCCTGTTAGCATTTTGTCTAAGCTCCGCCCCACAGTTACCTGGCTCTTGCTTTCTTTGCTCTGGCTCTGTCCTCTCGTCCCTTCCCCCCTCTCTCCCCATTCCGTTCCCCCTCTCTCTCCACCTGCTCCTGGCTGGCCTCTAGTCCTCTATTCCTCTACTCTCTCTTTCTCTCTGACTTTCCCTGTCTCCACTACCATCTTAAATCCCGTCTCCCTGCCCTGAATAAAGTCTGTTCTATACAATACCTTTGTGTGGCTGGTCCCTCAGGGAGAAGGGATGCCTTAGCATGGGCCTGCAGAGGCACCCCTCCCCCCATACCTGACGACATATCCACCAAAACATATCGCCCCTGTCTTTATCTTTTTATAAAACACAACAACCGAGTGTGTGGATGGCGAGATTGCAAATGGAAACTAACTCCATGAGGCACCGTTCAAAACCCAGTGACCTGAAGCACGGGTGCCACATGGAACTCCACTTTACACTGACAGTGCCAAAGAAGGCCAGGGTAACTGTCTGACAAAGCAGCAGCCATCACGTTTCAACTGCATTTCTGTTACGTAGATGTATTTATAAAATAGTACTGTGGGACTAGTGTTCTTTTTATATGCCGTCGCTCTGATTTTCTGAATTAAGCGTTAACTTACTGAGTGATATGCACTCGTATCACAGGTGTACTCTAACTTTCCCACTTCCGCAGACCTGCCCCTTCAGCATACCGCAGATAGGATCTCACAGCAGGGCTCATACCCTGTCCCCAGCGTCCTCAGCACTACTGAGACGTATGCAAGGCTCCCCTGAGGAGTGAAAAATGTGTAAGGAGCACACAGCCTATTTCCTTACTGCCTTTCTCTTTCGTTCTACAGCAGTTTCTCTGTAAAACTCCACTATTTCTGTGTTTAGTGTATGCTTACCACTTCGTGAAATGGAGGAGCTCATGGCAAAATGTTTCAAGTCTCGCTAACTATATTGTTAGGTTTTAAACCCTGGGACCCATGGCTGAGGTGCCTACTTAGCATATCAAAGCAGACTTGATCTCAGGTTATCCTGGCTTCTACCTGTTACAGGGTATGGCTGGCATGCCCCACCCCTACCCTAAGTGCTCCAGCCCACAGGCTGGGCCGCCCTTCTCCCAGCTACTCTTCTTTATATAATTCTGCCATTTTGGTTAACTGGCCTATTTGTTTATTCTTCACCCTCCTGGAATTTTGGTTTGGCTTTCCCCTCTCCCTACCTCCTGTTCTCACATGGCCTAGCTCATCTGGTCATGTTCACTCTGAGCTCTCACAGCTGTCCCTGTCTCTGGCTATGCTCTTCCTTTTATCCTATAATAAACTTTCTCCTCTACCATAACTAGGAATAGTCATGTCCATTTCTTTTCATTTTTTTTCCATCCAACTATGAGATTTACAAACCTTTCATTTTCATAGACAATATTGCTATGACCAGCTATTTAACATTTCAATCTCCAAATGTAGACTTAGGTGTAGAGAGCACAGACATTTGTGTGTTAAGGGTAATTTCAAAAGTTGTCTTGTTTAATGATGCCAGTGTCCATATAAGTTTACCCATATCTCAACAATAAAGAATTTGAAAAAATTTAAAAGGTAAACAACAATAAAGTCTAATACATGTATGTTAGCATCCAGAACCTATCTGCGACAGATATGTGGGCGGGTCCACAGACCTGTCACCAAGACAACGGCGACCATATTCCCAGAATCCATTGGGCTCAGCTCCCACCTTTACCTGGACTGCTACGTCACGGCTTATATATAATTGGCAGTCTCTTCCAGCTCTCTCTCTCTCTCCCTCTCTCCTCTCTCTCCCTTCACGCGCCGTGGTCCTCACTACCCCCTCCCCTCCTAATTAAACTTCCAAAAACACAGAGCTGCTTGTATCTGGTGTCTGTGGACGCGCCGCTGCAGACCAAATCTATCAATGTACAAGAAACCCAGAGCATTAAAAAGCTAGAAACATATTAGTACATTTTGATCAACCTAATTTTAAAGGAAGATTGGACTGAGCATGGTAGTGTACACTTGGAATCCCCACACATGGGAGGCAGAGAAAAGAAAATTAGAAGTCCAAGGGTATCCTCTGCTATGTAGTGAATTTATACCCAACCTGAGACACATTAGTCCTAGACTCAAAAAGCCTAAATAAATACAAGAATTAAAGTAAAGTAAGCAATTAAAGTAAATAATTAAATAAGATAAATTGAAAACCTTACTCCAAATGGGCAGTTAACTATGGTTAAGCCCATTGAACTGAATTTCCACTCAATCCAGGGTCAACAATGGGTGAGAAAAACCTATTTTTGAATAGGAAGTCTTCTGATGTAGAACAATGCTACTTAGGAAGGGTGTTGAGGGACCGCATAGAAGAACAGACCCCCTAGCCTACAATTTCAAGACTCATAGCCTGGAATTTCAGGAGCTGCCAGGAACCTAAGAACTCGTTTTCCCATTTGACATCTTGACTCTGAAATTTAAAAAGGAAATAATTCAATTAGTCCTGCTCAGTGGTTGGAGAAAAGTTAGTGTGTTTTAACTCTTGCAGATAACCGTTTTAAAGTCATCAAAGACAGAAAACTCAAATAAGGAGCACTGTTTTGTATGTCCACTTCTACACCAACAACCGTTACTATTTTATCATTTAGGGATTTTAAAACTCTGGTATATCTTGCTCTTACAAAGTTTGGATAATTTATTTCAATTTTTCTAAGTTGGACAAAACAAGGAGAGATCCAGGAGAGGACAAGCTGGGTGTGGCTGTGTGTTTACACATTTCAGAGAGACTAATTTACGCGTATTTGTACTGTGAAGGGTTAAATTGGCCTTCCTCAGCTGTCATCTCTGCCTTCAAGCTCAGCACAGAGGACAAGAAGCAATTGTTCTATTTCTTCACCTTCAAGTGACATCACCCAGGCAGAAAGGTGGCAAATGGTTGAGGAATGTCACACGGCATCCGAAGGTACTAATCTGTCTTCTCATAGAGCAGAGACATTCAGTCCCTGTTGACACGTAGATGCCAGCCTTCAGGGTGAAGCAAGCAAGGATGGATTAATTAGGAGATACAGAAGACACTAGGATTCTAATGAAAGCTGCCCACTTGCCTTTATTCAGCAAGAAGTTGACTTAAGCTCAAGTCTGCCTGGGGCACAGAACCTATGGTGCTCCTTGTCATCAATCACAATCTAAGAAAATGACTCTCCACATTATATCTGCCGTCAGCCTTCACCTTTGTGACAACCTCCATAACATAGGGCTGGTAGGCCTTCTCCTCCTCCACATGTATTTACTGAGGGCTCCACCAGCTGAACCCTAAGAGAGGTAGAAGAGCATCCCAAGAGTCTGAACACCTTCCAGCACTGGTGGCTCAGGGCTGATAGAAAGCCCTCCTGGTCACAGTTCTTGACATCTCTTGGACAGCTAGCTCTGCCATGTGGCTCTGTAGTCAGCCAGTCAGCCTTCTAAACTCTAAGCCATGCTTTTGCCAGTTTTTCTGGCTCACTCTTCTCCGTCTGTTTTCCCTCCCCTCCACCATTTGGCTTGCCTCTCCTTTGGGTTTTGCTGCAATGAGAGCTGTGCAGCAAGGCCTGTGAGCTACATCCCCAGTCCTTTTAATCTGCATATTGAGAAGTCTTGCTAAGTTGTCCAAGCTGTAGCTCAGACTGACATTAATTTTGCTAGGTAGCACAGGATGGCCTTCACCTGTATATATATATATATATATATATATATA
>NW_022196899.1:9777631-9790711 GCF_008632895.1 Mastomys coucha
ATATATATATATATATACCTATACCTATACATATATATATATACATATATATGTATATACACACATACATACATACATATATACATATACATATAAGTGTATATATATACATACATATATACACATACATATACATGTATATATGTTTATGTATATATATGTGGTCCAGGTAGGTTTTGAACTTGTAACCCATCTTTCTCAGCCTCCCAAGTAGCCAGAGTTCCAGACATGTGCAGTTTCATTTTCTCTTTCTCTTCTTATAAGGACCACCGTAGTCTTTTTTTTAGAGCCTTCTTTTGCAGCTTCGACTCCCCCACTGGGCATTCTTCATCTCTGCTCAAATGGGTTTGGCTTATAATCATGGCTGTTGTTCTTGATTTTACAGCTCCCACTTGTGCTTGGCTCAGGTGTTTGAAGGCAGAGGTCTGTGTATTTTATGTCTATAACTTCAAAACTGACGCAGCACTCGGATGTTGTCATCGCTGGATGAATATTTGAGAATGAATGCGTTAGCATAAATAGGTTATTGGTTAATGAGAAGCAAACAATGGCTGTTTCATAATATTTGCTATCTATTTAATCAACTACCCCTTCTTTCATCCTGGTTGTATGCCTGGTTCTATGATGGGCACTGGGAGACAAAACAGTGTTACAGTGTTTCTAGCATGACAAGTTCAAAAACTTTTGGGAGGGAGAATGTCAAATAGTGAAAATCATATTAATGTATTAAGTTTTTTAAATAGAAAAATATTCTTAAATGTAATCCTTTGCATGTGATTCAGTGTATGGTCACATTTTAAAAGATTAAAGAGTAAAAATAAAGGAAATATAGTTTATTCTTTGTACTATTTCAATACGTGTTTAAACAGCAAATCTTTGCTTTATCATCACAGACACAAATCCTGGGTGCTCTTAAAATGTGTAGGGCATTCAGAATCTCCTTGTCCTGCCATGGGTAGCTGCTCCACAGTGCACTACACTGCCATGGAGAGGCACATAAACACACATGCATATGTGTACATAAACAAATACACACATGCATAAAATGCACATGAATGTATACACAGATACAAATCTATACAGATTTGTAGAATGTACACATGCACACATACAAACTCAAACATGCATGCACACATACTTATGTATAATCAAATGCACATCTATACATAAGCACACACAAGTGAACACAGGCAGATGTCCATATTCACACATGAACACATACATGCTTAAGCACATATACTCTCATACACAAATACGTATTCATGGACATACATGAATACATACATGTGTACACATGCATCCGGAGTTGTGGCCTTTAGCACTGTCAGCTCTTCTCTCTAGAACTCCAGAGCAGCAGCGGAGCGACAGTGTCTCTGCCACTACCTCAGCCATCTTCTCCTAGACTGAGACTCAGCAGAACTTAACTGGAGAGATAGAATGGTGTGCGGCAAGCTTCAGTTTCAGTATGTACCTATCTCTTTGGCTTGGGGCCAGTGTTTGCTAGGATCGACTCAGGTTTCTCCATGTGATGCAAGCGATTAGCGACTTGAAATAGTCGGCTGGCATTTTGTAAAGGTCAGAGGTCATCACAAAAGGATTTGCTCAGAGACAATGATGACTCCGTAAGGAAGAAACTTAAGAGATCAGAAGGCCAGGGAGATGTCTGGAGGCCAGTTGCCCAGTGTGTGCCTCTAGTCAGGAAGGCAGTAGTCACCCAGAAACAGAATAAGTGGAGTGAACCCAATAAACTCCAAAGTACTATGGAAGCAGGATACTTTTCCCGACTTGAGTAGAAGTTACTACCCGAGGATGGCATGAAACCCTTAAGGTATTTTAGAATTATCTTATTTTATAGTTTTTTTTTTTTACACATATTCGGAATCATAATTTTTAAGATGATGGAAGATTGTCCAGGGTGACCCCTGGGTCCATGATGTGCTTGCCATGGGTCTTGAAGATTCCACAGAAACAAGAGTCAACCCTGTTGTAGATGGTGTGCTGCCTCTTCCCTTCAGGGGCATGGGAGCAGCTGTTGGCTCACCTACGAGGTGCATGGTAAGCAGATAAAGGATGTAGAGGAGAGTCAGAAGAGTTCTCAGAGAGTCAGAGAAACCTCCAGCATGAGCTTAAAGACTGGACGCAACACTTGGGAGACAGAGGCAGGAGGAGTTCGAGGCCAGCCTGGTTTACAGAGTGAGTTCCAGGGCAGCCAGGGCTATACAGAGAAAACCTGTCTTGAAAAACCAAAAAATAATAACAGTAATAATAATAATAATAATAATAATAATAATAATAATAATAATAAATAATTGTCTTATGAAATGACAATAAGGATCAGTTTGAGCTTGATAAATGTAGAGCATTGGCCTGTGGTTATGCAAGCCAGGTGGTAATTTTGAGAGCATAAGGAATCTTTTTAGAACATATATCCAGAGAAGGCCTCAGCATGAGCACAACCTTGAGGTATATCCTCATTTTAACAGTAGTTCTTGAAACTGTGACATTCTCCTGTGAAGAATAAATAGCCCAGAAATTTGCCTCTATTTTAACCCTCAGAATCTGGAAACACTGTTTACCCAACAGACGAGGGTGGGCTTTACAGATGATGTGATGGTTAGTCCTGATGAACAAGCTGATGGGTAGAATTACTATGGAAGCAAATCTCTGGGCCCATCTGTGAAGGAATGTCTAGACTAGATTAACTGTGGGGAGCATAACTCCATGCTTTCTACTATGAATGTGGGAAGCACCATTCCATGGGCTGGGGAACTGATCTGAATACAAAGGGGACAGTGAGCTGGGCACTAGTGTTCAATGCTGCTTCCTGACGGTGGATGCAGTGTGAACAGCTGCCTTGTGTGTAGAGTCCTGAATGGCAGCTGCGGAAGGGACAGTGTTACACAGTCTTTGCCCGTGAAGCAGAGCAAGCAGGGTGTGCACCTCCACGAGTGTTGATAGTTGCTAGATATGAGGCTCATTTGTATAATAATGTACACAATTTACTTTATGTTCCTCCATCGGGAAATATTCTTCCTGCTGATGAGATGCCAAAGCTTTTCAATTCAGACTCCATTTTAGAGAACCTGATCTAAGTTTGAACTCAGGTAGACTAACAGGCTGGTATCTAGCATTAGTTTCCAAGTTGCCCCCAACAGAACCTGAGCTTAGCTCTAGTCTCTAGGCTAATTCCCAACAGGAGCAGAGTTTCCAAGTTACACCTGCAACAAGACCAGTGTCTCCAAGTTATTCCCCCAACAAACCTGTATCCCAGGTTACAAGCCCACCCCTTGCTTAACAACCATCAATGTGGAGGGGAGCAGAAATTAAGTTTATGATATGACTCCCAGCACCAGCCCATTATGTTAAAGGCCATGGGAGCTTTCCAAATTAGATGCTTGCACATGTATTCCCTGCTTGCTGCTTACTATAAATCCTTGCCCTGATAGACATTCGGGGCTCCCCCACCACCAAAACCATCCCGTGACAGTTGTGCATTGGAGCGGCCCAAGCTAGCTCGAATAGAATAAAGACCCTGCTGTGAGTTGCATCAGATTGGCTCCTGTGTGTGTTTTTGGGGATCACTAGCATTTCCCTGCCACACCACTAAGGTTTTTGGGGAATGTTCTCTCTGCCAAGGTTATTGACTCCATGATAATTATTGACTTCATGATAATCAAAGACAGCGTGAGTCTAGGAGGCAAGGGTGTGTCTAATGTTCTTAGCAAAAGTTAAGAGACACCATCACAGAAGGAGATGACACATTCATAATCACAGCAAACTGGAGGTTGAGGTAAGAGGATTGGCCTATACATGATGAGACTAATTCTTAAAAACAAATCAAAATGAAGCCAAGACATATTATGAGAGCCTAGATTTCAATGGGGATTTTTACACTCAGGAATTCATGTTCTCAAACAAGGGTTCTCTCTTATCTATTAAGCAATTTATTTCACTCCTGCCATATGCCAGGCATTATCATAGGCATTTGGGTGATAGAGATGATGAAGTCTCTGCTTCTGAGAAAATGTTGGTTTTGTCATGAAAATATTTATGAACAAACAATCCTAATGCCATGCTATGTGTAAAGGGTGGGTCTGATGCTAAGGTCCTATTCCCCAACTGGCTCTTGATTTGTCAGTAAAGAAAGCAATTGCTGGATAGAAGGTAGAAATGGGACTTCTGGGTCGCTGGAGGCAGGCTGAGGGAAGGGAGGGAGGAGAGGAGTTTTTGAGATGCTTTGGAACAAGAGGAATGAAGCAACTATGTGACGTCATGGGAGGAGCAGGGCCCTGGGGCCTCTACATGCAGGTAGTCATGGATGTTTGGCAGGGGCCAGATGGGATTAGACAGTAAGTTTAGGGTAGGTGGAAGAGACTGAGTTAAGAAATTGATAAGAGCATGCTTTTCCAGGCAGAGAATAGTAGTGCCCAGCAATTGTGCCTAGAAGGCAAATTGTAAAGGAACAAACTGTGTGTGTGTCTTTTATTGGCAGATTCAAGGATCTCAGGAGAAGTCTGGTATCATGGTCACCTCCCAAAGCAAAGGTAGGTAGAGCATAAGGGAAGCTGGATAGGAACTAGTAGCTCACCTGTTCCCTGAGCAAAGGCAGTAGTGTAAAAAAAAAACCAAAAAACTACACACAACAGCTGTGTACCAATGGCTGACTTATACTGAGGTCTAGAGGCAGGTTACAGCAAGCTGAAAGTCTTCATTCCATCTTTGAACATCATAAAGGCCATGGAGAAGTATGAAGAGGGACACATGTCACTTATGTTAAATTTTCACAAAGCCATTTTTTTAGTAACTGAATATAAACTATGAATTTTATATCATTAAAAATTAGGCCATATAAAAACAGCTGATTTAAAAGTTGGTGGATATTTCTGTATGTTGTTTTTCAGTTCTGGAAATATTTGGGTAAAGGATAAAATAAAAACTAAATATAGTTCATATGTAAAATTAATTTACCCCACAAATATTTTGCTCTTAATTTTAATAAAATAATTAATTATGAAAAATTTCACATAATTTGTTAACTATTGACAGAGATATCCTGAATGTCCAAAAAACATTTGTTTCCAAAATATTTTAAAACTTTAATGGGCTTGATGGCTTCCACAATACCAGTGCTCAGGAGGGTGAGTCTAAAGGATCAGGATTTCAAATCTCCCTTTGGATACATAGTTCAAGGCCAACCTGCATATGAGGTCCTATCTCAAAACACACAAACACCAAAGTAAAATTTTAACAAAATTTAACAAGTTAACAGTGAAAACAACACACAAAATTTAAAATTCTAATTCCATTTTAAAAAATGTTTTTTTAAACTTTTTTTTGAGGCAAATTCTGATGTATTGATATTTTGATGATATAATTGGCTTTGAACTTTGTATACCAAGATATAACCTTGAACTGCTGATTCTCTTGCTTCATGGTTCTTGCTTCTTGTTCTTGATTCTCTTGTTTGATGTATATGGTGCTGGAGATTAAACCTAGTGCCTCATGCATGCTAGACAAGCAGTGGAGTTACTTCTCAACACCCACATTTACTTTTCATACACAGTAGTGTATTTTAAAAGGTACAATATAAGATGAACAATAAAAAGACTTACAAGCATTACCTAAAAATAAAATTTCTACTTCAGTTAAAAACTGATTCATTTCCAATCCAGAGACTGTCCCAACTGGGAATCCTTCCTATATTCAATCATCAAATCCAGCAAGTGGATTTGTGGATGCCAGCAAATTCTGGCTGACAGGAGCCTGATACAGCTGTCTGCTGAGAGGCTCTGACAGTGCCTAACTAATACAGAAATAGAGGCTCAAAGCCATCCATTAGACTGAGCACAGAGTCCCCAATGAAGGAGCTAGAGAAAGGACTCAAGGGTTTGCAGCCCCTTAAGAGGAACAACAAAATGAACTAACTAGTACCCTCAGAGCTCCCAGGGACTAAACCACCAATGAAAGAGTATATACATGGTGGGACTCATGGCTCCAGCTGCATATGTAGCAGAGGTTGGCCTAGTTGGTCATCAATGGGAGGAGAGGCCCTTGGTCCTGTGAAGGTTCTATGCCCCAGTGTAGGGGAATACCAGGGCCAGAAAGTGGGAGAGGGTGGGTTGGTAAGCAGGGGGAGGGGAAGGGAACAGGGTTTTGTTGTTGTTGTTGTTGTTTTTTCAAGACAGGGTTTCTCTGTATAGACCTGGCTGTCCTGGAACTCACTCTCTAGACCAGGCTGGCCTCGAACTCAGAAATCCACCTGCCTCTGCCTCCCAAGTGCTGAGATTAAAGCTGTGCGCCTCCACTGCCCAGCATGGGAAGAGGGGTTTTTATCGGAGGGGAAAACTGAGAAAGGGGATATCATTTGAAGGGTAAAAAAAAAAAAATCTAATAAAAAATAAATTTAAAAAATTGCGTCATTTCATTCAATATTTTCATAGTAGAAAATTATTCCCAACTGTAGCAAGCAAACTATGTTCATTTAGAGGCCAAATGGATTAGTAAATTACATGTTGCTTCTAGCCTACCTAACATTCAAGTACAAGGGTTAGGGTGAATTCTTTAAAATTGCACAATATTCTTTAGCGGCTATGTGTAGCTGCTGTGAATATTCACTGATTTGTGAAAAGTCCTGGAACATAAGCAAATAAGAAAGTGCGTGCTCACCTCTCTACTGGGAATGCCAGTTTGTTTTGTAAGAACCTGTTTGCAAATATCAGCTTGCATATGTGCCAGCAAACCAGAGTGATGACTGTGGGCTCACTCTTGCTCAACAACTCTTACTATAAGTCCTCTCCCACTCCCTAGCCTCACCAGTCTCCAGCATCCATGTTGGTGTAACCCAATAGCTTTTGTGCTGTTCTGTCACAGTGGCCTTCTGCATTTAGAACACAAGTCTAGAGAAGGGCAGAGGTATTTTATTGGATAGGATCACATTTGTCATTGCAGCTGATATTCAGGTCTGATGCCCTTGTCTGACTGTCTGATGCGGAGAGACAGACATCTTATACATTTCAGTAAATTAATTTTTGTTTTCTTATGCTGCTTTAAGGACTCAAAATGTAAGGTATAACCTGGAACTTTCCTTGCTTAGGTTTGAGGGTCTATGTAACTACAGCCTGCAGCAATAAGGGCTTCTTTTAGTTGAAGTGGGTATTTGTTTGGACTTGAAGGAGATAGGAACCATGAAATCTGTAACTGGAGGTGTGAAAGGTACCACAATATGTGGTAGTGTAGCTTGTTCAGAGACTACAGACATGGTTCTGTGGCTGAAACATGCACACTTGAGCTAAGTCGTTAGGTTGGAACATATGCCAGGTCTTAAGGGAAATTTTTGAGAAAGTTTGAATTTGTTGCACAACAAGGAGGAAATGAAAGATTTTTATACAAAGTGGGTATTTAAAATGTGTTATGTAGGCATGGCATCATTAAGAGCCTGTAGCAATAGAAACAGATGGATGACTTGGTGGGAAATAATGGACTTGGAGAAGCAGTGACTTCTTTCCCTGGTGATGATGCAGATGCCAGGAAAATAAAGCTGTTGAGAGGGGTTTGGGTTGATGGAGAAGTCTGGATATATAGGTGAGTAGGGATGTTATAAGTGCTTCAATGCTGAGTATAGTAAGAAGTGTTCCTGGGTTTTTGTTTGTTTCTTTGATATTTATGACATTTTAACCTCATCCCAGCTGCCTTGTTTAACTGAGTTCATTTATATAAAGTGTTTCAATACTTTGAGTTACAAAGTAGTTACATTCTTATAATGAAAAGATTTAACCTGCTGAACCAAAGAGTATCTGTACAGGCAGGCTCTCAGTGAGGCTAGACTGATGGTATCCCTTCATTGTATGAATTGCTCCCTGGCTGTTGTTGTCTCCTTGGGTCCAAGTTCATCTCAGGTGCACTAGATCACAAACATCTGAATTAGCACAAACAACTAAACATTAGCTAGTATTTGTGAGTGTGTGTGTGTGTGTGTGTGTGTGTGTGTGTGTGTGTGTGTGTGCATATATAAGTCAAATATGGCCTCCAGTTACCTTTGGTATGATTCTTGTCTATTTTGCTCAAGGTGAATGTTGGAATTCTTTTTGAATGCTTTAGACGGATGGTGATGGTACAAAATGATATTTTTGTTCTTCAAAGTGATGAATCTGATTGAATTTAACTACTGTGTTGCTTTTCTTTGCTTCATTTGACCCTGTGGAACCTTTCAAATCTGATTGGGAACAGATTTACAAAAACAAAGCCTGAACTTGAATTGGGAATTTGGCAGGAGGGGTCGTATTTTCTTGTCTCTGTAAAAGCCTTTCTTATTCATACTTATTATATGTATTGTCTTTTCATGGCTTGGCCAAATGGGCCATAATCCAAATTCAATTATGATGGTTTCTAAAAATGGTTGCTTAAATGAAGGGTATGAAAAGACAAGTAGGACTCCACATCTGGTCAACCCAACCAGTGCTTGTGCTCTGGCTCCAGTATCTGTTTCTGTAAAGTTATAGACTTATTTTTTTTCCTTTTACCTGTTTGTCTTTGCAGTATGCACACATGCACATATGTGTATGTGAATGCTTGAATGTGTAGGGGCATATGTATATACATATGTATGCACATGTATAAGGGGAGGCCTGAGGCTGATGTTAGTTATCCTTGTGGTTGTTCCTTCACTGTATTTATTGAAGCATGGTCTATCACTAGATCAAGAGCTCACCAGCCAGCTTGCTGAAGGGATGTCTCTCTGCCTTCTGAATGTTGGGATCATGGGTGGTCATTACATCTGTCATGGAGATCCTGACTCTAGTTTTCATATTTGTACCACCCTGAGTCATCTCCTCAGCCCTGGAAATTTTTTATTGCATATTGAAAGATAAATTCTTTTCATCTTAGCCAATTAGATCTATCTGTTCTCTTGGTACACTTCTCAGGAGAAGAGACACCAGTTGATCATCTAGATCAACAGTTTTTAACTGCTGGGTTGTGACCCTTTGGGGGATCACATGACAGTTTTATAGGGCTCACCTTTTTCATAAGAAAACACAGATCCTTACATTCTAATGCAGCATTAGGAAAGTTGAGAGCCACTGGTCTAGGTTCTTCCATGGTGGTGAAGGAAGAGCTGTTATGCTGATGACCGTATCCTGAAAGGCAAGATGAGCTGAAGCTCCCATCCTGGTGGAAGCACATGGTAGAACACACAGCAGAGAACTGCAGTTCAAATAAACTCTTTTTTTTTTTTTTCAAGGCCTTTCTGAGAGGCCCAGGGAATTTGACCTAAAGGTTAGCTGCCAAGTATTTTAAAATAACAGGTGTTCCTTTTATAATTGTCAATATTCCACCTAAAGTCATCAAGCAGAGAGGGCACAGAAGGACAAGTTAGTGAAATCCTCAGATGGTCCAAGGACTCTTCTATGTCTGTCAATGGCTGCTATATCAACTTCTTTAAAGAAACATGGGGAACCCATGAAGAAGGAAGAAGGAGTCTGCCTGTGGGTACTCAGCTTAGGGTGAGCAGATGGGTGCCCTTAATGTGTCTCCTGTCACATTTTTATCCTTCCCATCATAAATCCTGGGGTCTATTTTTCCCTTAAACAAACAAAACACAAATTATAGAATCAAATAATTTCTAGGTCCTTCCTATGATTCTTATTTTAAAATTGTCTATTTTCAAAAAAAAAATGTTTAAAATATAGATACTGAGAATCCTTTAAACACAAATTTCTCAAAATCAGTTCATTTTCCTACCACTTCCTCTCTCAGGATGATAGCTTTAGAATCAAAATGCAATTATTGGGGGTGTGGAATTGGCATTATTATGACTGTGAAGTACTTGTCACACAAACATGAGGACTTGAATTCGGATCTTCAGTACCCACATGAGAACTGGTTATGGCAGCTTTTTTTTCGTTAACATCCAGAATTAGGGAGAAAGAGACAGGAGGACCCTGGTCAGACAATCTAGTCAACTGATTGAGCCCCAGGTTCAGTAAAGACAGGTCTCAATAAAATACAGAAGAAAATGAGGAATACAGCTGATACTGAACTCTGACCTACAAATGCACCTGAAAGCACACACACACACACACACACACACACACACACACACACACACACACACCATACATATACAAGCAATCTGCAGCAGCCACGAAGTCCCTAAGATATTCCTGTCACCACCCCTCAGCACTGGCTTACAATCAAGTCACCATATCTGTATTTTTCATATGGGTTTTTGGGATTGAACTCAGGTCTTTGTACTTGAGTAACAAGTGCTTTACTGACTGATCTATCTTACCAGCCTCTCTCTGTTTTAAAACAGAGATAAGCCTTACAAGCCTGTCAGTTATAATGGTGGCAGAAAAACACTGATGTTGTTTATGTTTGTGGGGAAAGTGGAAATACTGTTCAGAAGCACCATCTTGCTGTATGAAAAGGCTTTATTTATTTATTTATGTATTCATTCATTCATTCATTCATTCACTCATTCATTTATGTAATTTTGTAATCAGAGAACACACAGATGAGGCAATGTGGTACTAGCACATAAGCACTAAATCCAGAAACCATCTTAACTCAAATAGATGTGTCTGTGTTTCATCCTTGGCTGCTCTTAGCTTACAAATTACAATTGAGACAAAAGACTCAAAGTCACTTAAGATTCATGACTGTGAATGGAGGAGAAACCTAATGGTTTTAAATAAATGCACAATAGGCAAAAAGAAGAGATAAAGCCATTTTATTGGTTCATTTAAAATGAAGAGAGCAGAAAGAGAACTAATCACTTAGTTGTAATTATGAAACATTCCCCCAAAATGGTGGATTTAAGCACAAACAAATGCATAAAGATTACAGTTAGGCAAGCTTATAGATTGTGTGCATTAAGCATCAGGAATAAATGCTTTTTATTTCTATGGATTAAATTTGCAGGTATACTGTCTCAGCACTGAAATAATTCTGCTCCTTAAAAGTGATCGCTTTACTGGATGCTGCTGTAGAGAGGGACCAAGTCCTCATTGAGGACTCACTCCTTGCTGGGACTCAAAATGAGGCTCTGACTGTTCTCCCCTTCAGGGGCTGGGGTGGACGGTGGTTGGTGAGAACCGGAACTGCTGGCTCTCCCTCTGCACTGGACAGAAGACCACGGAGCTGGACCAGCTGTGGGGGGTAACACATTATTAAAACGTGAAAAGAAGTTAAAGTCCCCAAAAACACTTTGTGTCCACCGAAGTCAATGCATTGTTGCTTAGAAAACCATTGAGGACCGAGGTGGTTTTCTTAACGGGAGGGCAGGAGGTTGTACTCATTTTCCTGTCTCTGCACCAGGTATTTTGTGTAATGAGGAACACACAATGGCTCTGTCAGAACACCAGCCTTCTCTTTGTTAGCTTGGGGAACTTGTGCAAGTGGCATGTCAGCTCAGTTCCCTTAATGCCACATAACATTTCCTTTTTGATGTGGCGGTAAGATTCAATGTGTTAATCCATGCAAAGGGCCTATAGTAGCGCTCAGTGTAAAGTGGCTCTGCTTAACTCACATCAGTTAACAGCAGGGCACAGTGTTGTGAGAAACAACAGGAAAGAAGCTGATCCACCAACTAGCAACAGCATCTTAAGAAACAGTAACCATGAGGATACTTTGTTAGATATTTAGCTGGAAAAACCAAAATTATCTTGCCTTTGGGAAGTTAGGCCAACCAAGAGATATGGCGGAGGTTCCGAGGAGTGTTCATTATTTCTGACATTCTCTGCTACATAACAGGTTTTGGCTTTTCTTTATATAGAACAGCAGGAACTCAGAATCTCATAGGTTTGCTTTATGCATACAGTAAAAAAGCCTATTTTATAATTATTATTATTTTAAACTCAGAGACCCTTCTCAAGAAACAAATCAGATTCAATTGATACCTGCTCTGGGCTGAGGCTGATGCTATCCTTGAATATAACCCAGGTCACACTTTCATGAAGAGGAGGGTGAGTCAGAGAGCCAAAGTAGGTCCAGTAATCCAGAGATGAGGGAAGGAGACTGGATGGGTCAAAATTTGTGAATGGAGCCCGTTTTCCCTGGAAACAAAAGCAGTATATATCATGGTATAGAATTTATATGCCCTCATATATGTTATATAGAGATTCTAGGTGCATTAAATTGATTTTTCTACTGTACTTGTTTCATGACTGGTATGTTTGTAAATATTAACACAAATGACAGAAAAATACTATATGAATGTTTCTGACATCAATCTTCCTCTCTATTTGGTGGATGGAAAGTAGAAGCTAAAACTTTTCTGTAATTTGTGTTTATCAAAAAGACACTTAATTTTCAATAGGAAACATTTTAATTTGTTTAGAAATGATACTCTGTCTTGTTCTAGAGGCAAACACATTCACCACCAAGGCTATTAATTATGTTTTCCTCTGACTTATTCTGATGATTTTTTTCTTTATTAGTTTGTTACTTCTACACAGAAAAATGAAGTTAGATTTGTAGGTTAATTTTTATATGACCAGTTCTGCCTTACTTTTGTTTTCAACTTCATTTTTTAGTTGATTGCTTTGAGTTTTTTCATGTAACACAGTTAACGTATCACCGGCACATAATGACGATTTTGTCTTCGCTTTCCCAGTATGTAGCTTAGTATTTTGCTCTTGTTGAATGTTTAAAATTCTAATTCTAATGTTAATCGTGACTGTGGTAGAAACTGCGCTGTTCTTTTTCTTGATTGCCATAGAACAGCTGCAGTTGGAGAAGCTGATGACATGAATTTTTCTTTTTAATCAAATAACGTAACACATCTACTAAAAGATGTTCTAACACTACGTCGTTTGCGAGCTTCTAGAGGGAACGGTACTTCAAAAATTTGAAAATTATAAATATGCTGTTGCAAATGGCTTGCTATAATTAATTTTCAGAGTTATCTCAGCCATATTACTAGAAAAGGCTGTGTTGAAATTGTTTCTTTTTGTAATCTTCTTCACCCAGTTTATGAACCAGGTTTCATTAAACTAATGAGAAATTTTCTGTCTGGCCCCTCACCTGGGCAAATGTTTAGTTGATACTGCATAATTGCTCCTCCCCCTTTTTTTTTTTTTT
>NW_022196899.1:9790721-9803658 GCF_008632895.1 Mastomys coucha
TTTTTTTTTTGTAACTTATTAGTTTTTTGCAAGTTTACCTGTGTGTGGTTTGTGTGCATGTGTGTATATGTACTCATTCATACTTGCATACAGGCATACATGCAGGTGTGTGAGACCTAAGGATGGTGGCTGGACTCTTTGATTGCTCTTTGTAGTATTTTATATGCAGGGTCTCTCACTTGAATCCAGAGTTCTCAGCTAAGATTGGTGTAGCTAGGCAGCTGGCACAAGCAATTCTCTCTCTTCCAAGCTCTGGGATTATGGGTGAGATACCATGAACACCTGGCATGTTAGTGGGCCCTAGTGCCTGCATGGAAAATGCTTTTATCTTTGTCCCCAACCCCATTTGATGGTTTCTCTAAGGTTGAATAAATATTCTTATAAATAGGAAATGGCATGGAGTTTTGTTTAATAGATATATTTTTAATGTCTTTTCAGTTTATTCTTAGAGTTTTGATCTATCTGGTTTTTCTTTTGGGTCATTTTACAATTTTATATTTTTTTATGATTACCACTCATTTTGTCTGACTTTTAAAATCTACTGTTGTTCTATTATAAGTAGTTTTCACTTCAAAAAATTTTTTCCACATCTATATAATATTTTTGAAGTTTCTAATAGAATTTCTCCCTCTTATTAATTAATTAACTATATATCTGTCTGGGCATAGGTGTATGCATGTATATGTGGAGGTCAGAGGACAATCTACAGGAGTTAGTTTTTTTGCTCCTGTGTGAGTTCTAATGGCTCAAGCAATTACCATTACTTACTGAACTATCTTGCCGGCCCCTCGGATAGCATTTTGTATTTGTGCCAGTTTTCCTTTACCAAAGCTGCTTAAATCATTCTTTCTTGTTGCTGCTTATTCCAAAGAATAAAATTTTCATTTATTGATAAAATAGTATTTTGTATTTAGTTGTCATTTTATTTCTTGTATTTATTTCCTGCATTTATCCTCATTACTTCTACTTTAATTATATGTACTTTTGATACTCTGGAGTAGAGTTTAAAATATTCCATACCTCACTTTATTATATATAAATTTGTTTTGTTTATTTTATTATTATTTTACGAACTCAGCACAAAACAAACTTATTTTACATAAAGATAAAATAGCTTTCCATATTGTGAAAGAAAATGACAAATCACCTTGACCTTTGGTCTAGGATTTAATGTTAAAACCGTACTGCTAAAGATGGACATTTCAGAAAACCTATTCAGGGTTCTGAGTTTAGTTCAGAATCATAGTTCTCAAATATGTCCTGCCCATATTTTCGCATTACTAAAGAAATCAACATGTTTTTTCCTTCATGGAGCAGAAATCTTTCACTAGAGTGTGATCAGTCTTTAACAGATCTAGAAATGACTGAGGAATGTGCTTTGCGGAAAGAAACACGAGTCCTGTCAACCAACTGCTGCATTGGGTTCTCTGGTGCGAGCAAGGGCTCCATGGTACCTTGTGGCTGGTAGCTTCTATACCTGGCTTGATGCTTCCTGTTACAAACAGGCAGCTGAATGATTCCTGCACTTCTCTGTGGTGTTGCTGTTCTCAGAATTAAATTAGCTTGCTTAGTTTCCTTACCTTTGTTTTAACCGAGTTTACGGCATCGAGTACTTTCTGCAGGTTTGGGTTGGCTGGACCAACCTGGAGAATTAAAGGAAAAAGAAAGAAAGTATAAGATAGAGATCATGGTTTGTAAAACACTCTTTTTAGTTAAAATATAATTTTTCAGTTAACGTCAATAACTGAAGAGAGGAAGACGGGATTTTGTTTTGCTCCAGAAAAGGAAATTCTTTGAGGTATGTGTCTTTATGGGATCTTGTATTCTGTAAATTTCTCATCACGCATAAAAAAACATAGTCAACTGAAAACATGGCCAAACTTAATGGTGAATGAGATGATGAAACCTACACAAGATAAACTCTAGAGGGTTATCAAAACTATGACACAAACTACATCTTTACTTTCACTTCTTGTTAGTTATACCTAACTCATTTTTTCTCATATTATCAATAAGTGTTTGACGAAAGTCACCTTCAAATATTGTAATTCCAAAAGTCATTTAGTCATCCAGTCTGATGATGACTTTTATCAGACCATCTCTTCAATGATAATATATGAATTTAAATGATAAATTTCAGGACATCTACCATTTTAAAAATCAAGAGAGAGTGGTATGAGAACTCAACTCACCTTCATCAAAACCCCAAGGATGGCCAGCCCATCAGCCTTTGAGATGGCTTCAGCAGCACTGGCGTACTTTGCAGAATTCCAGTGAACTAAGTGGAGCTAGAAGAGGCGACATGTAAATAATTTGTTATGAGTTTTCCTGATGCAAAGAAAAAGATGCATGCAAATGTGTCATATTTGAAGCTATATCTTGGCACAGGTAGATAAAATACACATGAACCCTAATCTGGCGGGTAACTAACTTTAGGATAAAAGGTGAACTCATTTTCTCTTACATGAAATAACTTTGTAAGAAGCTCTTTGTTTGGAAGCTTGGGCATAGCAGTGTCCTTCCCAGGATCCTCTCAGTCAAATTCTTCAGCCAAAATTCTTGATGGGATTTTAGACTTGTACATCAGTGTGTACCTGAATGTGTTCCTGATACTGTCTTGGTATCTCCATGTAAGTGTCTAACAGAAATCTGAGGAGTCACATGGCCAAATAACATCTCACCTTCTCATGCTACATCTGTCTCTTTCTCCTCATAGAAAGGTAACACTACACACTTGAGTAGTCAAAAATTACCACAGATATTACAAATCTCATAATTTACACATTTATTGGCCTCCTTGCTTAGCAGAGTGTACCTTCTCATTTGTTCATATCTTGAGATTTTTGTATTAGCTGCTAAGTTCCTGGAATTTCCTTCCTTTGTCTCTACCGAACTCAAATGACATGCCTCAAATAAATTGAGTACCCAATATAAAGTGACTACCATAATTCAAATCTATTCTTTTCATGCTATTTATCTGATCTCTTCTTTCTCTCTACCTCTTCTCTTTCCTTCTTCTCTTCCCTCCCATCTTTTAAAACCATTTCTTTCTTCTACAAAATACAGATTCTGACTCAGTTCCTTTAAAAATAAATATCTAGTATATTATAAGGATTCAATAAATAGTTAATGAATAAAAAAGAGAGCAATTAGAGCATTCCTTTTGATAGAGACTACTTTCCAGCCCTAATTGAAGTGTTGTTTCATCGTTAACTACTCTTCTCACTCAGTGACAATTTTATGTGAGCACCCACACTGCCATCTGGTACTATGCACTTAATCCCTGGCATTGATTCCCATGCTTTGCCCTCTGCAGCAAGTGATGGTATTGAGCACTTATGACTTATGACGTACAAGCTGGCCTAAGTGCCTTGTAAGTGTTCTCTCAGTAAGTGGATAAGGAGATTAACTCTATAGTACCTAACTCTACAAATGAGAAGAGTTATACAGCCAGTAAGTGGCTCAGCTTTGACTCCATAAAGGTCAAGGGAGGAACCTGAACCTGTCACTCATTACCTGCAGTAACTCTTGAACTTCTGTGTAGCCCACACAGGTTTTTGAGCTGAATAGTAAATAATGCATTGAACTTTGTGACTAAATATTTGTCATTGGTTTAGATTTTTTTTATCAACTTAGTTGAGTAAATATAATTTCTGATTTGGATTCCATGAATACTCATAGGTATCCTTCCTAAAACAAAATACTTTAGGCTTCCAAACCACTTTAGTCCAACTTCAGTATTGCAGAGGGGAAATTAGGAAAGAGTTTTTATAGACTTCTGCAACACTGAAAGGCATTCTCTAACCTTAAAAAATAAAAATAAACCCACCCCAAACAAGTTGTATCTGTATTTAATCCCCTGGCTTCTAATTTTATCTCAATAAATAGCATATATTTTATAACCTGTTCTGTGAAAAATCTCTCTTACATAGTTACTCCATTTGGTACTTCAGATATAAGCATAATTCACTAATTGAAACCATTTTGATAAAAATTAAAAACAACAAAACTCACAGTGCAATATAATAAGCAGATATTATAATTGTTCATCGCAACACTAGTCAAACAAGTTCTGATATTCAAATTCAAACAAATTGAAATACTAAGCAGTTATTTTTAAAGAAATAGAATTACATCTTCTAAATTGGAGAATGATAAAATATTGTTAAGTGGAAAAAAACAAGCTTCAAAGTCATTTATTCATTTTACTAAATTAAAACTAAAATAGCCATCTTATCTATATGTAACCATAGTTAGGTACACACATTATGCATTCATATAAATAAGTGAATATTTTATCATTTTTATCTCCACCTAAGGTGAAACTTTTTAGTTTCATGTATGTGTGTTTAGTTTTTCAAAAGATATATACACATACACATATACAGCTTGCTCCCTTACAACCATTAAAACCTAGCTCTGTGATTCAAGTCCAGCACTTTCTACTGTGTTATGCCAGTGTTCTTGTGTCTACACGCACATGCTAATGGTAAATTTGGGAAGTAAAATAGAGCTCAGTGGCATATCCAGTTCTGTCAGAGTCTTAAAAATGATAGGACAATCTTTGAAGCTGGAAAGATGTTGAGGTTTCTCATAAGCTCTCCTTTACAAGTTAAGATATTTCTTTGTATAGAAAAATGTCCCTCCATTGCAAAATCTTGTGTACTGTGTTTGATTTAAATGGACTTAGGCATCCATATAAAGACCAGCGTGGTCTCCCCTTCGAAGCATTCTGATGAGGGTAACTTCTGTAGTACCAGAGGTCTTTCTAGAGCTCTCACTGTTCTATCACACTACCTCTCCAGAATATTTGGTTCCATCCACGGTGTGCTCAGAGCCATGGTCGTTTGAGTTGCCCCAGTGAAAATGGAACTGGGTGAGCCGATAGTTATCGGCAAGAGGGCCACCTTTCAGAACTGGAAGGAAAGAGAGTTACTGTCAGCCAGGTGATCTCTAGTTCATCTTTAATATGTTACATTGTGTTACACAAGATGGAAGTAAACACCAGGGGATGCCAAAGTTATGTTTTCATTGTGCTCCCCCACTCTACATCCCCGATGATGACATTCATATATCGTGCCTTTCTGCTTATGTCATTAATAATACAGCTCATGATATATACACAAATTCTAGGACAGGAACCACAAAGTTACCTACTTATGTTACCAAAATTTCACAGGGGATGTTATAGGATCACAGGGCTTTCCTTGGATGTCCATTAATTTGCAAGTGTATTCACTCATTAAAATGTACTCCTTGGATAGTATGTGTCAGAGTTTATAGCAATTTCTATCAATTAAACATGTTCCATTTACATGTTTTATATAATTAGTAAAGATATAACAATGTAACTTGAGCATTTTGTTGAGAGCCTCTTGGCTAGGGATGAAGAGATACTGCCTATCAGGCAAGGCCACTTTAAAATTTTTTGGTCTGAATGACCATCCAGCCTGGGGAGTCTGTCCAATCAATCATATGATTACTGAAGCAATCACAAGACTAGACCTAACTCAGTATTAACAATGGGCACAGCCCTAACATTTAAAATTAGAAATTTGTAGGAAAGTACAGTAAGCATTTCATTTTACACCACTGGAACTCTTAGAGAATAAACATTTAACACCTTATTCAATAAATACTGATGACCATGTGGCAAGGAACAAGGCAGCGTCTAGGGTATGAGGGGGATTTGTATGTCACGTGTCTCATCATTGTGCTCATCTACTCTTTCTGTTTAGAATATTTGCCCTTTTGGTTTCATGCCCATAATGATTTACTTACTATACTCTTTTGAAGAAATGTTATTTATTCAGATACAGCACAAAGATTCTGGAATGCCCAGAATAGATTGAATGGCTTATTAATAAGGATTGAGAGAAAACGGAGCTGGGAGCTCTGCAAGCCATCTTCCAAGAGGCTACAATGCTTCCCAGATATTATAATTTTGAGATTAACAAATACATGTGCAAAATACATGGTATACTGTGGTGTTTCTGAAGCTCTTCTGGCTCTTTTGCCTACTCTTGGGACTCATTTCCTCCTATTTGGTTGCTTTGTCCAGCTTTGATAGGAGGGCATTTGCCCTGTATTTATGTATCCTGTTTCATTGTTTCTTAGACACCTGTTCTTTTCTGAAAGGAAATGGAGAAGGGAGACGGGAGGTGGAGAGGAACTGGGAGGAGTAGAAGGAGGGGAAACTGGTCAAGGTGTATTATATAAGAGCAAAATACGTTTTCAATAAAAAAAAATAAATTCAGCTAGTAGGTCCCAAGGAACCAAGTACCATAATTGTCTTTGAGCTTACCAGATTGGTTGCTACTGTCATCAAAAATTACATGGAAAGAATGTCCCACGTTAACAATTTCTTTTGCAGTTGCAGGATTATAGGAGATGCTGACTGGCTTCAGAGAGGAGTCATGTTTGGCTTCACTGGTTTTAATATCAATAGGAGACTGGTTGTTTCCGTTGGCAATGGGATATAGCTTGCTCCACTGGTCAGGACCTACATGAACAAACACATCCATGCAACCACAATTTTACAGCAAGCTTCATGTAAAGTATCAGGACTAACTGACTGTTTGCTTATAAGATTGTGGTTTATTCGTGTCTCTTAAATGGCATCCAGTACTTCAAAATATATCTTTTGTTGCTATGTTAATAAACAGTATATTTGGCGATATCAACAATATAGGCCTAATCATCTACACGATCATAGTTAGAAGTAGTATGGACATACTAAATACATTTTCATGCCAAAGACCAACTACTAAAAATGCATACAAGAATATTATAATTATTCAAAAATGACTCTCACCATTAACCTGTGACCATACAGTAATGTTAAATGATTAATACGTCCTCTATTAGAAAAGAGAAAAAAGTACTATTTTGATAGATGTAAAAGAAGTACTCTTACCATTTTTGCTATCATATCCCCAATCTGCACTTGCCATATTCTCCTATTTAGTTTTTGATTCCTGTAAAGAGAAATGATATGTGGAATAACCAACTGCACTGAAGCCTGCAGCAGAGATCTTAAGTGACACCATGGGTTTTTATAGAAGCTTGTCTTCCTGTAATAGTTCACTGTTTCATCAACTTTGCTTATCAGGAAGTATACACATAAAATAAGATGGTATTGTAAAATGTCTATTGGGGCAAGTCAGCATGAATTGTTTTATGTTATTGTAATATAAAAATGAAATAACAAAATCATGGATATTATTAAACTAGTCATGTTCTCCTATGCTAGTGGAAGACGACTGAATATTGACTGAAGCTTATCAAATTTCCTAGAATAAAAATACTAAGCAGTGTTAGCAATTTAATAATGAAATGAATTGACATGGTTATGGACAGAACTGAATGAATATCATGATGTTAATTTGAAATCAGTTAATAGAACCAGTAATTAATTATCTGTAAGATAATGTTATTCATAAGGATACATTTTATAGATGACTTCCAAAGAATTTGCCAGTGTGATGTTTTCTTCCAATGTAAACTCTTAGGACAATAGTAGCCTGTCAGGTTAGAAATAGTCCTTTTACTCTGAGAAATAATTCTTTAATAATGAAGATTATGTTATAATCAAAGTTGAATATGGTGGAATATTTTCCACCTAGAATAAACAATGTTCTCGTTATCATTCCCTGCAATTTATGGAGCACTTCCATATCACTTTATTTTACTGTCACACATAAGATTCCTATAAAGTAAGAATTATCGTTTCATAGCTGAATCAAGCTGAAGGAATTCACCACAACTAGCAAGACATCAACAGACTGAAATCAAAAGTAAACAGTACTCTCTTGCTCCATTGCCACACTGCTGCATGAATATACGGTGAACTATTCCTTATTAATAGAAGTTTAACACTCTTGAAAGTTCTCATTATTATCAATTAGGCAATTGCCCAGGAAAAATTTACATAATTCTGCATTGCTTTTCTAAAATGTGCGTGTGAGTATCTTAGCCTCTAGCTCAGTTGCCTCCCTCACTACACTACCGCAGGCATCACTCTGAGTGAGGCATGGACTCGTCTTCTCTAATTCTGCTTCTGCATCCACAGTGCTCATAAGCTCGGTCCGGTGTGATCACTAAGGTGAAAACTCACCTTGCTCACTTGTGCACCATTGAGTGGTGAGAAGTTGCACAATGCTTGCCAGGGAGGCAAAGGAACCCAACCAGGATATGTCAGAATCAGGGCAAGTCTTTCTTTTCAAAAGTCTCCAAAAAACATTCTTCAGAAGTAACACCAGAACCATAAATTCCCAAATAAGAAGCACCTTTCTCCCCTTCACTGCAGAGCTGATCTGCTACAAGCATGAAGGAATATGCACTAAGAAACATGTTAGCCAGGCCTACCAGTTATGCTGTTGCTCCTTAATGACGATGACTGTGTCCTGCCGCAGGAACAAAGTGGACATTTAAATCCAGCTAATAATCACATTACCTACCTTGTTTTGTGACTTAATGCCCACTCTTCATTTTAAGAACCCAATCTATCACCATTAACCTTGCTCTACAGTTCCTATCTATGTGTAATGAACACCTTTTAATCATCTCTTTAAACATTAAATTGAACTACCATGTTAATCAATGGTTTTGTAAAGGAGCAGCATGCGTGTATTATTATATGATGTTTCAGTGTAGGAATGACTTAACATTTATATGGCATGGTAATTCATTTAAAGTTTTAGGGACAAAACTTCTGTGACTCCTACCTACCTGACCCTTTATTTTATTATGTACTCAGGGAATATTCGAGCATTCCTACAAGGAAAGAATCAAAGAGAGAGAGCTGTAAAACTTAAAGAGGGTTCAACCCTAACACTACTTCCACTTAACCTTTATCATTATTTTAGGTCTAAGCTAAAGGCAAGATGTTTAATTTTCCATCTATTGAACTTTGATCCCTAGATCTCTTCCACTATACTCACCAAGGGTTACGACATTTGCATTGCCTTTGCGTTCTAAGAAGATATTCAATGTACATAGCCTTTGTTCTTCTAAACAGTTTCTTTCCTGAAACCATCAATGGACACATGGAAGACAGCTTTTGCATTTCCTTTTAGACTGAACCATATGCTCCAGAATCTTGATTATAAACCAACTGAGTTGATGGAACAAAGCTTGCAGTCTTTAGAATTACATGCATAATTTTCCTGGAGAATTGCCTAATTGATAAGCAAGAACTTTTGGGCTGGAGAGATGGTTCATCGGTTAGACTGCTATTCCTGAGGTCCCAAGTTCAATTCCCAGCAACCACATTGTGGCTTACAACCATTTGTACTGGGACCTGGTGCACTCTTCTGGTGTGTTTGAATACAGTGACAGTGTACTCACATATATAAAATGAATGAATCCTTAAAAAAAAATAGTAATTTTCAAAAGTGCTAAAATTTTCCCACTCATAAGAACTACTTCACTATAAATTCATGCTGGAGGGTAGCAGTGGAGGCTAGAAAGGAATACTGTTTATTGAATGCTTTCAATTTTTTAGGGCCTTTAAAATAATGATCTCATTCAATCTTTATAGATGAGACCCTAGGTGTTAGATGAGTATCAACTCTTGTTTTTCTTTACTCTTTAGTGCTAAGGGTTGACTTACGAACTCAATTTGTGGTAAGTAAGCTCTTTTGCCAAGTTGCAATCTTCTGCTTTCTTTTTCTTCTCTTGCTTTTAATTTTTGGGTAAGGCTCAGTAAGTTGCCCTGGATGTTTTGAACTCATTGTGTCACCCAGTCAGGCTTTGACCTTGTGGCCTTCTCCCTAGCTACCTGAGTAGCTGGAATGATAGGCCTGTTCCATGAGATCTGCCTCGTTTAAGAAGCAGGACAAGCATTTGAACTAGTTTCTGTTTATGCCCATAGCCCAGGTCTGTTCTGTCTTTTTCTTTCTTCTTTTTCAAGGAATTATTTTTAATTGCAAATTTAAACTTAATAATCATTATAGCTTATGTAGCTGAACAGTCTGTGGTTTACTTTTAAAACATAATAAGAAAATAGAGATTTTTTTTTTCTTTTTACTAAGGAGCTAAAAAAATAGAACTAAAAAGTTTTAAAAATCACTTTAGTGTCACTTGCCAGGACATTTTTGTATTAAGACAGACAAAAATTTTGATAAATCAATTAAAATGGATTATCTGAAATTTACACATGCCACTTCCACTATCTTGGTCTTTCTCTTTATGTGCATTGAGGATGTGTTGCTAACTTTACTCTTCTAATGTCCATCCTAAGACTGTTTGTTACTCTTATGAACCTGCCTCCTGGAGTCAGGGCTTTTCCAGCTCAATGCTACCCTTTCACATTTCATTTCCAAATCCTCCACAGTCTCTCTTCTTCCCCAGTAACTCTGCCATACCATTCTGTCCTGTTTGTACTATTTGTTGCATTAGGAATTATTTTGGTCGCATTCTGAAATTAATAGATTTACTTTATAATTTCAGATTTTGAAGTAAGATTGGCTCCGGGTTATTGGTATTCAACTCCTATCTGAGCAAGTGGTCCTAAGAATTTGAAACACTCCAAAGCTATACATCCTCCTGCCTCCATGCCCTGTTGATGAAGGAGCCCATTCTGCACGGCATTTACTTGTTTAGTGTTAGCAACTGCCTCTCCAAGAACACCTCTTTGAGGACAGGACCTTGACCAGTTAGTTTTTTACCACCGTGTTCTCTCCCTTTAATGTCTGGAAAATAATGGTGCTCAATGTTGGTAGCAAGAACAACTGAATGATCCCTTTAAACCTCAGATATTTTATTTTCATAAAGAGAGTGATGGGCAAGATGCTCAGCAAGGCTGTCTAATCTAACTCAGGGGTGTGTGGTGAGCGGATATGTGAGCATGTGAATGAGCTTTGCTGGAGGTGAACTCCTGACCACATTTGGACTAAGGAGAAAGAACCTTCCCCTCACACTCCTATTAATGAGAGGATAAAATGACCAACTGCCCCTGTCATTCACTTCTGGGAGTGTGAGAACTTTGATCCTCAGAAGTGTCAAATATTTTGACACTTTATGTGTCAACATTTAACTCTTCAATTATAGTCTGGATTTTTATAATGTACAATTTTGAAATCTATGATTTTTTAAGGCTTCTACTATTGTGATTAAAGGGAATTTTTTAGCACAAACACATAGACACACATATACTTCTATCTTAGAACACAGTACTTTTGAGGGTAACTTTTAAACCCGGGAGTGAATGTTTAAAATTAGTAACCAGTTTAGCTCTACACAAATAACTTCTTGAATCCACAGCTTTTAATTTGAAGAATGCATAATCTTGTAATTTGGTAATATAAGAAAATTTTAAATTTTGAATATATTTAGTTACTGTCATGTTAACTAAAATAACCAGCTGGAAATTCCCTCTGAGAATATGGATTTTTTTTTTCAACACTTAAGGTAATAACCAGCAATGTCTTCATTGTTCACTGGAACTCCCTCATATATATCTTTAAAGCTCTGAAATAGCATTTGTATCTTAGCTTCCATAACCGATTAAGGAATTAATGTGCCCTCTAACAAAATGACATCACTAAGCAACATTTTTTATAGCAAAATAAAATACAAGAAAGGCTTCATAAGACACAAACTGTATTTAAACCACTGAGTAAAACCTTGAAGAGAGAATTTGATTTTAACTCCCAGGCAAATAGACAATTACATAAAGCGAAAGAGTTGTAGTGATCGCATGTGGCCTCAAATACAAACAATTGCATAACAAATCTGCTTACTGCAGCTTAAATTAAATACCACAAGCAAATCTAAAAGGAGAAAAGTTTTCAAGTGTAAATATCAAAGAAGGTGAAGGACATTTTTACCAGTGATTTTGTCATAACATCTTTCATGTATCTCTTTGGGTTTTCCGCTAAACTATCTTGAGATTAAAAGCAAAAAGTTTTACTGCCCTCTGATACCAGCTCCTAAACTTTTTTATCCAATCATAGTAGATTCCTAAAATACATTGGCAATTAAATATGTACTTTCTTAAGTCCCATGTTTCTTAATATATAATTTTCAGAAGACCTGTCTTAGATTCACCTGATGGTGATTTTTAAAAAAAGTGCTCATGTATAAGTCTTATTCTTTCTCACTTCTATGAAATAACAGTAGCTGATCCCCAAATATCAAGTGTGTTTCATAAGTGTTGGTAGCCCCATTAGCTGTACGTGGGAGCTATAAGAACCATCCCTCTCATCTAATTTCCAAGAGATATGTTTGAATGAGAACAAGGCTCTGACCAAGTTTCTGAGTATACATATATAATTAACAAGCAAGTACATGCAATACACATTAGTTTTTATATACACATACTTACGTGTTTAAATAAAATTTCCCCATACGGGCTGACAGTGCTCCCATGAACTAGCTAACCAAAACACCAACATTAGATATTAGAAGCCCTCCTTTGAGTGGTTGCTTAGAGTGTCTATGAGTCTCTGAAAGCATTATAGGCTATTGATGTTGCCCTTGCTTGTCCCTCAGAGGTGAAAGATAAATCCCTGTTGTTGAAGATGTCATGCACTTTAGGCATAGGCCTCAGACGCCCCTGCACTGGATCTAACCTGAAAGTTCCTCCCGAAGGATTATCTTTTATGGTACCGCATCAGCAACCAGCAGGGCATAAAAACTCTGAGGGTGAAGTAGTGGCACACATCCTTTGACAGTAACCAACAGCTCCCTAACTGGACTTAAAAGATCATACCAATAGATATGCTAATTGTGCAAGAGGGAAAGCTCAGGAAGTGTCAGCCTTAGACAAAACTACAGGTGGCTGAGGAATGTTGAGAGCTAGAGAAATAAATACTCTTCCTCAGAGAAAAGCACACCAATCAGTTATTCAATACTAATATAATATACGTATAATAACATTATACAGACTGAGCAGTTTGTATTTCTACCACACACACACACACACGCACGCACG
>NW_022196899.1:9803735-9804707 GCF_008632895.1 Mastomys coucha
GGGGGGGGGGAATGACGTTAAGTATAATCTCAAAAGCTATTTTAAAGGTGAATGCAATATGACAAGCTGCTTCAAGCTACTTTGAGTCATTATAGATCGACTTGTATTGCCTTATTTGTAATTTTTAAGTATTCTGTGTGGTGAAAGAACTATTATTCGCATTTTAATTTCAAAATGAAGTCACAGACGAGTGGCTTGTCCTACCTCTCTCAAGTCGTTTATACACATAAGACTTAGAACCTCATCTTCAAACCATGTCCAGAATTCTTTTCGCTATCATGACCTTCTAACAGTTACATAACAGCAGTCTTTCTCCAAATGCATTTCTGTCATTATCACCAAAGAGTTCACTTGAACAAGGGGTCAGTACCTCAGAATGGTCTCTGTAAATTCCTGTAAACTCACAGAGTTGACACAGAGGCCCTTGACTTCTCGGTGCTTAGTGTCTTCCGTGGTGCTGTCTGTAAGTATGGGCCACTCTCTCCCCTACAGGAGGACACACCATGAGCGCTCACACTTCCACAGCAGGGCATCGAGCGGGCTGAGCCGTGGCTTCCTCATGTGCACAGCTTCCCTCATTGCTCACGTATCCTATTCATTTGTGCAGAAACCCAACAACAAGTGCTTTACCCTCGCCAGATCCCAGGGTAGGTGTAGGTGGTAAGGACATTTTCCTACAATTTCAAAAATGTTTTATTTTTTTTCTAGGTCTAGGGGCAAATGACAGATACTTTTTTTTTTTTCTTTTTTGTTTGGACAGGAAGAGGAAACACCACTAGATTTATATTTGAGTCACTGCAGAAGGAGTCCGGAAAAATTTCTGTTCTTTTAGCTGAGGGCAAAGTGAGCAAGGTTTAAATGAATGTCCTTTTAGACCCTGTCCTTCTTAGGTAAAAGTTTACTCGAAAGAATTAACTTGGTTGAAAATGGACATCGCTTTTTCAACTCTTGTTTTTCTTTTTAATTTCTTTT
>NW_022196899.1:9804750-9836202 GCF_008632895.1 Mastomys coucha
TTTTGCAAGCTGTTTCAGGCTCCGAAGTGGCCCCTACATACATAGAGTATACACTAAACTCCAAGACAGACATAAATAGTGGCTTAGGTAATGAATGCCAGAGCACTTCAGGTTTTCTGATATGTGTGAATCCTCTATACGGAAAGTGGGACATATTTCTTTCTATGGTTTCCATGATTATTGATGTTTTAAAATGGAATCACATGATCTGATTAGGCCATGTCAGCAAGAGTGCTCATCTATGACTTGGACAGACTGGGTTTCTGAACTTTAGGGTTCCCGGAAAGGTATCAAAGGGCAGGATCCCTGCTGTGTGCCATGGGGACAATATTTGGCCTGTTCCACTGTTCCTTAATGTGCAGTTCTTTGATATTGCAGTAATATCTTTAAGACTGTTTCCAACTTTGCCTTTAGCGAGTTGGTAAACTTCCACAGAGCTTTTGTGCAACCTTCCAAGGATTACAGACCCAGGGGTTGGGGCTGGCCAGGGTCCACACTTTCACCCAAGTAGCAGCGGGAACCAATCCGGTGAGAAAGAACTCCAGGAAAAACACCTCTCCTGTTCATGCCAATGATGGTCTTTCAAACAGACACCCGTCGAACCTAAAAGAATCTTAAAAGCCCCAGGGCTAAGAACCATGTTTCAGTTAGAGTGAACCTTATTAACTATGGACCTCTTGGGACACAAATGGCTGGTCTTGTATAGTTGGAGTGATTTGATCTGAGCAGATAAATTCCTGGCTATGTTCTTGATGCCTCCAGTTGGTAATCCCCAGGGGAGCTGGAGAGCCAGGGCTTGCATGGACATTCTTACAATGAAGCCTTTTGTTGCTCCTGTGCTGGGTTCTGAGAATTCTCATAAATTCCTCTGCAAGATAAGATTTTACTATGCGGTTGCTCACACAGCTAGCACCAGCTGTTGCTGCTTATACTATCTTAATTTCTGTTTTAAGAGTTTTCTTTGTAGTTCTCATTCAGTTGCTGATTGCTGATCCACATGGCGTTGTCAGCAGGTGCCAGTGGTTTCTTCCGAGACAGCACAAACTAGTTATATGAAGCTACCCCTGGGTATAGGCTGACTGAAACGTTTATTTTAGTTAATAAAATGTTTTTGAGAGAATCATTGCAACTTCAAAGCCAGAGCCAAAGAACACACTTTTGCTGAATTATTCCAGGGCTCAAAATGGAAATGTAGAGCAGCAAGGAAAAAAAGTGATTACTGTTCAGCAGTAGCTAGATATTATTGAATTTGAAGAAAAAGGGGACTAGAGTATCTTTTATTAGATCAAATACTGACAGCAGCATTCTGGCATGATGGACGTGCCTTCTGCATGAGATGACTATGACATCTTCTCAAAGTACAGCCCTGGGGGCTAAGTGCCAACCATAATAGATGTGACCTTTCAGTACTGTGGCTACTGGCATGGCTCTGGTGTAATCCTAGATCATCCATTTTTCCATTTGGATGTAGCTGAGACTGACAGGGCAGGTGTTCAGCCCAAAGTAACTGATTTATAGTTAGCTTTCTGTCTCTTTCCTACCATCTCTTCCAAAACAAGCTTAAAAATCTACTTCTTTTCCCTTGCTTCTGTGGAGTACTTGGAGGCAAGAGGAGTGATATTCCTAGTGTGTGTGCTAAGCTGATGTAACTGAGCCCTTAGCAACATTGTTATCATATACTATAAGATTAAACTGTAGCCTTCTCCTACAGAAAGTGAGAACTGCAGTGTATAGACAAGCTGTCTGCAGTTCTATACACCGAAGCATGGCTGGGGGAGTTGCTGTCTTCAGAGCACTGACACTTTTTTTGTGTAAAAAAATACCTAAGGTCGATTTTGTAATTCAGTGATATATTGTCACTGATATTACCAGGTCACCTATCTGCAGAGATGCACCTACGTCACTCAACACAATGTCTAGGTACCGACTGGAGCAAGCTTGTATAGAACTCAGTGACCTTCCCATAGCTTCATGGGATAAAAACGTGGGCCAGATATTAGTGAATATGGAGAGGGAGAGAATCATATTTGTTGTACCACGTGTTGCAAGGAGGAAGAAAATGCTTAAAACCTGTCAGGGGCACACTTCAGATCCAGGCCTGCCTTTAAATCCGGAAACTGGATTTAAGTTAGTTTGAGCACTGAACCCGTACACTTATCCTTGGTCTCAGTTTTGTCTTGGCCCACCCGAGCTTCTGGACCTTAGTCCTGGCTCTTCAGCCTTTGGTTGGCTTATGTCACAGCTTTTTCTGCTGCCGATCTCGGGATTCAAGGTCCTGATCTGCCCGTCTCCTGTTTGCTAGGTCAACCCAGTTCTCGGGCCAGGAAATTCTTAGCCTTTGTGTCCTAGGACTTGTTACCTACCGCAGTTGAGTTCAGGCAGGCTAAATGACCGTTTGGACTAGAGGGTGAGCTTAAGCCTAGGAAGAGAACTGTGCACAGGGATTTGAGCCACAGGGGAGAGAGAACAAGCCAACTTGTGCTAGGAACAATGGGCATGCTGAGCTCTCCAGCGGTCCAAAGCTCAAGGAAAAGACATCCGAACAAAACAGAAGAGAAGGGAAAAGGGCTACATGGACCATTAATCAGAAATTGCGCTTGCGGCAGATGCGGTGGCTTACAGCTTTAATTTTTTAATTAAGCACAATAGATATGTGGTTCTAAATCTAAAGGGCCTAAAATAAAGGGGTACACAGGAAAAAGGAATAAAGTAAAAACATTTTTTTTTCCTGTCTCCTGTCCCATAGAATCAAAACTCTGCCAGTACCATCTCACGTTTTAGAGCTTATTAATACACATGCAGGGGGACGGCTGCATGTACTAAATTGTTCTTTTCTGACGAATGCGAATAATATTGTATCTTTCAGAATTTGACATTTCCCTGTAATATTTTTTTTGTTTGTTTGCTTGGTTTCAGTTTAGAATTTGTCTGTACCGTAAGAGTATGTTTTTCTATAAAATCTCATTTTGTAGATTGTTAAGCCATTTATAGGTTGTTCAGCCATGTAGAGTTTCTCTCGTTGCTGTACACTATGTTGAATTTAATAGCTCAGTATTGAAGTTCACTAGCTCCTAAAAGAAAGGAGAACAGATTCTGGTGTTGCAAATGGCTAGCATTGCTTTGCGCTCTTTTACCAACACTCTCTTCGATTACACGAATCTAAACAGGGAGGAAAGAGTGTCATATGGACTTTTCTTCCTTGGGAAACCATATCTAGGGGGACGTGGTACAGAGAGCTCTTTTCAATGAGAAAGCTGGGCAAGAGCTCATCTTCTGCAGCTCCATCCCCCAGAATATCCCTCTTTTATGGCGAGATCTATTCTAATTTCCAGAAAAGGTGCTAAGATGGAACGTTTGTGGAGACAATCTTCTGTCCTTTGCAATTCTTTAAAAGCACCTACTTCCTGCCACATGCACAGAGTAGAGGAAAGCAAACGGTGATAGAAGCCGGTGCGAGAGGTAGTTTTAAGTCACCGAGAGAAGATCCAGGCTGTCACGTGCAGAGACACTTAGAGAAAACCTACGGGAGACGACAGAGCAGGAAGCCAAGAGTACAGCCGAGGCATCATTGAGTGCCACTCTGAAACTGCTTCTCTAATTAACACGAAGAGCAGACATGCCCGTTCTGAGTGGAAGGCACACGGTGAAGCATGGCACACCGGTCCTCAGATCTGCAGCCACGAACACACTGAAGATACACATGGACACGGATAACACTCCAGGGAAGCTTTCCTCTAACTGAAATAACAGGTAAGTCAATGGAAAAAACCTTGAAAGGCGAATTTGCTGATGACTGACCACATTTTATGTGCCAACTCCTTTACAGAGGTTTAATAAAGAAATTTAAACTTCAAACAAACAAACAAACGAAAAAACCGAAAACCACATGAGGCTGGCTTAGCAGTTAAGAACTCTTAACAGGGGACCCAAATTCACTTTTCTGCACTCCTATCTTGTGGTTCATAACTGCCTGTAACTACTGTTCCAGGGAATCTAATACTCTCTTCCAGCCCCTAAGGAAGATTCGTTCATGTCCACATACACACCCACCCCCAAACCCACATACACACAATTAAAACTAAATAAATCCTTAAAAAATACATAATCTGGGGTGGTGAGTTGTGTCAGGAGTGAAGACACTTGATATTATACTTGAAGGTTCAATTCCTATGGACCCACATGGTAGAAGAGAAACTTGTCCTCTGAGCTTCAGTTTTGTACACACACACACACACACACACACACACACACTAAATAAATGCAATTTTAAAACAAAAGTTTAAAATATATATTTTCAATGTTAAGAAATAGTAAAATATTCATCATTTTCTTACTGTAGCTTGAAACTAAAAATATAATCTGAACCTAGTCATTTTTTTTATCAATGACAAATTGTGATAAATCTCACTTTCTCTGTTTTGAAGAATCAAGACTGCCTGCATGTAGTGGTTTCTCGGCTCTCTGTGGCACATGGTGTTTCTAACATTTGCCATAATTCCCATGACAACAAATGGACTGACTACAGTGACCATCACTTCTCGGGTTGGAAATGGCATATGTGACATTATACTTTAGGACTGAAGAGATGAGATTTGATTCCACAAAAAGGGACAAGGACCACATGTGTTTTCATCACAATTGGAAACTTTAAGATTTAAATCACATTGAACTTTACTATACTACACTAGTAAGAGTAACTATGCAACTCTTCCAGAGGTAGGCCGCAGGATGTGTGGCCCTAAGGAGAAGCTCCCCCAACACTCTAGTTGTGCAACTAGAAATAAATCTTTTTGCCTGACTGGATCTTGATTTCTTTACTTGGGAGAATTAGTAATGGTGTGTAAAGGGCCCGGTGAGCATTCCTTTGAATGCTGACCAACTAGGTTTCTGGGGATATTCAAGAACTGTGTAGACTCAGCCCTGTTTTTATGGCTACTCCACTTTATTGTGCACTTAAATGAGAAAACAAGAGCAGTTTGCTAACACAATGGCAACTGCTCAGAAAGGAGTAACAGTGCTGAACGAGACCAACTGTAAGGGTAGAACACACGGGCAATTCGTAGACAAGAACCTGGAAGAAGGCAGAGCTGACCGCAGTGGCCTGGCAAAGGACATGTTTCTCCTGCCTGTAAAGTCTCCTTCCCTATAACATCATATGGCTGACTCATTTTTGTCATTCAGGTGTTAGGTCTAGTGACAGTCCTTCAAGAAAATGTATTGACCTCTCTATTTCTCCTTTTTTTGGTCAGTTATTTCTTATCCATTACCTCAATTTGTTCCTCCAGTCATCTTGTGATCGTGAAAATAATCTTGCTTTGTTTGCAACTTGCTTTTTATGTGCTTTTTTTCCTTTGGAAAAGATTAGCTAAAGTTTTATCTATTTTTATTCACTTATTTAGCTGGAAAATACACACAAAGAGCCATAGAGAGAAGAGAGCTTGGAGCACTAACACCATGAGGTGTTGTCTTGTAGAGAGCCCCTAGAATCCTGTTTTCTGGGATCTTATATGCTGACTACTTCTAATGTTGGTGCTGGGGTTAGCTAACGGGACATTAGCAAACTGTGCAAGTACAGGCTTGGCAAGCACTTGCTTAGAGCAAAGTTGAGTCATGTGAGGAAACCTGGTCTGGTTCCTTCTTTTCTCAGGAATGAAATATGCCTGGAAGATCAGGGACCAAGCATTTTAGTTGTGTAAGTGGAACTTAGAACTCTCCTTTCCCTCTAGTCCTTCGAACTAAATTTAGCTACAAGACTAAATTTAACTAGACTAAGTCCAATTAAAAACAATGGCGTGATCCCCTCACCCACAGAACTATGGTCAATAAAACATAAGACTTGAGACAATAAGGATTCAGGCGATGTAGTATTTGCAGAAGAGCTGGAAAAGGGGTAAGGAAGAGAAAAGGGGGGAAGTAATAAGATAAGTTCAAAGAAGTCAATAGGAGCCTTGCCCATGCAAAGTCATGGGAAGTTATTAACAGGTTTAAATGGAAAATCATTAAGATCAAAGAAGCCAGTTAGGAGGCCATTTCTGTCATCTCCTGCCACGGAACCAATGCAATATGGGAAAAGATCCCAGCATCATGTGCCTCGAGGAGGACCTTTTGGACTTCACAGAATCTCTTATTCCTTTTCTAGAAAAGTTCTCTCAGGACTCCCAAGCCCCCATTAGAATTTTTAATGGCTTCTGAGGCTTGAATCCATGCTTGTACATACTAGGCAAGTTATTTACCACTGTGATATATCCACAGCAATTGAACATTCATTTAGGAAGCTGATAAGATCATATGCTTGGAAAATCCTAAGGACAGGCATCCATCTCACTATGAGAAGAGACTGACTTGTCACCTAGGGCCCCAAATATAAACTCTGAATTTCATTTCAGTTAAACAATTCGTATCATCCTTGTCCTTTCCAGATCAGGAAAACGAAGTCAAGATGATCCATGGAACTGTGTTCAGGGTTCACAAAGGAAAAAGTGGTAAATGTATTCAGGCTGCCTAATCAGGGAATAGGGTATGACCGATATAAGAGACTGGACAGCTCTAGATTGAAATAGTCAGAGTGCTGATGATACAGAACAGACGTGATGTGAAAAACCATAGTAGAGTTTTTAAAAAAAGCACCTGCAAGGAAAGAAGTGGCTATTCCTGGAAAGTGCCACTCACCTTAGTGACTTCCCCTGTGCTGTATCCTACTCCAAGAAATGTGACCTTCTGTGACAATCATGACCAAATATACCTTTGAAAAATGATATCTCTGTAGTGTATTTTCCATATATACTGTTTCTCAAACATACTTTACAGGAAAGAATCTTTAAAAATTATTTTTATTGTACTTTATGGACTAAAATGAGAAGTTTTTAAATATCAACCAGTGGTAGAATGGAGAAATGTGTTGCAGCATTGTTGTATTATAGAGTATAATCAGAATCATGTGCATCAACATAGAAAAATCCACAAAATGTAATTAAGCGAAGAAAGTTGTATTGGAGAAATGCATATTTTTACATTTCAAAACTGCTAGAAATAAACAACATATAGGTTCTTATTATACAGCGATCACATAAACAATGCAGTTGAAGAAAGTAACAGCCAAGCACAGGCAACACTGACTGATACATATGAAAAATGGAAAGAAAATGGGAGGTTCTCACAGGTTCTACCTTGGCTGAGAATGACACATTCTGGCTATGGTAGTTATCTGTGACAACTGAGAGAAAGGCCACTTCATATCCAGAGGGAACACAGCTACAGTGGTTTCTGAGCATCTGGACATGAAAAGATTTCCAGAGCCATCTGGGTGAAGTTCTGTCAGGCAGGGTGTGAGGAGAATCTGGTCCGCAGACTAATTCTATGAGTTAGTGACTTCATTTGGTGGACAAGGCCTAGAGAAATTCAAGTAACATTTAAAAATAAAACAGCCTAACATAAATAAACATGAGATTCTATGAGATGTCAGTGATCATAGCAGGAGCTTTCCTATTTTACCTAGTGGAGAAGATTTGTAAAAAAAGAGGGTGCTGAGCCTCAGTTTAAAAGAGGGGTTGTCATGGAACTAGAAGAGAAGCCAGAAGGGAAGCTGGAGAAAGAGCCTAGCTTTATTACAGTTATCTTATTTTTGTTATGTACATAAGAACCTGATAGAAGCAGATACAATGAGATACCACACACGGTGGCAGCCTGGTGCACTGTGAACTCCTACCAGAGGCACATAGCCTGTCTCTCACTTGAACTCCATGGGATATTTTGGGACATACATATATTTTGAAAACAGCCCTATCTGGCTCAAACCTGTTTGCTGATGTTGTACATGATATACTAATGAGTAGACTACATTCCTTGGAGGAACATGGAGAATGAGTATTAATGGTCCACGCAGATTGTGTTTTCTGATTGTGACATTTGGTGGAAAGAAATAAAATAAACAAAAAAGCTCACGAGGGTAAGGGAAGAGCCCCTTGGGTCCTAATAAATCCTTGTTGGTCTTTCACAGTTTTCTAAATCCTTCCAGAAAGATAAAAGATATGAGATTTTTATCCCTTTACTTCCTTTAGCCCTACTCGACATAGACTCACTAACTCTACTTAACAAAAAAAATCAAGGTCAGAGAGACCTTATTTATAAGATGATAAAATAATAAAAATAGATTAATATGAAATTAATACTACTGACCTTTATCAATCTACAAGGTAATTGAAAATTCCGGTCATTCAACGTTAAAACTAAAAGGAGTGAAAGCAGAAGACAGGCAAGTTGGTATGCTCAAGTGTAAAATGCAAGTCTTGGCTTCCGTCCCACTCCATTGCCTTTTCATTTTGTCTTTGTAAATGGCATGCATACCTTTCCTGTTTCTTGAAAAAAAAAAAAAACAACTTATAATCTTTCACAAAACCTCTATATTTAAAAGCCAGTAAGTTTAGAAGTTTAAATCCATCTCCTTTTCATTACCTACTCTCACTACCATGTTCCTTCTATAGATATAACAGACTGAAGGAAGGAGTTCAAGGCCACTGCATCCTCTCTTCTGCAAACCAGGCTGCAAGGGCTGCTTCTTCAGCTATCATGACCCTTAAACTTGCCTGGGTAATACAGTGACCACTCCCTGGGAAGGAAATCGAAAGCTGTGTGGGCAAAAGTTCATGGCATACCATAGAGCAGCCGGGGAGTGAGTGAGTCCTATAATTTCAGTGGCATTAAAAGAACACAAAATCCTTCTCTTGACATTTCTGGAAATCACAGGTCTGAAATGCGCCTTAGCAGGCTCAGTACCATATGTTGGCAAGCTGTATTCTTTCTAAAGGACAGGAACGTTTTTTTCCAGCTTCTAGAAGCTGCCTGTATGTCTCAGCTCCAAATCAACAACATTGGATCTTTTCTCCCTCTGCTCCTTATCTTCTTGGAAAGTCTCTTCTTACCCTGGGGTCCTTCATCTATCCACACTATAAAGTCCTCTTTCCAGTACAAGGATACATGTGCAAAGGTTCTACAAACTCCACCGGCTCCACGGACATCTTTGGGGGCTACGAAGGAGTAGAGGACACTTGTTCAAGAACTTGTAAGACTGTGGTAGAGTTTGGGGATAGGAATAGATATGGTATCCTAAAGAAAATAGGCCAATGAGGGGACAAGAGTTGAAGACGTTTGCATGGTATATTTAGGCTGTGATATTCAAAGGGATTAGCTAAATTTTGAGTTGAAAAAGATGCAGATATTTTACTGTAAAAACGTGGTGATAAGGCCAAGAGCTTGATTCAGCGACATTATGTCCTTTGCATGTGTAGGGCCCTGGGTTCAACCCTGGCAGTCAAGCACTTGAATGACCACATAATTAAATGAAATGTGCATGTCATCATGGGAGGGGAACAGGAAGAATATGTGATAACTCACATAAAACAATGAACTAACACTTTCACAGCTACCATAAATACTATTTTTCTGATCTTTGCCAACTGATTGGACTTGGTGTAACATGTCTGTACATTATTCTATCAGATAGTCTTGTCAACTAATATGCCATAATATTTGAGGAAAATATCAGTGTTAATGACAGAGTCAGTTACACGGGAAATAACAAGGACAAACCGAAAATGTTCGTTTTGCCAAGATGATCATCAATAAAACCATTTGTGCGGACTATCAGCCTTAATCCCCCCCATGATACAATATCCCAGAGGTGAGTCAGTTTGATTTTCAGACTAGATTTATTTTATAGGAGCTATTAAGACTTCAGAGTTTTGCTTAGTCACCATGCTATTTTGTGGCAAATCCATTACTACAGTTTAAGGAGAGAAGAAAGGGAACGCCCGCCCCCCCCCCACCCACACACACAATAGACTTGTTTCAGGCAGGCCAGAGATTCACTAATAATGAGAAAACTCCAGTTTTAAAACTTAATTTCACCGTAAACACTCTTTCATTCTAAGCTCTGGGACATCACGAGTCAGAGAACAGCAGAGTAAATAATGCAGAGTAAATAACGCAGCTCATGAGCAATGCCAGTCACTGTAAAAAAAAAAAAATACAGAATCACATCCAAGTGACATCTGTAAAAGTTGCTTTAACATCTACTCAACTCTTTTGGGTGTAACGATCAGCGTGATGGGAGTGATTTGTCTATACTCAACCCTCCTGTCTCCAATGGGAAATGTAGTGTTTTCCTTCTGCCTTCGATGTCTCTATGAACAGGACTGCTAGGTAGAGAGCTAGGTCCAGATCTACAGTTTTGGAATTCCCTCTGTCTTCCTTCTCTTTATTAGACTCCCAAGTATGAAGACTGCCAATTTATCTTTGCCTTCTGGTTCTCCTTCTCTCCATCTCTTTCTTTTCCCTTGTTGATATTGGCACTTAGTGCTGACATAAATACAACCTAACTGGCCACGTTACCCAGTCTTTGACATTGGCACTTACTGATGTACACTCACAACCTAACTGGCCATGTTACCCTAGCCTTTGTTCTTTGTGATCTAGCCCAAGTCCTATTGAGAATACTCATCCTGAAACCCAATTCTAATTACCCCATTAGCAGTCCAGGAACCTTCTTCAGCTTCTCACAGCTTTGCAAAAATGGTGACCAGTAGTCCTGGCAAGCACCTCAAATGTACTCTTCTAGAATGCATTGGAAGTTCCCGTCTGTGCTTGATTTTTTTCAGTAAAACAGGACTTCTCGTCATCTCTAAATCTAGTCTGCATGTTCTCTATACCTTCAGATGTTGATATTCATTTTAATTCACTAAATCTAGGAAAACCTGAGAACCTCTTCCATGGCAATACAGGAGTGCCCTATTATCTATGTAATAATTACAAGACCCCCACGTGGGTGTCTGAAAACACACTGACAGCATCAAAATCTATACATACTGTTTCCTTTCCATATGAGCATTTATGGTAAGACTTCTACTTTATGCACCAGGCATGAAGTTAGCAAAAGTAAAATGCCAAGTTGTCACAGCATTGTGTGAATCTCTATTGCCCTGTCCTTATTAGTTTTCCTCCTTGAGGCAATGTGTGTGATGCTATATTGATCTGATGTGCTGATCTGTAAGCTTAGGTCACTATGTGGGAGTCACTTAAGGACAAGCTATGCAATTCCAAGTAGTCAATTTGATACCAAGACGCCTACTAAGTGACTAACTGATTGGCTCTATGTACAGCATGGACACACAGAGTACAGGCTGGGTCTCCTTCCAGAGATAATGAAGTAGGAATGAGCAAGAGATTCTTTTTGTTTTTGTTTTTTTGTTTTTTTTTTTGTTTTTATTTTATTTACAGCACTGAGGATAATGTGCAATTTAAAACTTACAAGTGATTCATGTCTGGAAATTTCCATTTAATATTTTGGGACTGCAATTGGCTACGGGTAATTGAAACTGAGTTCTAAGAGGGAAACTGCTCATGAGGGAGTTATACACTATTACTTAATGAAGGCATTCATCAAATTTATGCTGTCCCAAATTGAAAGATAACTTTGCCTTGCCATTTAATTTGATTCTCATCGTTCTGACACTTTTCACATTGAAGCCATCACTATTCTCAATTATGTGCTTCTCTCTCCTCCACACGGCAAGCCTTTGCAAAGGAGAGATGAAATCTTACCACTCTTAAGTATCTTGCATAATTCTTCATTTATACTCTGTGTTTGCATGAGTGAATGATTTGATTTTGTTCATTTATTTCATGACAGATTAGTGAAAATATGAACATACCATTGAGCCTGCTCAAGAATAAGATTCACCTGCATCTAGAAGAGTGGATTATCCAGGTGAATAAGATGGTACTTGGATACAATGAACCAAGAGAAATCTCATCGCTAGAAACCAGCATCTTAGTATACCACTTTCAAGAAAGAGACTATCTCATGACCTGAGATCCAGTCTAATCTTAGTACTAGAAAACTGAAACCTCCTCACTAGTGAATAAATAAGTTTTAATGTTTAATAGATGGCAAACTGTCACAGAGCTGAGGGTATCAAATTATCCCAAGTATGAGTCACATTCCCAAGTGCCAGCAAAAGGGGCATGTGGAGAGAGGTGCTGTTGTTGGAGCTAGGGCTTGGCCTCCAGTCGTGGGGTGAGTGGCAACAGCTGCTCATGTCTTTGAAGGCAGCCCTTGCTCTCCCTTGTCAGACAAGAGATGGATGTGTCAAGCTCCGCCAGCTAAAAGCCCTCAGATGATTTGGGGAGGTTGGTAGTAAGCTGGATAGGGCATCAGGAGAACACCCCACCCTTCTGTGTAGATGCTGATGAATGGTATAGAGCAGGGTGATGAGAAAGGTCAGCGTGGATCTATACATGAACTGAAAAAAAAAATCTTAGATCAAAATTACAACATCGAATTGAGAGACATTATTTCTTCTTTTATGATAAAACATGGAGGCCTTAGTATCAGGTAACATTTGAGAGTGCTTCGTATCAGAGCGTTAAGAGCAAATATAGGCACATGAATCAAGAAGGAGTTAGTTTGGGCTCACATAAGAGGTGATGAGAGGTGAGATTACATAATGCTGAAACTTTGCCTGACCTGATAAACCACTGTGACTTAAGAAAGAGAACCCTGTCTGGCTAGGCCTAGCCTCCTTAATACGGGAAAAGGAATTTCTCACATTGTAGGCTGGGGAAGTCAAATATGGTCTTCCTGCAGCATTCTGCACTTGACTTTACACAGGGCTTTCGCTGCCAACGCAGATGACTTTGTGTACTTTGTGTTTTATTATATATAAATTGGTAGAAGGTTGATCTAGTTCTAATATTATTTTAAAGTCATCACTTAACTTTCAGTATCCCCTTTTGTTTTAGTTTGTTTCTAAGCATATGGTAAAGAACTGAGACTATACAGTTGAATATTAACTAAGACATTAGGAAAGATGGCAGTGTGGTTGGGCTCCCATGAACCTTCTTCTAGTCAGTGTTCAACTTGAAGGATTCAGACAATAGAATAAGATCAATGAACTTCCACAATACAGTTTTGAAACCAAGGCATGCACCTTATTGCTTTAGACTCAGACAAAAGGCAGGGGCTCCTAAATGAGTGGAAGGCTGGTCTGCTAGCTAGAGAGAAACTCAAAGTCCCAGATCTCAGAGTGGGTCCAAACATGTAAACCAAGGCTATCCTTCAGCCCTAGGAAAATCCATATCTCAGTTTCTACTGAAAATACTAGCAGCCCTTGAGAGAAACTGCAACCATAGCTGAGGTGAAGTTTCTCCACACTGTTGAGATCTGGAAACACTTCCTACACCATTCCTTGCCAGCAACATCAGGACATCAGTTTCTGCACACAGAGTCAGGGAAGCTTTTGACTCTTAGGTAAAATTTTCAATGACAACTAGAGGAAAAGTAGTGGTCTGAGTGACCAGTGGTCCAAGAAATGCAAACTGAAACTATGGAAGATGCCAGAGATGGGAAAAATTGAAAACTGATATTATTCTGTGTGGAAAATAAAGCACAAAAACAATTACTTTGCAGAATGTATCTGAATTATAAATGCATGTAGAATAGGACCCCCCCCAGACCTCCTTTTTTAGGAGCTCACTTAAAGCTTTTTTAAGAATGGAGATAAATATGTTATAATTATAACTGAAGAGCAGGCATTCAATAATCTAATGGTATGGATGAAATAATGTAACTGTGCTTCTGACATTTGAGATGCGAAAGGATGGTTTCTGAGTAATAACAGACAATGGTCCTGAATTTGTGTATGAAGCTTATCTTCACATACAAGCTTGAGCACTCAGTGAAAAGGCAGTCCATAGGTAGACACAGTCAGGTACCATAACCTTGAAAAGCCCATTATTAGAAGGGAGGAAAGACTACCAAATTTTACTTGTTTTACATCTGAGTTGTATAAGGGTTACAATTAACATATATTTGAAATATTTATATTTTTTCTCAAAATTCATATTTAAAAACATGAGAAAAATAGTTTTTACCTGAAAGTTTTTGAATCCTACTAACCAGACAAACACATGGAGAAGAAATTTTATTTTATTCTTTCTACATGATGATGATACCCTTGGAAGATAAAAAAAAAAAAATAGTATTTGTTTGGATAAACATCTGAGGTTTGGAGAAACCAAAGGATTAGTCTTACTGAACTATATGGCATAAGGAACTAAGACATTCAAGCCAAGTGATTGGAGAATGAGACCTCAGGGTAATCTCTGAGACATGACACTCTTTACCATGTGCCATTAAGCCACAAGCTCTGGGACATCAGTGTGAATAAGAACCACCTGGAGTGCTGTGAAAAGCTCCACTTCGCTGTCACCTTTCTGGACTTGGTGAATAGGTCTGGGGTGAAAGCTGGGAATATGTACTTGTACCTAGGATCCCAGTAACGTTGGCGATGCTGGCCTAAGATACTAGAACCATTGCTTTAAAATATTTGATCCCCTTTGTCAGAACTATCTAAGATTTCCAGAAGCAAGCCTCAATGACACACAGGTCTCTATTGCTGTATGGTCCCAGAGCTAAGTGTTTGAAACACGAGGCTCCAGATTTCTCAGTGTCATGGACCTATCCACAGGCTATCTCGCTTGAAAACCAAATCAGACCTTTGTGGACCAGGACCCTTCCCCTCGAGTAAGCTTCAGAGAAATGGAAGGTTAGAAAAGTTTTTCTTTTACTTTGGGTTTGATGCTGTTGCTTGATGACATCTCCCGAGACCTAGGAATATTTCCTCTTCCATGGACTCACATCCTAGTCATTGAGCTCTTCCCATCCCATTATATTGTACACCATAATTACATGGCCATTGTAGATATACTTTCAAAGTATATGTTTACTTTGTGAACATGATTACTTTAGGAAAAGCAGAGGTCAGAATTACAGTTGGTTGGCAGATCTGAGAAAAAAATCACTCCTGGCTCATATTAGATTTCATCTTGCTTGCTATGCTCTCTTCTCCAAATTCACCATTTTTAATGCTGTCCCTTGGCTATTTTCAGAGTATCCAGCTTACCTGGCATCTTCCTGACTCCTCACCCCCAAAACTAAACCTCCCTGAATTTGAATCTTTAACCATCTTTATACAAATTCACAGCAACTTCTCAAAGGAAACAACTTAAAAAGATAATTTCTTCTGATTTAATCTGTTTTATATGGAGATTTTCAACTCAAAATCCCTTTATGTAAGGGAAGATATTTCCAGCAGTGGACTGTCAGACTCGGCTACAGTCCAAGGCAGATAGTCTTGGAGTAGTTTGTTGCCCAGCATCTCTCACTGTAGTACATCAACTTAAGATGCTGTGAGAGTCGTGCTTGTGAGGATGTGAGCAATGTTCTCCTTTGAAAGACTCCATGCAATCCTTTCCTAAGAGGGAGTAAATGTGGCCCTGCACAATAAAATACTTGTCTTTATGTTGTTGCCCCAACAGTTGGACTCATGCTAGCCTATTTCATACAGACTAGAAGTAACATTTAATTATGGTTAAGAAGCCCTTTGGTTCTAGCTCTGTAAGTAGAGAACAGGGTTAAAGTTCAACAAACAGCCAAATGAAACTTGGCTAAGTTAGGTTCTGGGGCTTTGTGGCTAGATCAGGGGTAGAACTCTATCCGACCCAGTTCTGATAGAGAAATAATAGGGTACCACCCTTTTGTATCAGGCCTAGAAGTCTAGCAGCCTGGTTGACTAGACTTTTATATAACTAGCTATCTTACAGTCTATAATTTATAAATCAATCAGGTTTTCTATTTCTAATATATTTCTTATGGAAATATAAATATGTTCATTTATACTGATTCCCTTGCCTTGGAAAAATCCAAGACCATCATAGCTTTGGCAATAGGAATCATAGAAATTAGTTTTCCTCAGGCTGCATTAGATATCTGGGGATAAAAATGGTAGTGACCATGACCATCAGGGGACAATAATTCAAGGGAAGTCACATCAAGTCTCTAGACTCAAAAATGTCTTTAGCAGGACTAAAACAATTTTCTGGGCAGTGCTCTAGTTTAAATTTTTTTAAACAAGGGTATCTGGAGCCCCTGCAGTCATCTCTGAGGGGGGGGGGACTGCTGCAGGCAGAAAACAAAGCATTCTGCCTCACTTCTAGAAGCACAGGACTCAGTAAAAACTGCCCAGTTTATCCCTCTGGCTTGACCTAGCTAGGAGAAGAGAAAATTTTTCTTTATATAGACTAGATAGAAAGTAACCTCAACTTTCTGAAAACAACAATTACTGTCCAAATTCATGACAATTAGGCTGGTGGGCTCAGTGGGTAAAAGTAGTTGTCACCAAATTCTTGACAACCTGGGTTTTATTTCTGGAGCCCACATGGTGGAAGGAGAGAGACAACTCTTACAAGCTATCTTCTGACAGATACTTTTATTCCAGGCATAAACACAACCCCTACCACATACAAAAATAAACAAATTCATGTAATAAAATATTTAAAAATGTATGACACTATTATTACTATGTAAGTATGTAGTCACTCATGAGTTGCTTTCTTTCTTTTCTTTGTCAATACTTGTTTTTTATTTATTTCTCATAAAGCATTTTATCTTGATATATTAATTATTTTTTATGATTTATAATCATATAAAAACACAAAAGTATAGATGACATATAAAATGTTGTTTCTGTCTGTTTAGGAACTTGTCACAATTTCCTTTCATAGAGGACTTCATAAGTGATTTTTCTCCATTTCTATCATGTTTAACATTCCAAATAAATTTTAAAAACTGGTTGAATGCATGTTACTTTTAGTTTCAGAAGATATCATGTATATTTAAGAGGTATTTAACTATTATACATTATTTTGATGACTTAAAAAATGTCAATACTAGGTTTTATATTTTAAAATAAATTTTATTATTTTAATAGAAAAAATCATTAAAAATAAACAAAATCAAAGGTACATAGCTATTATGTTTATGTTTTCATAGTAATCTAGCTACTCTGGAACTTTTAATTTGGGTAACAATTCAATCATCTTTGCATGTCTGGATCTAGACCCAACTAGAATGAATGCACTTCCTAGACAATGAGGGATTTCATGACACATGGACAACTAGCATCCCAAGTGTTTAAATTCTAGGGCAGTGTTCAGAAAGGTTCCACCCAATACAAACAGTTTTCTAGAGCCTTTTCCATAGTGGTACTCTAATTTATAACTTTATGAGAAGAATAAAGTCATTTTCTGAGCCCACATGAAGCTGCTTCATGGAATGAGAACAGTAAAGGTTTTATCACATTGATAAGGATTTCATTGCATTTAGTGGATTATGGAGCAAAAAGACTCTGATGGGGACCTGCAGTTGCTTTCAGTGAGGGATGCCCCAGGGATTACTATGGTCACAAGAATGTACCCCAGGTTTTATAGAGTTTTTTTTTATATACCACAGCAGTCATAAAATACTGACTGGGTGTTCAGCCATGAGATGTTGTAGATAAAATTATGCAAGAGAGAGTTATAAAAACAGGTAAGAGTGAAAAGCATATTTGTCTAAGTGTGGTTTGACAGCATTACATGTATTCTTTCAGAAGACCTACTAGAGAATACTGGAGACACCCTTCTTCTTGTTTTGTAAGATCATGGGGTCTGAATTTGACTGATTATTTTTTTACCCCAGTAAAATTTCATCCCCCCACTTGAATCCATTGAGTACACAAAAGTATTTTGGGTGGTAATCTCTAAAAATACACCTGCCAACTATTAGATTGGTATTATAAGATCACAAACTAAAGCCTCCTAGAAAATAGCAGGCATTGTCTATGATGTGAAAGAACAGGAAACCCTGTTCACTCTGTCAGGGATATAAAATGGCTCAGCCATGGTGTAAATTGGAAGGCAATTCCTCACAACATTTTAACCAAGATTATCACTTTGCAGTTACCATTCTACTTTTTGAAATGTACATAAAATAATGTTGTGCCTAGACTTGAAGAGATATTAACGTATACACATCCACAGCAGTGGAGCAGTTCAGTGATCTGCTTGCCAGATACATGGGCAAGGGTATCTACACAGAAGGCCTTTGAGAGGAGGAAACGAACCTCAGCCCATGCTTAGCCAAATAAGCCAGATCCCAACGCACCAACACTGACACCGGCCACATGAGAACCTAAAATAATCACATTCACAGAGAGAGGCAGCAGAGAGTTGTCCCTGGAGTCTGGAGAAACAAAGAGCTGGGCGTTGTTTAGTGGGTAGGTTTCTGGATGGCAAAGTGAGGGTTCCGTGGAACAATGGTGGCAGGTATCCCACAGTAACATCACTGTACATCAGGACACAGACATGTATGCCTAGCTAGATGTGTTTCACTTAGCAAATTACATTTTCTCATAAAAGTATTAAAATCAAAAATAAAAATTAGACTTTGTGCACCATAGCTAGATCCCATTAAAGCTTAGATAAATAATATTCTCAACTCAGCTTCGTCCATTACTATCCCAACAATCCCTGTAGCCCCTGGAACTCCATCTGACATAGGAAATACAGTTGTTTGTAGATAAACTAGAATGATAATGACATTGACTATATGAGGGGATATGTTTCAAATTTTATGTAAGCATATACCAGTATTAATAGATCTGTGGGCCCCTGTAGGACTATGGAAGTAGATGAACTCAAGAGTACTTGAGCTTAAACCCTTTATTTCAGAATAACTGCTCTCTGCTGAAGTTTATTTGCCTTTAATACTCTAGTGTTCAATCTTAGCTAGCCATGAGGCATTGAAGTAAGGCAAGGAGAATCAGTATCTAGACAGAAAGGAACAGAGCCAGCTCTGCTGAGGAGGCTGCAGAGCACATAAAGGGCTCCTCTAGCTCATGCTGGCCTTCATTGCAATGCATGATCTTATTTTATGTTTTTATTAGCACATTCAGAAAATTAGCACCATCTCCTCTGACTCCCAACACAGGCAATTTTGTGTCCGGCCCACATGCCTATACTGACTAGTGATGATATAATTTTTTCTTCCTTCCTTCTTCCCTTCTTTCCTTCCTCCCTTTCTCCTTCTTTCCTCTTCCCTTTGTTTCCTCTTCATTTTGTCCTTTTCCTTCCTAACGTGTTCCTTTTGAAGAGAATAATGTTTGCAACAAATGTTCTAAACAAATAGGAAAAATTAAAATAAACATCGGCAAGAGGGGACTGAAAACAAAATAGGATGCTAGAGAGATGGCTTAGTAGCTAAGGGCACTTGCTTCGGTAGAGGACCCAGGTTTGATTACCAGCATGAACAAGTTGGCACATAACTGTCTATACTTCAGTTCCTGGTGAACACAAACATTCAGGCATATATACATACCTTTAGGCAAATCCTCACATATATAAAACAAATACATCTAACAGAAAAGATCAAAGCATTTTCATGGAAATCTCATGTGCTCTAAATGAGCTCTGTGTTCTGACTGAGAGAGAAGAAAGAATGTTCAGGCAAGATGGAGGACATAAGACTGATTCTAAGACCCCACAGAGACTGTGCAGAGATACTGTGTGCACTTACCAACACAATCTTCAAAACAGGATGGTAGGAGGAGGTTAGTTGCCATGCAATGAACTTGAACTTGATGTATATTTACCTAATGCTGTAAAACAAAGCATTCAATGGATAGTGCTTGTTATGCAGGAAACAGTCAATAAAATACTAATATGATTGCTATTATACCAGATTGAAGGATATAAAAAGCTTATAGGGTCCAATAATAAAAAAGAAATGTTAAATTTAAAGAACATTATTGTAAATACTTTTCATTGATCAGAGTTTGACTGAAAATTGGGTAAAGGTCTACCAGATATGGAAAGTCCTCATTTGAGGATTGTGTCACATGTCATCCTTTGTCTCCCCGGACATTCTGACATCTATTGTCTCAACTAGGTCTCTGATCCTCTCTAACATGTTTTATTGACACTTCACCCTTGGCTATCATTCTCAGTACAATAACCTCACAGTTTGTGTTTATGTTAAGTTCAAAAATATAATGTTTATAGTCATTGAAGTAAGCCATCAAGATTTCTAAAAGGGCTGGAAATGCACAACAGAATCCAAAATGTTATGGATTTCAGATGACTGAGAGCAAGTGAGGTGGTTGAGCAGGTTAAGGCACTTGCGACCAATCCTGATGACCTGAGTTTGATCCATGGGAGAGCCTTCATGGTAGAACACACGTAAGTTGTCTCTGACTTCCCTGTGTGTGCCATGACATACTCCACTTCTCATATAAACATTGCACAAAGAAGACTACTTAAAAAAACTCGGTTGTATTAACCATACAGTTTTAATTTTTAAAGAATAATATGTTTTCTTGTTTCTACATAGTGTTAGAAGGAATGAGCGATCAGGATAATGAATATGTTGGTTTGTTTTCTTTTGACTCTTTAAGACAAGTCCTCATTTTATATTTTAGGTAAGCTTTGAACTTGAACACCTCTCTCAGCCTCCTGAATTCGGGGATCATAAAAGTGCCACATCACATGGGAACTGGTTTATTCTAGCAACACTGCTTTAATTATCAACATCCCTTTGTCAATTTCAAGTTTCTGAAAGACTAACTTGAAAAGCATCTGGGATGCTTGAGAAATTCAGATAGACTAAGTTTTTAGTAGATATAGTTTATGGTATTTAAAGACTTAAAAGTCAATTAGTTACATAGTTTAGGAGAATGAATGTAGAATTAACCAAGAAACATGTGTAGCTAATAAATCCTATCCCCCTCCCATTTCAACGTTTATAATGACTTACTTGTTAGACATAAAGCTTTGGAAAAACAAGTTAAAGTTTGTAACTTTCGTTTGGAACTCTGTTTTATAAGATCTCTTTGATAGATAGGTGCATATGAATGTCTGTCTAGGTGAAAAACAGAAGAACCCTGTTTTACTTACAGCTTCAGAGAAGGCTGCTGGCCAGGTCACTCAGTAAGTCCCTCCTGAGGATGGGTACAGCAATGCGGAGTAGAAGGAAGCTGCTTATATACAACAGGAAGGGTGGGGGTAAGTATGGGCCCAGATGGGCTGATTAAAAATAATCTTGGTGGGCTGTGGGGCCCAAGGACTGCCCCAAGTTGTCAGTTGTCTGGCATCAGAATGATTAGGGTAGGTCCCTAGTGGGCCCCAGAACATGAGACCCTGATAAGAGAAGCAGTTGGGGCTGTGGACTTAATCAACTGTTTGAGCCACTGACACTGTCTCAAAACCACTTCATGACAGTACAGAAGAAGGAAAAAACCACACACAGCTTTATGTGATTATCAAACTCAATTACTTGGGGACATTTGAGTGGTTTGAGTGGAAGATACTGCTAGAGAAAATGGAAATTATTTCTAACGTGAAGGAAAGACAATAACTTCTCTCATTATTGAACAAATGAGTGCAGAGACATTCTAGTACGACAGGAAAAGAAAAGGACTAGGTAGAAAGACAAGGTGTCCAAGGCTTGACTTGAGTTGGTTTTAGTATTTGCTTGGTATTGCAGGCTAGTAAGTCAAGGGAGACTTTACCAACATTTTGCTTAAATAACAAGTTTTCACTTAGAATTGCAGAGAATGCTAAGGTAAAAGTTTGATTCAAACTTTGTTAGAGTGGACCCTGGATTACTGGTGGTGTTAAGCTACAAATAAGAACAATCAATGTCACATATACCAGCTGAACTAGCTAGTAGAGAACTCATGACAAATTTGTTGTTGACTCTGAATTTTCTGACCTTCAGGATGCAGTCCTAGTATGTGTCGGCATTTAGATATGGGAGATGTTGGAGTTTTGTGGATTAGCACTGTTGGCTTTCAATGCTGGGTTAGAACAATGGCTCCTGTGGCCATTCTGACAAGTGCCCAGGCAACAGTGAAAAGCACTGTCTCGGGTTTGGAACATTGATGACAGCTGGACAGGTAGGAGAGAAATGATTGCTATTATATTTGTGCAAAGACAAGAGACGGCAGTGTGTGTTCACGTGACTTTAGGTTGGAGGGCATGGGAAGGACAATGTAGGGGAATATGTAACATTGCTATGGGGCCACCGCATAGTGTACTATCATCTTTAGGTTGGAAGATTGTATCTCATTTTAGAAAAAATATGTATGAAGGATGAAAAATGGAGGAACCAAAGCTTTTGTGACTACTGACAGTGTCCTCCTTTTGGATGAAATATGAGGGCCACTTGTCATAATAGGATTCCCTAGACACAGGGTGGTAGTGTTTTGAGAGAAGTATTAATTTCTCAATACATTGTGTCTCTAGGGTAATTATCATCTTGGTTGATGTGTGGTGTTGGCATATAGGATAATAATAAGTGTATCAACTGCATAGGAGATAACTTCATTCATATGCATGTACACTTTGGATAGCTGTGTTTATGGTAATACGTTTGGATTTTATTGTCTGTGGAGGCTTTTAGAATGTAAAAGCACAAGGTGCTTTTAAGAGAGACTGTGGAAGGCGTAGGAGATATAACAGTGAGGAAGGCAGTGAAGAATAAAGGGGATGATTTGAACAGTGAAAGGCCACAAGACTAGCCCTGTAACACCAGGAAAGCACACAGTTTGCAGCCTTTGACATGCATACCCGTTAGGTAGAGGAAGGAGCTGATAGTAGCAAGAGCCTGCCTCTTAGCAGTAGGATGGAAACACTAGATGTGGTCCCACTGAGGCTCAATCTTACTATGGTGTTCAGTCAAACTGTAGTCACAGAGAGCAAAACTTAGATCCTATGCAGGATCACAGGAACACTTAATTTGTTGGACAAATTGCAATGTCTGGAAACTTACCCTGCTGGTGGCTCCCACCTTTGAAAGACAACAGAACTCAGTAATCTAATGGGCCACTGACATTTTAGGTCCTCCTGTGCTGGTGAGGCTTCCCGAAGTCTAGTGGAGTTAGTTACTCCTGGTCACTGGAGACAGATTCATCCTGAAAGGTTAGTTAGTCTTTGGCCTGGATGTATAGTACTAGTTATGTACTTCTGCATAGAAACAATGTGTAATATAATTTTGTGGCATAAGATGTTACATCAGTCATTATGTGGAAGCAGAACCATTTGTAGAGTCCAAATGCAGTATTGCGTTCTAGAAATTTGATTTGTCTTCTCAGTCATAGGCTTGGGGTTACTCAGGTATAGTTGTTAACAATTGTATGTAGATCAAATGGCAGAGCCTGACTGATACAGTCATGAGACTAAACTTAGGTGAACCTACGTGTTCTCAGCAGTTCAAGGTTTTTGTGCATGAGTGAAAAGAGGTTAGGCTATACTCAAGACTTTAGCTCACACAGCGTGATGTGTACGCATGTGGTCAGTGGGATGTTAGGATGTCTGCCTGTCAAACTTTCTCTGGTTGGGGTTGGAACTCTTACAGCATATGGGTGATTCATTCCACTAGTCCCTAGGGCCTTTTATCTCAGGTGTTGATGGCTGGTGATAGGAAAGTCTTGGGGAAATTTAGGTGGCAGGGCTTGCAATAGCCAAGTGCAGTGGCCACAGAAATTTGCTATGCCTCATTGAAACAAGGGTTCATTTGGAAAATTTGAGCCTCTAAATCACATAAAAACGAAAGCACCCAGACCAATGATAGAACCAAAGTCCAGCATGGCGCTGTGTGTTTACATCATGTAACATTTTATTGTTTGCTACTTCTTTTCCTCTGATGGGAATTTTCACCAAGGAAAGATTACCTAGTCTTACAGTAATGTAGTGATTGGGGTTTGCTTGTTTGTTTGTTTGTTTTTGTCTTAATTGTGAAAGGGGGTCTTCTGTGTAGCTTAAGTGGCCTCAGACTCACAAAAATCCTCTTGCCTTAGTTAGTTTCACAAGTTCTGGGATGACAGGCACGAGCCACCAAGCTAGGCTTTCAATATTTTGTGAAAAATTCCCTGAAGCAGTGGCTTCTGGGTTTTCGAGGGAGTTAAGTGGGGAAGTCGGATTAATCATCCATCCCTTACAACATGAATAATAAGAAATTTTTTGGATTGAAGGAAATTTAGCCTCAAATGAGTTCAATAGCAAGTAGGTACCATCTAGTCTATAGGGCCGTGTATTATCACTGGGTTAGCTTGATTAGTGATGGGTCCCTATGATGATTAATTTTGGGTAACTGTCCACTTGATTAGATATGGAATCCAATAAGACATGTCTATGGGGGTTGTCTGTGAGAATATTTCCTGGAGCTTCTTCACTTTTATAGTATTGGAAGTTTCTTATAAGGTGCTGTGGGGAAGTCACCATGTCTTACAGACCCATGAACTCTGTAAACTACAATGACTGATGTAGCGAGACAGGCCCCTGGGTGCAGTAGTAGCATGGATGTTATGGGGCATATGTGACTAACTGCTTTCTGACTGGTTTTAAGGCCCACTGAACAAAAGGAAATGCATACACTGTACTGTAAGTCTGGCCAAAAACCCATGGCTGGGGTATTCAAAGACCTCAAGAATGTACAACTACTATTTTGCCAAATGAAAAAAAAAAGCATCAAGCTAATCTCTAAGTTCATATCCTCCCTCTAGATTAGTGCAGCTCTCAAATCTCATCAGACAAGTTTCTTTGTGCCATGGATAGTGGTTACTGCAGAAATTCACAACTGATCAGTGTGTACAATCAGTGGAATGCTTATCTACAAATGGGACTTCTATGTCACCTCCTCAAATCTCATGGATCATCAAAGGAGATGGGGTGGAAAGATTGTAAGATCCAGAAGTTGGGGAGGACTAGAGCAAACCAGTGTCATCTGGACATGGCAGGGCCACTGCGTGCATGAACTCACAGAATTGTGACTGCTTGCATAAGACTTGTACAAGATCAAGCCATCCAGCATGCCAGCATGGAGAAGGAAAGTGTTTGTAAGCTTCTTCCCTTAACAAAAGACCTATTGACAGTTTATGGCTTCTGGTGAAGGGACCGTTGGTTTACTTTGCAAATGTGGTCCAGAGAATAGCCTATTATATGGAGTGTATGGGCAGCACATATTGTTCTCAGTGGGTACCAAAAAAGAACATACAAATTTGGGAGTTGGTAAAGAGGGTGGATGGATTTGAGAGGAGCTAAAGGGAGGAATGGGCTGTAAATATGATCAAATTACATTGTATAACTTTTTTTTTTTGAAGAATTGCCAAAACTATTAAGTTAAAATATATTTTAAAATTGAGTATGTCCTGGAAGGATTGACTGAGAGACAAAGGCCTTCCCATAGAGTGAGCATCAGTTTGACTGATGACAGAGAGAAAAGTCGCTGCTTTTGCCTGTCTGCCCTCACTCCTGTGGGTGAATGCATCTGCTCTGACGCTGCCTTTGCTGCTATCCTTTTTGACACTGGGTTCAAGTTTCTTTGCCATTCCACTATGGTCTGAAGACCAGTAGCTCTCCAGGAATCCTTCCGACTTCAGAACCAGATTGGGAGTGTTGAGATATCCAGCGTTGCGGGGACTGAGCAGCTACTGGGTCCAGACCAATGTCTGGTTTGGGATTAGGGCACTGAGGCCTCTCTCTGCATGGGTGGTCTTTGGTGATTTGTTCATATTTAAGAGAATAAGAGAGTGCAATGTTAGCACCAAGGAAAAGCCAATCAGTTTGTGATCTTGAGCACAATGTTTTTTGGCTACAACCATGGTGTCTAAATATTTCGTCTGCAAATATTTCGACATTTCCATTAATGTTATGAAGAAGGTAAACTGAGGCTAGCAAGCCCAGTGATTAGAACAGACTATAGCATGCATTGACGTTTTAAGAATATTGAGCACAGTTGTTTAGATGGGAAGGACATCAGGGTTTAGATGGTTGTCATCAGTAAGGAGCCTTCCTTTATTTGCATTGATCTTGAGGCACTTGAACTACCAACAGGAGAAATGTTAGTGCTTCTTCCTTCTCTTTAAATAAATCATGTCAAGAAGAATGCTATTTCCCTCTTTCTTGATTTAACTGATGCTAATGAAGTTTCAACTATCTTAACTAGTACAGATAAATAAATGAGGCTGTTCTGGCACCACCCACTCATAATAAATACTACAGATATTTGTTAACTCAGGATGGCTTTATGATAGTATCCATTCAACTTATGAAAATTAAAGATGTAAAAATTGGAAACTAAATATTATTGTTGCAAAAGTATACCAATTATCACAATAAGAATATATATAGATATATATGTATATAACATAATTTATTTAAAGACATCTATGAACAGAAGATATGCATAATCAGATCACAGTAGATACTTGTACAGGGGCAGAATGTAAGAGATGGACATAGAGCTTTAAAAAAAATAATATAAGGGGGGGAAGTTAAAAATAGTCTTTTGTGAGAATTTTAATCATTTGCCCTAAACTGAAAGATATAAGTAATATGAACTTTTCAGCCAGAAGAAACTATATAAATAAAGTTATAAAACTACTCCTCATTCCCAAAGGACTCAGACTAACAGGCAGATACAATGCAGCACACTCACTAATCCTGTGATGGACACCAGCAGCACCTGCCTGACTTGAGTGTCACAGCAGGAAAGTGCCCAGTTTAGGAACCTCTTGTCAGAAAAATTCTTGTCAGCACATTCTTTGAACAGTTACCAGCTAACTAGGTAACAGGGTGAGAAAGGGCAAAGATGGTCCTAGACAAAGAATACAGGTGCTTGAAGACACGGTGGGTGGGAGGGGAATGCTTTGAAATCTTGCAAGCACACCAGAGACACTGTTTCCCATGTGCTCGTTCTTCAGTTATTTATCTGGCAACTTCTCCGAACAGCAGGACTTACAAGTAGATACTGAATGTTAGGGCATTGGCATTTTGCCCTGAGATCACAGAAAGAGAACTTGAAGTATTCAAGACCAGACTTCATCAAGACCTTGCATTTTGCCTTTCTTTCCTCTTTCCCTGAGTGCTGCTCTGGGGTTTTGAAGTTAGATAGAGTGCTGGACCAGAAGGCATTCATGCTTGGGGATTGTGTTCCCTGAATGACATCACCAGAATACTTTGAGCTTGCACATAATGCTTTGATGGGCTCTGATACTCTTTGAATGGCTCAGCCATGACACCTGTCTGCAGACAGTTTAAAGACAGAGAGCAGTTGCTCTGATAAGTTTCTGAAATAGCTGAGCACTGAATAAGCTTCAAACAAGCACAGGGAGTGTTTTAAAGGCCCATCCTTGTAGTCCAGGGCCAGATGGGTGAAGGTCGCTGGAAAGGACATGGATGGGGCTGAAGGGGGCTTGATCTGAGTCATAGCTATGTGCCAGAACTGTGTGCTGTAGTTGGACCTAATGAGTAGGCATAGGTTTAGCGTGAGGTAGACTTGTACAGGAGCAGAAAAGATATAATCCAAGGCAATAGGAGTGAAAGCATAGTTCCAAATTGATGTAAGTTATATGCAGGTCAAAAGCTCCTGTGTGAGAAACTAGATTACAGATAACTTTATCACCAAGTGTGAAGAGGATTCTGACTCCTATGATTTATTTTCATTTTCTTAGTCATTTACACACTGATTTCTGTAGAGAGAAATGTAACCACTAAAACTTATTTCTATACCAACTTATAATCTGAAATATAAATTTAGGTGTGTATTAAAAGATCTTTCTCCAAACTTTTTATGGGGATTAGAAGAACTGGAGATAAAAATTTTAATTTATTAATATCTGGGATTCAATCATTAATTTCAAGGTTTTTTTTCTCTTTTAAAACCCGCTATCTGTGGAATGGTGTTCTCATCCCCTGTACAGTTTCTAACAATTGACAAGAATCCAGGTAGGATCATAGATTATGAAATATAGAGTCTACATGTTTGTAGTCTCTGTACTTGCCTATTAGTTTAATTTAGACATGATGGTTAAAATCTTTGGGAGATAATTTATCCTTCTTTAAGATTAAGATGCAGGCATGTATTAATATGGAAAAGTATTAGGGTAGACTCTCATTTGATATCCTGAAATTAAGCCATCAACAAGCTAAGCTGATTCCAGAATAAGGAAAAATAAGCCTTTAAAGATAGAAGTATTCTTCCTGTATCTCTGGAAGGAAAAGTGAAAGGAGATTGCCATAAATCATAATTGCAAAGGCTCCCGTGTCTGCAGATGTGCAACCAACCTTGCCGGTGGCCTACAGCAGTGATCCTGGTCTAGAATGGAGAGGAAGCCCTGATCTCAGATTTAAATTGACCATTTGGAACTTTCAGGGAGGACCAGTGACACTGGAGTCTAAAATCCCTTATCATCAATAAAGCTATTTCTCAGCACAGATGAGTGACTCCACCTGCAGCTGAGGTCTAGTGTAACACTGTGTCCAGTCTCATGTCAGCATCACTGGCGATCCCTGACCACCCTGCCTTTGGGGATGAGAGCATGTTTTTCTATAACATCATGATTGCTCCTGACAAAAGAGAAACCTGTGAAAGTGATTCAGATCTATCAACAGATAAATGACAAGTTAATATCATCTCGAGTAAACAGGGTAGGGCAAGGGCTACCTTTGTGTATGTAACTTTAAATCATTAGCTGAGCTATGCTAATGACAAGTGTTACTGGAAGGCAGGTCATCTGACAGAATGACACACTCCACATGAACCAGCTGTAGCAGTGGGCCATTGACAAAAATGGCAGGTTCACTTTCCTTACCTGTAAAGCAGGGGTTATAAAAAGCAACTGGCCAGAGTGCTCCTGAGGTTTAAGTAAGGTAATGTACTAACATTATCATAATACCAGGCTGAGATCTGGAAGTTTCTTACTATTATAGCTGCCCTTATTTTTATAAGTCAAAGGAGTTAACATGGTTATAGGCATCACTTTTGCGATGAAGTTGTTATTTTGTCTAAAATGTTTATTTAGACATTTAGAAAAATGGTATTTTTCTACAAATAATCGCAACTTTGAGACTAGAGTTAGTTCATGTAGAGATTAAAGAACGATTAATTTCAAAGTTGCTTGTGGTTTAGTAGTTTTCACACAGTTCTTCCTCATCCTACAAAAACCTTCTAAAACCCAATATAACACGTATTAAGAAGATATTGTATACTTTTAATTTAACTATAATTTAACTGTGAATTGTAATTTTAGCCATAACCATAATGTATGTGAATGGCACTTTATAAGACTCACATTTAATACTTTATTTATTTTCTGTGAGTGTGTGTGTGGTATGAGTGTGCACTTGCATTACTGCACTGTGTGTGTGGAAGTCACAGGCCACCCTTCTGCAGTACATTTTCTTCTGCTGCTTTTACTTTTGTCCCCAGCTTGCAGATCAAGCACGTTGACCCACAGAACGACATCACCACATCTTTTTCAGCTTCTTTTTTGTTTAAAACACAGTCTTGCTGTGCCGTCAAAGCTAGCTTAACATTTACTATGTCATACTGATTAACCCTGAGTTGTTTTCTTCTACCAACTGCTGGGTCTACTGGCAACTGACTTCACATCATACCCTTTTCTATAATGTTGTGTTTAGTTTCTTTTAATAGAAAAATAACTTTGTATAATTATGAAATATAAAATGATGCTGATCTATGGGTACTTTGTATAATTAAGCTAGGTAAAATATCTATCACATAGCTAGCTTACAGTTTTTGTAGTGAGAATGCTAAAATATACTCGAGAGAAAATTTGAAATGTAAAATATATTGTGGCTAACTGCACAAAACTTATTTCTTCAGTCCACTAGAGTCTGTGTGCTCTTCAGTTGGTATCTGCCCTATGACCATGGCACACTGTCCCAGAAGACTGATAACTACATTTTTTGGTGCTCAGTTTCTATGCTATTAATGTTTTTAGAATCCATTGTAATGGGGTCATATAGTATTATCTTTCTGTACCTGTATTGTTTCTCTTAGCATCTTATCATATATAGTTCCATTCATATTGATGTGAATGACAGAATTTCCTTTGTTTTAATGAGCAGCATACTATCCCACTGTATAGTGTCCCATATTACATTTTATAATTCATTCATTTATCAGCACAGAATTTAGTCCTGTGACTTTACTATTTAAAATAATATAAGCTACAGATAGGAGTGCAGATATCCCTTTAATGTATTGATTTCAATTTCTTTACACATATATCTAAAAATGGAATTGCTAGATCATGACATAATTTGAAGGTGTTTTGAGGCATCTCACTACCATTTTTCAGAATAGCTGTCATCATAACTTACACTTTGTCTGTAGAGTCCTGTATAGTTTCGTCACTATCTGATGAAAGCCATTATAAAAGACATAAGTGTTCTAAAATGGTTTCCTTGATGATTCTATTTAATTTGTCAGTTGGTCATTCACATCTTCTTCTGAGAACTATCTTCAACTAATTTTATACATTAATTTTTCTTTATTTTATTTTATTTATTTACATTTCAAATGTCATCCCCTTTCCCGGTTTCCCCTCTGCAAACTCCTTATCTCATCCCTCCTTACCCTGCTTCTTTGAGGGTGCTCCCACACTCACCTACCTACTCCCGCCTCACCGCCCTAGTATTCCTAAACACTGGGGTATCAAACCTTCGCAGGACCAAGGGCCTCCCCTCCTATTGATGACAGATAAGGCCCCTTCAGCTCCTTCAGTCCTTCCCCTAACTCTTCTATTGGGTCCCTGTGCTCAGCCAGATGGTTGGCTGTGAGCATCTGCATCTGTATTGGTAAGAACCTGGCAGAGCCTCTCAGGAGACAGCTGCATCAGGCTCCTGTCAGCAAGCACTTCCTTGCATCCGCAATAGTGTCTGGGTTTGGTGTCTGCATGTGGGATGGATCCCTGGGTGGGGCAGTCTCTGGATGGCTTTTCCTTCAGTCTCTGTTCTACTCTTTTCCCCTGTATTTTCTTTAGACAGGAGTAATTCTGGGTTAAAATTTTGGAGATGGGTGGGTGGCCCCATCCCTCAACAGCGTGGCCATGCTTAAGCTATGGATATGGTCTCAACAGGTTCTCCTCCCCTTTGTGGAGTATTTCAGCTACTGTCATCCCTGTGGGGTTCTGGAAGGCTCTTGCATTCCTGGCATCTGTAACTTTCTGGTTGCTACCCCCACTTCCCTATCCCCCATTGATACTCACCTCTGTTCAATTTCCTGACCCTCTGTACATCTTCTCCCATACCTGATCCTGACCCCTTTTCCCCTCCTCCTCTTTTCTTCCTCCCAAGTCCTTTCCACCCTCTACTTCCCTTGATTATTTTGTTTCTCCTTCTATGTAGGACTGAAGCATCAATTCTTTGGTCTTCCTTTCCCTTGAGCTTCAAGTAGTCTATTAGTTGTATCATGGGTATTCCACTTTCTTTGCCTAATATCCACTTATCAGTGAGTACATACTATGTGTGGCCTTTTGTGCCTGAGTTACTTCACTCAGGATGATATTTTCTAGATCCATCCATTTGCCTAATCTTTGACTATTTTTAATTGGATTATTCTTTTCTTGCTATTGAATTGCTTGAATCCTGTCTTTATTTTGGATCTGATCCTCTTATCAGATATATAATTTCAAACGTTTTCCCCACATTCACGTGTTGTCAATCTTCATTCATTATCACTACCACCACCTCCACCACCACCACCACCAACCACCACCA
>NW_022196899.1:9836263-9843871 GCF_008632895.1 Mastomys coucha
CACCACCACCATCATCATTGTATAAAAGCATTTTAATGTTTTTCTGTCCCACTGTTTGATTTTCAGGAAAACATTACTCAGACCAGTGACACAGCATTTCATCCCATGTTTTCTTCTATTAGCTTTTATAATTGGTGTCTTCTGATTGTCTTAGTTTCACTTTTACCCATCTTGAGTTACAGGACATAGGTGGCCAACAAAAACTGAAAGGCATTTTTGTAGGTAGTTTTTTTTCCCCTCTCATATTGTTTCATTTAGGCCTTTAAAAAAACTAGTGGTCTATAATCATAATTTCCTATTTTGTGTTTTTAGGCTGTGTATGAGTATATGTGTGTTTATGTACATTTCTCACGCTCTCTTCTTGTTTCTTTTTCTTTCTTTCTTTGTGAGTTTTGCATTGTTTTCTTTTCTTTTCTTTATTTATTTTTACTTGCCTGTTGGTTTTCTTGAGAAAGGAAGAAGGTATCATAAGAATAGGTACTTTGTATAAGCATTATAATAACACATAAATTATATCACATATATATGCAAGGAAATGATTTTCTGTATGGTGATGATAGTTTTTAATGTTATATTTTGGTTAGTAAATATAACTACCATGGGATTTGTGGACATATTAACCTAATTTGTACAGCAGACGTTTTATAAACCTGAAATATGACCTGACAGAAATACTTGTAGTATTTCTAAATGTTATGCATTGAAATTTATGTACTTCGACTCCAAAGGGGAATGAGCTTTTTTTAATGATAATTGTGATTTATATGGTAAAAGAAATGCATATACATAAACAACTAAAATGAGCAATGTAAATCAATTTAATATAATTTGTTTACTTATTAATCAAACTTTCTGAGCTCTAGCAACACTCCAGGGTTGAGGCTAGATACATACTAGCCTGGCTTGAAAACAAAACTATGAAAGTAAAAAAGCATGCTAATTTATCACGAGAGTGTAATAAATTTGCTGAAATGACAAAATTTTTTACTTTACTTTTTACTTTTATTTTTGCAGCAGTAGTATCTGCATGGGTCTAGGAGCAAAGACGGTGTTTCTGAACTGTGAGTAATTAAGCACATGAAAATAAGGAATCTTGTAAGGCTGGATGAAACTGCAAAGAAGTTGACAGAAAGGTGACTTGGATGGGGAAAGGTGATGAATTTAAAAGCTATTATGTTACTCCCAGAATCCTAAACAAGTCTCAAGATCCAAGTTCAGAACAAAACAGAAAACTAGGGAAGAATGCCTTCTGTTGATGGTCTGTGACTAGACACCTCCACTGGCAGGCCTGCCACTGCTAGCCTCCATTACATTCTCCTGGAACCCCTGCCATTTACTACTGATGCCAGCCAGAGCAGAATGGATTTTGTATTATCTTTTCCCTTTTACCTCACTTGCTTCAGAAATAAAATCCTAGTAAAAGATGGCAGTTTAGATTCTCAACCTTCCTAATGCTGCAACCCTTTAATATAGTTCCTCACATTGTGGTGACCCCCAATCGTAAAATCATTTCTGTTATTGCTTCATAACTGAAAAATTTGCTACTGTTATGAGTCATAATGTAAGTATTTTTGGAGATAGAGACTTGCCAAAGGAGTTCTGACCCATAGTTTACAAGTAGCTGGTTTCGTAGATATAGAAGCTTTCCCTGCAGGACTCCAGAAAGGGAATAATACCACTGCCATTTCCTCTCATAGGGAGAAGCAGGGCTCCATAGTTCTTATACAGGGAGATTGGAAGTCAGGAGGAATAAGAAGGGACCTGTCTGCTTTTTGTGCTCCCTCCAGTTACAGACTCTCCAGGAATGGCTGTTTATACTCTCAGGACTGAGTCAATTCCAATCCCCAGTTACTCTCCTTGCCCTTAATTGTTCACAGTCACAAAGCTAGTATAGTTCTTGCTCTGTTGGTTTATTTGATTTCTATATGATATCACATAAACTCTAGTAAAGGTTCTGGGTCGTAAAGTATGATGGTGAGCTTAACAAGAAGAGAAGTTGAGGTGTTGGAGAAGAGCCTGGTAATGGGGACCAAGGGCTTCTATGTGATGCATCTTCCACAGAGATCAAGATGGTTGTGGAAGCTTTGGAATAAGGAGTTGGCTTTCAAGTTGTTTGATAGCATGCAGTACTGGGAGTATATTGTAGAATTAACTGTGGAGGGTTAAGTTTAAAGAAGACAGTTGAAGACTGTTGTAGTAATGTTCAATGTATTGAAGTAAAAGAGATGGTTTATTCATTTATCCAGAAAGAGAATATTGATGAAAGAGCAGAAAGCAGAAGATGAAGCAAGGTGAGAAGATCCAATGTCTTCATTAGTGTTTTTGAGATCTAGATATATACATTTGTGAGCCTATGGAATGAAGATGGATTTGAAGCCAACCAGTAAACAGTGTAGGCAAAGGGTGGTTCAGAGTACGTTCTGATGAGTCAAAGATAGGTTCAGGTAGCTTCCTTGAAGCTTTGAGAAGAAAATGCTTAACAGAGACTTGAGTGAAACAGCAGAGCAAGTCAGGGGAGGAAACCTAAGGGTCAGGTTGGTAGAGGAAGTGGGAAAGAAGTCAAGATCACACAGAAAGCAGCTGGAACTCAGAGCAAGACTGGGGAGCACTTACTGGGTTATGCAATGACTACGTATCTGCTGACCGTAGAGAACACAGAGCCAGAGATGTAGGGGTGCAAAAGTCAGTGTGGAGAAGAGTGAACCAAAAGGGAGCACTCATTGGAACTGACTCATTGTTTCTAGGGGAGAAGTTACAAAGAAAGAGGAAATCTTAAAGTAGTTTCAATTTGCATCTCTCTGATGACTAGGCATTTGGAGCACTTTCAAAAGCCCGTATGGGCTTTCTGTGTTTCTTTTGAGACCCATCTGTTTAGTTTATTAGCTCATTTATTGATTGGAAGGCTCTATGATTTAATGAGTATGTGGATGATGATAAATGAATCATTATTCATTGCTTACAGGGATGTAGACAGATGAGAGACACCACTATAGAAATCAGTATGGAGAGTCCTTGAAAATTAAAAATGGAAGTACCATATGACCCTGCTTTACCATTCCTTGGTATATACCCAAAGGCTTCTAAGTCCTACCTTGGAGATACTTACATATCCATATTCATTGCTACTCTCTTCACAAAAGCTATGAAGTAATTAGCCTAGTTGTCTACTCAGAAATACAAATACTGCTTGATTTTACTCATATCTCATATGTGATATATGTGTGTATGTGGTGTGTATGTATGTGTATGTGCAGGTGTTTGGTGATATATGTATAAGACATAAACTAAAAGAAGGATCATGAAAGGGAAAATAGATTTTAAGGAAAGGAAGGTTTGGGAGAGAGAATAAAAGAATATATGTATCACGAGAGTTGAATAGTTGTTGCTAAGGGAAGGAAGGAAACCACAAGGCGTGGACAGAGGAGGGGGAGAGTCAACACAAAAAAGTGTGTATGAAAATGTTTTAGTCACACCCATGAGTTTATGTGTGAGTTGATAGCTAAGAAGCACAAATATTTAAGGGAAAAGGAAAGAGAGAGAGAAGAAAGGCATCAAAGAAAGTTAAGACAGTGTAACAGCAAAATTTTTGTGCTGAATTTGTTTGTTTATCAGCTGAGAAAAAAATAGGTGAAGAGGAATTGTTAATGACACTAAAGAAAATCTGTAGATTGTGCTTTGTTAAATATTTTTCTTCCTCCGCCCCCATTCAGGATAAAAGAAGGCATTTCAAAGAAGAAAGCAACTGCATGAGGTGTCAGATAAGTGAAATGCTTCAAGCTATCTGCTTTTCTTTGGGGCAGCAGATGAAGGTGGGAAAGGTACTGGAACAAGGAAAAGACTGTGAAACAGGGTAAGGAGGTAAGAAAGGCAACGGTGGAGCATTTTCATAGACTAAGAGGAACTGAAGCTTATCTTTCATTTAAAAAAGGAGGGATGTTCAGAAATATTAACTTTTGAAATCAACCAACTGGAAGAGACTTTGATCATTTCTATGAACACTAAAGATACTCTGATCACATGACCCAGATAATCGTATTTGAAATTTAACAAAATGATTTGAAAACTATGTTCCCACTAAAATTATGGACTTGAGAGTTTGTAATGAGAATTTTAGCATCTTTGTTTCTTAAAAAAAAAAAACACACAGAAATCTTAATCCCTGGTGTGAGGATGTTGGGCTGCTTTAAAGCAACTGGCCCATTTGCCTCATGCTCTAACAGAGGCATGGCTTTGCTAGCAGCAGATAGTCTCTGCAACTGTGTGACATTTAGAATTCTGGGAATTTTTCAGAGGATATATAAATGCTAGAGCTCTGATGGATGGGGTGGGTGGTTGTTGATTGTTTAGGAGGGTTGTTTGTGGTTTGTTAGTAGTTGTGCTCAAAGAAGAAACAAGAAGAAAGAAATTAAATTCAAGGATCCCTCTCTCCCTCTCTCCCCTCTATCCTTTCTCTCCAATTTAGTGATAGGGAGTGAAACCAGAGTGGTAAAGGGTGGGAAAAGTAGATCCCACAAAGTAGCAAAGGCATCTCGGGAGTTTATATTGTTAATTGCCAGAACTTTGAGACTGCTCCTTGTCCAACATCTTTCATAATATTTCAGTCTGCCTAGCAGAGAGGTAACCAATTTTACCAGCCTACCATGTCTACAAGGCAGAAATGATTATAGTGTTTCCTACGATGATTATGATGGTAAATATTTTCTGTGAACTCACGCTGCCTAAGTGATCTAAAATGTGTCTTTACTTAGCTACCCTGGGGTTGGATGCTTCTGGGACTATGGAGTCATATTCTGGAATGGCTACCTCTGCTCTATATGGACACACCCATTCTCCATCATGCTAGCCTAGATTTGCTGTCATGGCAGCTAGTTCTAGAGAAATTAATATCACATAAAACCTCCAGAAGATCCATGATACAATCATCAGCACACCACATTCTGTATAGGCAAAGCAAATCATTAACCTGTACAGATTTGTAGAGAAGCAAAAGGACATAGTCACATGGTAGGGTATAGAGGTGGCAGAGACATGTCAGCCATGGATCCAGTTGCTAACTAGGAATAGAAGGCTGTGTTCCACAGGGATGAGATGTGGTTGAGAAATTATACAGAACCTCAAGCCTTATAAATGGGAATGAGAATTGTACACTAGTAGATAATGAAAGTCATGGAAGCAGAAGGCAGAAAAACAACAGGACTGGCTTCTCACTTTTGGAGTTGAGATATCCAACCCTTTCCTTGTAAACAAATACCTGAGATGGAAACCTGCATAGTTATCTATGTATTTATATCCTATCTCATTCCAGAGAAGATGTGACTCTTACATCCTTCTCATAGTTGCTATTAAAATTATATTTATTTATTCCATCTTTGCCTCTAGAAAGAATCTGAAGCAGCTCTTTTGAATTCTGCCCAGAGGCTATCTTGGAAGCATGTCATGGCCTGCCTTAACTGAGCTAGCCATAAATGAAGCTCCAGCGTTCCCAGCCAGGAGTATTCCTGGAGGCAAAGTAAACAGAGGTGAATTGGGCTGTTTAAAAACACATGTAAGCACTTTATTTAGAACTCTGATTCCATCATGGTTGAAGGAAAAGAAAGGTGGGGTGAGTTCAGAAAGAATATTTACCATTCTGGTTGGTTTAGACAACATTGCAATGACTTCTGCTGTACAGGAACCAAAATAGACTGGTCAAACGGGTCATCTGTCTGTGGAGCAAAGCAGAGATCACCAGAAAGGCCCTTAGAGACTGGACAAAGGGCTGTCAGTCAAGACCGCCCTCCATCTAATGTTAAAGTAGGACAAACTTGAAGAGGTCTCATTTGCTTTCACGCCCCCATCTGCAAATGAAATCAAAACCAAACTAAGGGTGGGCTGGGAGACTTCTGGGCTTTGCATGGGACAGTTTTCCTCAATGTTAATGAGGTTTATATATTTAATTACTTTTTTATTATTATCTTTTAACTAAGAGGAAATTAATCTTTATGTCAATTGTTGTTAAGCTGGGGTTAAGGATCTTGACCCTACAACCATCATTTACCTTCCACGAGTTACTGAATTTGATGAAAGTAGGTCTCTGCGAAGCACAGAGTCTGCAGAGAGGAGCAGTGTATCTGTGGGAGTTGTTCATAGATAAATGCCATGGTTCTCATTAAAAGTAGCTGGGTAACCCAAAATAAAGTTCTGTAGAGCATCAGGGAATAGCAACTGCCTTACTTTCTCTTGATTTCTACCCTTATCTCAGATCTGTGCTCTCAGTACCCTAACACCATTTCTTGAGGCTCATTTAAACATGGACTGCCATTGTGTGCACAGAATGGTTCACTTGCTGTGTTTCCTAAATATAGCCTGTGGCCATTCAATAGAATCCCGAACTTCAATACTGCATGGTACATGGATATTATTCCAATGTTTTAATCATTTACACAGATTAGGCCAAAGCAAGTGTTATAAAAGCCCCCATGAGCTGCCCAGCAGCATTACAATCTATCCCTCAATACCTCGGACTAGGAAGCTAAATTATGTGGTCATTGTACTAATACAAATAAATAGATCTTCTCATGTAAGCCATGAGCTGGTATTTTCCAGTCTGTGAATTTTTCTATGAGTGCCAAGTTACCCACAGTCTTTCACGGCCTCTGTTGTCTTTTGATGAGGGATGTGAACTTTTGAGATACCTGGCAACAGTTCACAGAACAGAACTGAGTACTCTGTGTAGAGATCGTGACTGTGGGGACCCGTCAGAGTCTGGCAGCCATAAGAACGAAGCTGGCTTTCAGAGGAGCTTCTTCCTTGAAATTGTAGCAGAGGCTACGACACACCTTAGGTCACTTTGTCCTAGAGATGAGACTCATATTCCAGTCTTGAATTTTCACTGCTGTCTTAATGTAAATACTTGGTGCGTTTGTCATGCCTTCGAAATATGCTGACAGCACTTGCCACGCTCCCTAAAAAATGATTTCATAAGGCAATATGAAGCAAGAGTTTCTGTCTTTCCTGCTTGGTGGGGGTTGCGGGGGAGGGAGGATGGTATTTTGTTTTTGTAGTTAACTGGACTTGCTTACTTTAAAAATCACATGTGACCCGATACTCTTTGGCTAGGAAGATTTCACAGTTTAAATTTCTATAATTACTGATATTTGGGATGAGCTTAGTTTGACTTCTGCTATGATATAACCTACTGGAAAGATAACCAACAGGCATTAGAGCCGCATAGGTCAGGTTTGATCTCCTCTGTTCCAGTCTAAGTCTGTGTGGTCTAGGATAGCTTATTTCCTCTCCTTCATCTGTCTCACCTGCTCATGGGATCTGAGGACTTACACTCTGCTGTCCTGAGGGTCATGACCAGGCTCAAAAGTTGACCTAATGCCTATATCTTTCTTTCAGCATCTATCTTGAGAGTATGCCACTCCAAAACTTTGAAATATGCCCATTCTACACCTTAAGGTATAATTTTATGATTAAAGGGATCATCTCTCACTCTCATAAAATTACCCATGATAAAAATAATTTTTGTCTACAAATAACCTCAAGTAATATAAAAGTACTTAAATAGTACCGTGGGTTGTTATTACCTTCAGATTTTTGGAGAGTTTTTTTTTTTTTTTTAAT
>NW_022196899.1:9844648-9845825 GCF_008632895.1 Mastomys coucha
CAGAAATCCGCCTGCCTCTGCCTCCCAAGTGCTGGGATTAAAGGCGTGCGCCACCACCGCCCGGCCCGTAGGCTGTTTTTTACTTGTAGATACAAAGTAATGAATTTAACAACTGTCAAATACATTTTTAAGCTAGATGAAATTACTTAAACTATGTGAAAAGACAAGTCCCCCTTGTGGTATTAAATCATGGACCACATGGTAAAAACAGAAACGGGTACTTTGTTACAGAATGAGATATGCCACATTAGAGAGATTAGAGGGCCTGTTCAAAGGGGGGCATTCTCCATATATTAATATGATCATGATAGAAGTCAAAGGCCTTTTTAAAATGTCATGTCTCTTGGTGGGAGAACACATCTTCCACAGTAAGCACATGGAAAGATATTTGATGAGGACTGGAAAGGGGACAAGAATGTGTGGAGGTGTTAGAGGTGGAAGAATGGCACACAGAGACAGCGGCCATTTGACCCAGCAGAAGAGCAGGTGCTATGTATTTCAAGAAGCTTTGAAGTAGAAATCTATGATGATATAATTTCCATGGGTTAACTCCATCAGGAAAACACCTTTAGTTGTTTGTGCAAATAACACTTAGTGGCAAACAAATCATCGCAAACATTGTAAAGTTGTGCCTTACATATGCTTTCTTTATCATCTTTTCTTTATTCTTCAAAGTACTACACACATTTATTGTGCATCATAATTTTATCAACTTTTAAATTGTCTGTATATCTCTGCAGTAGAATATAAACTTCCTGAGGTCAGGGATTTTTTTTTTTTTTGGTCACTTTTACATTCATGACTTTTTTTCTAGAGTGAATGGGTGAATGCCCATATGCATCACCTCTCTAGGGATGCAAAGACATGATTCTCCTTAGGAAGAACTGAATAATATATGTGCATTCTATTCTATAAATGAAATTATCAGTTCATGTGCATAACTGTGCAGTAAATGGAGAATCAAATAGATAAGAAAAGATAGGGAGAATTGAGGGTTCACTGGATTGTGGTTCCCACTTCTATTTTCTAGAAGGACAGAAGAAGAAAAAGGAACTGGTTACAGAACTTATTAAAAAATTGAAACTGAAGCTCTGCAGCCATTCCCACATCACACAGAGAAAGCCACACTCCCAGGTGATCTAACAAGCCCAGGATTCCAGGATCCCAGAATCACAGG
>NW_022196899.1:9847009-9920816 GCF_008632895.1 Mastomys coucha
CTCAATTACCATAGATGGAGAAAACAAGATATTTCATGACAAAACAGAATTTACACAATATCTTTCCATAAATCCAGACCTACAAAGGATAATAGATGGAAAGCATCAACATAAGGAGCAAAACTACACCCTAGAAGAAGCAAAAAGGTAATCTTTCAACAAATCCACACAAACCTAATTCCACCTCTTACAACAAAAACAACAGGAAGTGACAATTATTTTTTCTTAATATATTAATTTGAAAATTAATATGACCAACATATCCTAATTGATTGAAATCTAATAATATGAGGAATTGGAAATTTGTTGATTGTCATCCAATGATCTCTCTAATTTGGTAATTGGAGAAATAGGTCCAACATTGTACAATGTTTATACACTCTCAGCGTGGTTGTTTGTGACAGTGTCTTGCTGTGTACAACATAATGGTCTTAAAATATTGCTTCTCCTATCTCAGCCTCTCTATATGTAGTATTGTTTATTTCATGTTTTTACACTATACTATGGTTTTCAGAACAGCTTATATATTTCAAAAGTGTTTATATACTCAAAAGAAACATAGACAATTAACAAGGGAGGTGGCTTGTAAGAGAGCAACAAAGAGTGACACTGAATGCTTTGCTTGACATTTGTAACTCTTGTATCAAGTTTGAAGAAGAGGACTTTATAAGTTATTTTTCTCTGAGATGAATGCTTTTCCAAATTATCACAGCTAATGAACCAAATTCTTACCCTCACTTAAAGTCTGTACCACCCTCCAAGCAGAACCATTGTTCATTGAAACAGTTGGTGAATGACTTTATGGATAGACCATCTTAATACCTACATCATTTCTTAAATGAATGTAACCTGTTCTCTGTGAGCTGAGAATGAAGTCACTCACTCAAGTCGAATAGCTTTGACCATAGCAGGAATTCTGTAGCCAAAAATCGAGCCTACAATTCATTTCTTGGTGCAGCAGAACTATCAACTCTCAGCTTAGCTACGATGGAGGTAAAATCCTTTGGTGATGTGAGGGTCATTGAAATACAGCCTTATTACAATGAAACCCAATGTCTAAAAATTGTTCTTACTTTGGGCTTGTACCACAGTAAGAGCCAAGATTTTAAACTCTACTAAATACAAAACAAACAAAAAGACTTTATATACTCATGTTCATTTAAGAAAATACTAGTAGTGATGTATTATTTTTAGGTATACAGCTAATGTGTTTGGAGTTATTTAAAATTTATATTGAGAAAAATGTATTTTCATTATTGCTGTAGACGAGCATCTACATAAGACTGTTAAATCGATTGTTGTTTTATATCAAACAACTTTTATAATACTCATTTTTATTTTTATAATATTTTATAAATTTTAAGGAATACGACAAAAATATATTATAGGTATTAAAGAGGGGGTCTATGGGAGGAGTGGTGGTATAAAAGGGGAACAAGAATGTGATTCAATTCTATTGAATTAAAATATGTTTTTAAATGTTAACAAATTCAGATAAATTGAAATCATGTAACTTTTCTGATAATGCAATAAAAGTTAAAAGAAGAAAAATTGAAACCTTATGACTAATATCCACTTATAATTTAATACATACTGTGTGGGTCCTTTTGGGACTGGACTATCTCATGCAGGATGATATTCTCCAAATCTATTCATTTGCCTGCAAAATTCATGATGTCTTTGTTTTTTCATAGCATGAGTAGTATTCCATTGTGTAAATGTACCACTCGTTTTGTATCCATTCTTCAGTTGAGGGACATCTAGGTTGTTTGCAGTTCCTGGCTATTATAAATAAAGATATTATGAACATAGTTTTTCTGGGATGTTGAATCATCTTTTGGGTATATGCCCAGGAGTGGTATAGCTGGGTCTTGAGATAGAACTATTTCCAGTTTTGAGGGAAACTGCCAAATTGATTTCCAAAGTGGTTGTACATGTTTGTACTCCCACCCACAATGAAGAAGAGTTCCCTTTCCTCCACAGCCTAGCCAGAATGTGTTATTACCTGAAGTTTTGATCTTAGCCACTCTGACAGATTTTCAATCAAAACGACAACCCACAAAGGTTTTTCCGTAAAGGCACAAGATAAAACCATTTGAAGTAAAGTCTCTCCTATCCACTACAACTGGGATGAGCATATTTTTCTGAATATTAGAGACACCATGGTCAGAACGAGACAGATATTTGTGGCATTAGCCTACAAACTAATATATATATATATATTATATTTATATATTATATAATATATACATGTATTCTTATATATATACCCAAATACATATATTCTATCCATATAATATCATATATGTGTGTATGTGTGTGTGTGTGTGTGTGTGTGTGTGTGTGTGTGTGTAGAAAATGTTCCCAGAGGTTACATGCAGCATACCTTTGCCTAAGTGTGGTACAAGAGTGGTAGTATAATTAAGAATAGTCACAGAGTTAAATCATTGTGCGCCTGGACTTACACTGATCCCTACTGTCTTCAGCATCTTCACAGAGTCCTCATCTTGGCTGGATTCTAGTCAGTATTCTTATTGGCAACATAAATGAAGACACAATCACATTTGCCATTGACACAAAGCTGGAAGAGAGAGTTAATAGGCTCACAGAGAAGGATGAGGATTCACAGAAATCCATCAGACTGGAACTATGGGTTGAAACTAATACAAGGCTCAAGTAGAACTGGATTAACAGGAACTCACATGAAAAAGACTTGGATATTTTAACTAACAGCCAGTACTCAATGTGATCCAAAGGTGTGAGCCAAAAAGAGCTAAAAGGCTCTTATCCTGTATTAGGAGAAATCCAGTGTCCAGGAAAGGAATGCAAGTGCATTTCTAGTCTTAGCTACTGTCAGATCCTGTAGTGTTTTGCTGTACAGGCAATCATTTATAAGAAGAGTGTAGTGGTCTGAATGAAAATGGCTCCCATAGACTCATAGGGAGTGGCACTATTGAGAGTTGTAACCTTGTTGGAGAAGGTGTGGTATTGCTGGAAGACATGTCACTGGAGGTGGGCTTTGGAGTTTTAGAAGCTCAAGTCAGGCCCAGTGTGATTCTCTCTGACTGCTACCTCTCAATCAGGATGTAGCATGCTCAGCTCCTTCTCCATCACCATGTCTGCCCATGTGCCCCTATACTTCCTGCCATGATGACAATGGAGTAAATCTATGAACCTGTAAGCAGCGCCAATTAAAAGTCTTCCTTTGTAAGAGTTGCCTTGGTCATGGTGTCTCATCTCAGCAATGAAACCATAACTAAGACAAAGACCATCAACAGAGTGGAGTAAGTTCAGAGAGGAGGGACCAGAAGAATGGAACTGTCATATAAAGAGCAGGAAACTTAGCTTCGAAAAGGAGCACATATACCATATAATGAGGGGTGGGATAGAGAAGAAAAGCAGAAATGATGTTTTAGGGTTGAAGGCTTATTCTAATTTAGTTTAGTTTGAGGGAACCAGTACCTATGAAATGCAGGATTCTCCTCCTTTAGTAATTTCAAAGATGTGGGCAGATGAAACATAGAACTACTCGTGGGAATTGCTCAAGAAGTGTCTTGTTTAATTGAGAGTCCTAAACTTCCTTGAGAATTGCTTCAATGACCTTTAAGATCATGAATTTTAAGAAAGCAAGGCTAATAACAAATCATTTTCATGATTATCAATTAGTACTGTTGTATTTAGTCTTATAAGACTAAATACATAAATAACCTTAACCTTAACCATTTTTTATCTAATAGTTTCAGAGTTCCAGATCTTAACATTAAGGTCTTTACTTTATGTGGAATTGTTTTCTATACAGGGTTAAAAATAGAGATCTGATTAATTCTTTACATGTAGATGTCCAGTTTCTCATTGCCACTTCTTCAAGGACTCTGTCTTTTCTCAATGTACATTTTTATATTTTCTAAAAATAAAAATCAAATGACTATAGCTGTGTAGGTTGAATTATCACTCTTCTACTCTATTTCATTTATATATATATATATATATATATATATATATATATATATATATATATATATATATATATGTTTATGTGCCAGGACCTTGTGTCAACTATCTGAGGTCTATTGTGCTTTAAGTGTAGGATTTTTGTTTCTGTTTCCATGAATAATGTCCTCAGAGTTTTGATGGGGCTTGAATTGGACATATAGATTGCTCTGGGTACTACTTCCATTTTCACAGTATAGATTCTTATGGTCTTGGATGTTCTTCTAGTGTGTTCCTCCGTTTCTTTAGTTAGTGCATTAAAATTTACAGAGTAGAGAGGTTTTTAACTTCCTTAGTTAAATATATCCCAAGGTATTTTTAAGCTATTTCAAATAGCAGTTTTATTATTTTTTTCTTTAGCATGTCTGTTATTGTAGTGTAGAAAGGCTACTTATTTTTTTGTGTGGTGATTTGTATAGTGCCACCTTGCTGAACATGATTATGGGTAAGTGTAGAAAAAAGTGGGCTTTTTTGAAATACTTTTTTCAGAAGTACTTTGAGCTTTCTCCATTTAGTGTAACATGGGTATAGGTTTCTCACATGTGGTGGTATTATTTTGAACTATGTTCCCTCCAGTCCTATTTTTCTTCAGGGAGTTTTTCGGTTTGTTTGTTTGTTTTATGAAAGGATATTGAACCTTATATTGAATTCACTAACTTTGGAACAATGAAACTAAAAATCCATCCATTCATTCATCCATTCTAGGAAGTGAACACATGTAATATCTTTAGATTTTAAGAAATGGAGGAAAGAACATACATATGAGGCTCTAAGGAGTGTACAGGGAAGGCTCCAAGGCTCCAGATACATATGTAGCAGAGGATGTCCCTGACGTCAATAGGAGGGGAGACCCTTGATCCTGTGGAGGTTTGATGCCCCAGTGTAGGGGGATGCTGCATCAGTGGGGTGGGAATGTGTGGGTGGGTGGGAAGCACCCTCATAGAGGTAAAGGGGAGGGTGGAAAGGGCAGATGGGATGGGGTGTGTGTGGAGGGGTAACCAGAAAGGGGGATATCATTTGAGATATAAAGGACAGGGATGATTAATAAAAAAAATAAATAAATGATAACACAAATTTGAACTTCAAAAAAATTAGATATAGGTGTACATATGATACAACTATTCTACCTTTGGGTCCATATCCAAAGGAAAAAGCAGAGCCAGCTATATCTCTCTCATATGTGCTGCTTTAGTCATCACAATAGTTGTCAACACAATAAATCTAAAAGTCCATCAGGAAACGAATAGATGATGAGTATGTGGTATGTGAAAATGAAATATTATTTAACCACAAAAGGAACTGAATTTTGTCATGTGTTCCAAAACAGTTGGAAAATAAATTTTGCATAATCTGCATATGTGTTTTTTTTGACAATCTCGTAAGAGTGTACAATAGTAATTATTAGAAGCTAGGAGATATGGAGAAAATGGAGACATCAGGATGTTGACCAGGACCTCAGTTCCAGAGTAAGTTGTACTGTGATGAAGCAGTATACTGACTGTAGTTCACAACAACCTAGTACATTTTATGAATGCCTAGAACAGACAGCCTGAAACACTTTAATCACAACACAGTGAGGAAGGGATAAAATGATTTTATTGGCTCATGTTGTATAAATGTATTGAAGTACCTTGTTCTACTCACAAATATGCACAACTATTATGTGTTGGTCAAAATATGACTTTGAAATTGATAATAACTTTAAATGTAGCAATTTGTTTTTTGTACTATATTCACATGTTGAATTATCACACTGTGTACTATAAAATTTAACAATTAAAATAAGAACTATAAAAATAAATCATATAGCATGGGAAAATCAGGGAAGGCCCACCTTGAACTGGTTTCATTTAAGCTGAAGTTAAGTGTTGAGGAAGATCCTGAGCACAGAGTGCATTTGGGGAAAATCATTCTCGTGAATTCTGAAAGCCAATCCTTCAACTGAGAGACTTTATGGTCACACTGAGTAGAGTGGAACAATATGCTTTACTAGGCTTGCATTATGGTGTCATCAATGGAAAAGAGGCTCTCTGGAGATCAGTCACAATTAGACACCAAGATTGACTTTATACATACAGTTAATATCTGAGTTACCTCACATATATATGAGAAATTTTAGAGACCCTACTCTAGTTCTACATAATACCTAGAGATTTCCAACATATTTCAGTCTTTCATCAAGGTCCTAGACAGAGAGATTTCTTTTCTCTAGTTTGAGAGACAATTCCAGCTCCTCATGGATTCATCTGCGCCTGAGGAGCTCAGGCTCTCATCCACCTTTGCCTGCCTGCATTCCTCCCATTCCTGATTGTTTGTATGCCAAATAACTATCTGACATTAAACAACTTATATACTATGTGATTCTGAACAGCATCAGGATTCTTCTCTATGAAGCCTTTGTTTAACTTGGAGCTGGTTAACCGGAATGTAATTGTATTTATTTTATGGTTCTTTTTTATTAGCTAGTAATTATTGAATGTCTATTAATATTCCAGGTACATTACATGTACTTCATATATCTTAATTAGTCAGTGTTCTATGACTGTGGAGAGGCACCAGGACCAAGGCATCTCTAATAGAGGAAAGCATTTAACTGTGGCTGACTTACAGTTTCAGAGGTTTAGTCCACTGTGATCATGACTGAAAGCCTGCCTGCATGGAAGCAACATGTTGCTGAACTTATAGCTTAAGAATTCTATATCTGTACATATAGGCAGAAGGAAAAGAGAGACACTGGGTCAGCTTTGAGATTTTGAAACCTCCAAAATGCATCCCCAGTGAAAACAGTTTCTCCAAGAAGGCTATATACCCTCTAATCCCTGCCAAATAAATATATGAGCCTATAGGAACCATTTTTATTCAAACTATAGATATTTATATTTTTATGTGTTATGAGACCCCTTTTCATCTTAATATATGATGTTCATCATATGTATATTCAGTGGCCTTTCTTGAACCTACATTCTTCTTGTCCACACTCTCATGATGGACACTTACATAATTCATGGTTGTTTATAAAGGCTCTTTTAAACTCACCAAACATTGTTCTTTTTATTGGATATTTTCTTTATTTACATTTCAAATGCTTTTTCCTTTCCAGTTTTCCCCTTCAGAAACCCCCATCCCTCTTCCTTTCCTCTGCTCCTATGATGGTGCTCCCCCACCCATCCACCCACTTCCTGCCCCACCATTCCCCTACACTGGAGCATTGAACATCCTCAGGCCCAAGGGCCTCTCCTCCCACTGATGTCCATCAAAGCCATCCTCTGTCACATATGCAGCTGGAGCCATGGGTCCCTCCATATGTACTCTTTGGTTGATGGTCCAGTCCCCAGAAACTCCAGGGGGTCTAGCCTGTTGACACTGTTCCTTCCTCCGTGGGGCTGCAAACCCTCTCAACTCCTTCAGTCCTTTCTCCAACTTCTCCATCGGGGATCCCAAACTCAGTCCAATGGTTGTCTTCAAGCATCTGCCTCTGTATTTGTCAGGCTCTGGCAGAACCTCTCAGGAGACAGCTGTATCAGGCTTCCATCAGCATCCACAACAGCATCCGGGTTTGGTGACTGTATATGGAATGACTAATATCCACTTATCAGTTAGTGCACACCTTCTGTGTTCTTTTGTGAATGAGTTATCTCACTCAGGGTGATATTTTCAAGTTCTATCCATTTGCCTGCGAATTTCATGAAGTCATTGTTTTTAATATCATCGAACATTGTTATAAATAGCCCTAGAGTTAAATTTTATCTTGAAGACAAAAGTAACACACACTACTCAGAAGTCAAAGAGAAAGAAATGTATCTTTGGTCTTGAAAGACCACTCAGACTAACCCTCTTTTAAGAGACATTTTAAAACTAATTTTTGAATTTATTTTTTTAATAGATTTTATCTTGTTTCTTACATTCTCTAGTTTTTGATAATATATATCTTGTTGACATATGAAAATTATGTATATTACAAGGATACAACTTATCATATTACATACGTATATGACCCTCAACCACCTACCTAAGAGTGGCATTGCCCCCACTGAGTTTGGGCCTCCCAGATCAATCATTAATCAAAGAAAGAAAAAAAAAACTTTCTTAAATTCTCTAGTTCTTGATAATATGTATCTTGTTGACATATGAAAATTGTATATATTACAAGAATACAACTTATCATATTACATACTTATATAACTCTAAACCACCTACCCAAGAGTAGCATTACCCCCACTGAGTTGGGGTCTCCCAGATCAATCATTCATCAAAGAAAGGAAAAAAAACTCCCACAGACCTGCCTACAGGTACGTCTTTTTCAACCTATTGATAACCACAGCATAACATTTCTACATGGTTACTTCTTTTGTATCAATTGACCAGCAGCATCCCATATTTCTCCCATTTAACAGCTCTCTACTTCTGTTGGTTTAGATATTGTGGCTTCCTAATATAAGTGGAATATATAATCTCCTTTTTTTTTATGTCTTACTTATTTGGCTTAACACAGTTACAATCTGACTTCACTCAGTGTAGCTGCAAATGGTAAGATTTTCTTTTTTTGTAAAGGCTGCATAATTTGTTCTCTCTCTCTCTTTCTCTCTCTCTGTATGTGTGATTTTGATCATATGTATGCATATGTGCAACCATTTTTTTTTTTTACCATTCCTCTATCAAAGGGTATTTATGTTTATCCTTTAGGAAATTAAAGAGAGATACACTTATTTCCTTCTATAAAAGACCTTGAAAAATCCAAAAAGGCTTAAGTACTAGAATTTCAACAGTGAGAAAACATGAAGATTGTACTTGAATCAGACATACTTTTTTAAAATTCAGTCTTGAGATTACGCCAATTTTTTTTTGTGTCTGGGGAAAATGGCCAGGTGGCTATTTCTTTCTCTCATCACTGTGTACGTAGGCAGTGTTACTGGTTGCAGAGTCCTGAGTCCTAGTCAACAATGACCATCACTCATTCTCAGTCAGATACCAAGGTGGGAAGTTTTTGACTTAAGCCAAAGATGAAAGATTTGACCAGCTGTGCCTCTCAGCCTCACTTCTGATCCTGTGTGAAAGAAAGCGTTACACTGGGAAAGCAAGAGCTGTGAGTCTGAATACAATGGCTGCCAAACAGGGAGTCCAGCCCTGTTTATCTTGGAAACGCCTTGTGCATCAGCCTGGCTGTGAGTAAGGAATTCTTATGTGAACTTCTGCCCACAGAGCCAGCCAGGTTCATCCATCTCATCGGAGCAGAACTTTCTTTGTGAACTGTTTGATTTTCGTACCTGGCACTCTCTGAAAAGAAGGGTGTCTTTAAGTTCGGTAACAAATGACTACGTATGAAAAAGTAAAAACCTTTGATTTGATCAGCATTCCACTCTTGCAGAATGAGGCTCTGATAGAGTCCAGTGGGATAAACTGTCCTTGAGGTTAATATCAACAGAACCTCAGCATTTAATGAGGGACTAATAGAAGGAAATGGCAGGACAGAGCTGCTTCAAGCCAGCACAGGACATTCTGGTCTCTGCATCAAGTTCTCCCCCTCCACTTCAAACGCACCCACTGTATCCCACAGGTTCAGTTTGTCTAATTGATACGTTCTTGGCTCTTAAGTGTGGACATGCTTTCCAAGTGTCCCATTTGTTGACATTTATAAATATTACCTAACAGTAATTAGGTTCTTTATCCTATGGAATGTGACAGAGTGTGTTTGTTTTTCTGAGCCTCATTAGGCGTGCCTGTCTGTCCTTAAGGACTACAACTCACTTTTGCAGGCCACATAAATACTTCTCATTCAGTTCTGCTCCTTTATCAACAGGACATTCTGGTAAGTTAGCATTATAAAAATATAAAAACCAGCTTTTGTTCCTGTCAATTTCTATTATATTTCAAGGTTAAAATATATTGGTACAAAGAAAAAAAGATCAGTGTCAACTTTAAATTCCTCAAAGTCCTCAAAATTCACAATACTTCTGATATGTGAAAATATAAAAAAAAAAAACAAACTAATGAGACACGTTCTAGTACAGCTAACTCTGACATGGAACTATTATGTCAAAGATCACAAATTATAATCTCCCACTGCATTGGCCCCAAGAAAATATTTATTCTAGCATGTAACAAAACACAAGTTTTAGATATTGCCATTCATAGAGACCTATTTGGATACTTTTAGTACTGCAGGAATTCATGTCAGTAACTATTCATGCTGTATAGTGTTTTTCAAGAGCACAAGAAAATGATACTGTATCATTGCGAAATGGTGAACTGGACAGCTCAAGGAAGCTGAATAGTTAATGGCTAGTGATGCTGGTAGCTCTCAGAGCAGATCCTCTTGGTCCCTGGTATGTGTTCCGCACTCTTAAGTATATGCTACAGTTATCTTGGCCACTACATAGCTTAAACCCATTATGTGCCACAGTTGCATGTTCTTTTTAGTGGTACTTTTTAACAAATAAGTGTCTGGTGTGAGGAAGTTCATTTCAAGATTTCATATTTGTTTAGTTATTTAAGTATCAAATACCAAGTCATATGCTAATCTGTAATTAAGGTTTCAATTGCCTATAATTTATAGCCATTGTTGATATTATATTATATATTATATAATGTATTATATTGTATATTATATATTATGTAAAAATTATATAACATTTCTATAATTATAGAAATTAACTGCTCAAAAATGTTAAAGGTTCGGATGGAACTAAACAGAATAACACAAAGTAACAAACATTTATAAGAATAAAATATATGATTTTTTTCCAAAATATGCTTCTTTTTGTTTCTATATAAAATTTAAAATGTCCAAATAACCCGTGGCTCAGAGTGGCTGGAAGAAAAACACTCACATGCCCACCCTAGCTAGACAGACCTGGACGAAATCACCCAAGTGCCTTCTGTGGGTACCTATATGGTGGAGACAAAATGAAGCTGAGGAATTCATATACTGTGGGAAAGGTGAAAATAGAGACTCAGTGGAGACAAGGCAGGCATGAGGAGCCTGAGAAATCACCCAAGGCCATGGTGATGTCTGGCCTAGGCTACCACCAAGGGCCAAGTCTGGATCTGTGGTCCTGCTATAGCCGGGGTCTGTGTTGATGTTGATGGCCTGAATTATGATCAAAGGCCATGGAAATGTTCCTGGTCTAGGCTACTGTGTGAGGCCTTGTTGATATCTAAACATTGTGCTGAGCTGTTTCCACCCTCTACCTTTGGCTGGAGAGCTAGCCTGCCCCTTATTTGCTGTGGCCGAGAGAGAGAGAGAGAGAGAGAGAGAGAGAGAGAGAGAGAGAGAGAGAGAGAGAGAGAGAGAGAGAGAGATGCTCTTTCTTTCCTTACCCCCTCACCCTCACTACCTGCAGCAGGCAGGAGGGCTGGCCCACTTCTCACTGGCTGCAGCACCTAGGGTAAGTGGACCCTAACTTGCTTGGGCAGCACAGTAGAGTTAGCCCTGGTAGCCTATGGGGCAGGAGAGCTGAAGGGCTGACCACCTCAGCTACCACCTAGACCCAGATCCACAGCTCTGAGTTGGCCTACCCCAAAATCTACCCCATCTATGAACTGCTGGGGTGAGAGAAGGGGCTGGTTCTACAGATACAAAACTTCAGGATCTCATTTACAGAGGACAACAGCAGAGTAACTGAGAGGAGTCCTGGTGAGGATCCAGTTTGATGGTGTGACAGAAGCCAGAGACCTCGAAACAGACCATTGACTCATTGCAATGAACATTTCCACGTAAAGATGTGTGGACAAAAGGGTATACTGTGGGGCACACTGTGGACACACTACAGTTTCCACAATGCAATACTTTTTTTTTTATTTGTGTTTTTATTTGGTGGGGTTGAAAGAGTGGAGGGCAGATATAAAGGGGTGAGAAGATGAGTGGGATTGAGGTGCATGATGTGAAATTAACTAAGAATCAGCATAAAGTTTTAAAATGTTTAAATAATTTTCTTAAGTCAATGAAATGTAATTAACCATAACTTTGTCTTACAAGTATAGGGAATAGTAATATATAATTGGTAGTATTTTTAAAGCATTTGGTTGTAGTTTGATTGAAATTACTTTCTTTTCTTGTGGAACATAAAATAAAAACTTATCTTAAAATGAAGAAGAAAAATGGACATATACTCTATAACATTTCTATAGAAACTATTTTTACTCTTACAATATTAAAGTTTCTCACATTAGTGCTGAGCATTTAAAACATTTAAGAGTAGACTTTTAATTTCATCATTTATTTGGATAAACAGGATAAAATACTAATAAGATGCATTATCCCAATTGAAAAATCCTGTTATTGTTGGCTATTAAATTTTAGAAAAATGAATAGCATTTTAGAGTGGTCGGTGAAGATGATTTTGTGCCCTGTTACATGGAAGGTGAAATTCGGTCTCCAATATCCTGATGTCTGGAACATATTGTTGTGTTTTGAGGCAGTTTGCTTCCCAAAGCTTTCTGAGCTCAGAGCTTGATCCTTGGTCAGGTAGTGCTGGTGGTGGAACCTTTAAGAAGTATGGATTAGGAGGAGTTGATTTAGTCCTGGGGCTCTGTGCTTATGCAAGGGCTAATGCTGCCTCTGGAGAATGGGTCAGGTTTCATAGGACCGGACTAGTTCTCTGGAGGCTAGCTGTTCGTGGTGAGTCTGGCACACACATAAACAACTGTTTTGTGTGCACTGTTCTTCATTGCCACATGTCCTCCTCTACCCAGATTCTGCCCTCTCAAGGGCCTGTCCAGAGCCAAGTCTTTGCAGAAGTCATTTCTTAAGCCTCTTGAAGGCCAGCTCTAGATTTGGGTCCCACCCAGGTATGTCTTGCAGAATGGCATTTACAATTTAAAAACCAATCCTTTAATGCTTAAATTCTTTAAATATATTCAATTAAGCTCATAACATGAGAGAATTAGTGTAACATGTCAATTTTTAAGTATAAATGCATTACACTGTTTACTGTTGGGAAGTCAGAGAAGGATGAGTGATATTCTGAGAAGGCATCTAATCATCTGAGGGTCACAATGCTTCATAATGTGAAGTATACAAAGAGTACCATCAGGGGAGTCAAGATAACTTTCTTCTGGTTCCTATAGAAATGAGGTTGATGTATTTTTCTTCCCAGCAAGCAAAGTACCTTACATGACAGTAGATACAGTGTTCTTTTTTTCTCCCCAAGCATGAGTCATTACAACACCAACCAATGCCTTAGTCTTGAGTTAAAATTGGCAGCTGGAAACAAAAGAAGGCCAGTTTAATGCATCACTGATTTATACAAGACAAGAATATGACACAGTCTACATAATTGCTGAGAAACCATCTTAAGTTATAGGGTATAGAAAAATGAAGGAACAGCTGAACCAAAGGAAACTGTGTGAAAAGATACACAGCAAGGAAGAATAAATGCCTTATGGGAAGAGTAAAGGAGGCTCTATCGCTGCAGTGAGGGATGGTTGAAGAACATGCGTACCGTGCTTTGAAAACACCCAAAATTCCATAAAGGGTATGGATTTCACTGGAAGCAAAAATCCTGATCATCAGGTAGCATGAAAAAAATGTAAACCTCATAAGACGAGATTTAGGTGTTATTGGAGTGCTGAGAGTTTTGTTCAGCTCTGCTAGATGAATGCATTTTGTATCTAAGTGGCTCTCTGTGGATGAAAGACTTGCTACCATTCCTGCGGTATAAAGGGCCAAAGCATGATGACTCCAAGCAGTGCAAGACAGTTTCTAGGAAAGGGTGGATGCTGTCAGTCTCAACTTTTATGTCATATACTCAAGATATAGGTTTAATGGGATGATGTCTATGGGTTAGCACCTACAGCTGGCATCACGCCAGGAAGGCACTGTTTTTATGGCCAACAAGATGACTCTGCAGAGAGATGCTAAATGTACTGAGCAAGGAAAGACACTAGTTTTGCGGAGTATTCACTCTACTATTCTACTATTCTAGGCTATGTTTGTTGGCATTTCTTCTATGCTCTGGCCGACAGTTACCTAGCAACAGCCAGGTAGGCCCAGTTTGCTATATAAAAAATAAACAAAAACAAAACAAAACAAAAAACAAACGAACAAACAAAAAACCTGTTTGGCCTCTCCCTTTCTGACTCTCTGACTCTCTTCTCCCTCTGACCACTTTCTCCTTCCCTCCCTTTCCCCTTACCCACCTTTCTTCATGTGTTCCTGATGGTCTGCTCTCTCTGTGTCTCTGTGTCTATGTCTGTCTTTGTCTCTGTCTGTCTCTGTCTCTCGATCCCCCTCTCTGTGTGTGTGTTCTTCTCTGTCCTCTCTCTTTCTCTGCCTCTACTCCATTCTCAACTCCCCTTCCCATACCCCCAAAATAAACTCTATTCTGTACTAGAATGGTCATATGGCTGGTACCTTGGTGGGGGGAAGAGATGCCTCAGCATGGGCCCACTGAGTCACCCCCTCCCCATGAGCCATAGTGTGCTCTACAAAACATATCCTTGACTCTATAAAACGTAACCTTGGTTTTATAAGAGCACATCACTGTCAACTGCCTGACATATTGCCATGTAAGTACCAACAGAACAGGAGCTATTTCCTCCATTTCCCATAGCAGGTACCTAAGACCAAACAAAGATGTAGGCAAGCAGCTACCGAAATCCTTCTGAGAAGTCATGATCAAACAAGTGAAAAACTCACAAAACAAGACTCTACCTGTTAAGTTCTCTAAACAAACATCATCATTAAGTTATTAGAAACAAGTCTTGATGACACACGTTTGATCCTAAGAAAACAAATTACGAAATTCAATCATTTCCCTCCATTTAATATTCTTTAATTTAATATACTACATCTATTGTGTGTACTATATACAGCATAGTACATAATATACTATATCTGTATACTTAACATACTATATTTATACTATTAAAGTGATCATTTAGGTTTGGAAGAAACCGGTTTGAATTTATGGGCCTTGATGATTCGCTCTTACTTGGTGGATCTGGGAGGATTTCATCCTGGGACCCATGCTCCCACTTTCAAGCAAGGCGATCATCCTGACGCGTCTCAGCTAGGGTAGGCACTCAGGCAGCCGTCTCCCGCCTTGCCAAGAACGGTGGCCAAATAGAAGACCAAGTCCAAATTCCTCAGCTGTCACTAGCAGCAAACTCAGGAATCAAGCCTGTCATTTTCCATAGCATATCCTTGCTCAAGCTTACGCTGACATTAAAGAGGAGGAGGGCCAAAGTCAGGCTGTCTACCACAGTCAGATAGCGTTATGAAACTGTACATTTTGTTGCCTATCTTTGTATTTATCTCCTACAACTTACTCTGTAAAAAAAAAATTATATAAAAATAAATGTTAGTAAAAGCTTATGCTCCCAAATAAAATATTTGAGTTGAATTATAAAACTATTTCAAAATGACAGATCAGGTGGCTGGGAGCAATCAGGCAGTAGCTGGGATTTGAACCCGGGTCCATTGGATCCAGTCAGTGATCTTAACCACTGAGTCATGGCTCCAGCACATCAGTGGTGGCACACACCTTTAATCCCAGCACTTGGATTTCTGAGTCCAAGGCCAGCCTGGTCTACAGAGTGAGTTCCAGGATAGCCAGGGCTATAGAGAGAAACCCAGTCTCGAAAAACCAAAAATAAATAAATAAATAAATAAATAAAGCTACTTCAAATCCTACTTCATGTTTTTCTTTTTTAGTAATGTGATACAAATCTAAATGTTAGCACTTTTAATATTTTACATTCATTCTAATAATATGATCTAGTTGACTTTGCCAAGGGGTCCCCTTTGCCTACTTTTCTCCTTTCTTCCCCCTGATCTCTCTCTCTGTTTGCATACACTCATTTGGGCCGAAAAATCCAGAAAATTGCCCACTGCATCAACTTTTTTTTATCATTTTGCTGGGAGAATGGGAGGAGATAATTACTAATAGCTCTTTTTGTTTTCTTCTAGTTTTCTCCTCCCAGTATTCTCTTAACTGTTCCTATTCAAGCCAACTCCAAAAGCCTGGAGGTCTTATTCTCAATTTGGAAGTCTCTTTTCCTTTGAGGATAGGCAAGTTTGAAATGTATAGTTAAGTAATCTGCAGTGACTCAGTACCATGGATATGATAACTTGCTGATCGGTGTTTTTTTTTTTTAATTTGTTTGTAGATGAGTTCAGATGAGACATAACTACTTCTTTCTTTCCTTCTTTCCTGCTTTCCTTCTTTCTTTCTTTCTTTCTCTCTTTCTTTCTTTCTTTCTTTCTCTCTCTCTCTCTTTCTCTCTTTGCAACGGGGCCTTATTATGTTGCCTTGGCTGTTCTTGAACTCACTATGTAGACCAAGCTGGCCAGAAACTCACAGAGACATGGTTGCCTTGTTCACTTCTGATGCCGGGACTAAAGGCGTGAGCCACCGCTCCTGGTTATCCTGAATTACGTTAAATTATAGTTTTCACTAATTTTATCCAAAGTACTGTTTTCAAACTTATATCCAAATTGGTTGCAAATTCTACCTAGTGTCTTTTTTTTTTTAAATATGCCCCACTATGTACATTATTAAGGTGCAAATAAAGCATTTAAAAAGATACTCTGGGCATAAACAGTAGTAGCATTATGAATTATTAGGTTGCACTTATGCAATCTAGTATAAAGACTTATGGTATAAAGACTCTAGTATATAGACTTATGGTCTTTTCTACCTCAATACTCAGTATAAATAAATAAATCTTGGTAGCTCTAAGATTTAGCTATCAGTCTCCTGACCATCCAGGTCAGAGTCTCGGTCACAGTTGACAACCTGCAGTGAGATTACAGCTTACTCACAACGGCAATCATGTGGCTGAAACTTTAAAGCACCTCTGTTAATCTCACATGCAGCAGCAGCCACCACTGTGAGCTAGAAACCCAGGCATGTTTATTATACCCTGGGAGCGTATTTGTTTCTCTGTGTTTGCTTGGATCTTCCAGGCTCACTGAGAGTTACTGATTCCACAGCGCTATTGTGTGGATCAAGTGATCCCTGGGTCACAAAAATATCCTAGAGACTGACTCCCCTGGCGTCCAGGTTCTGAGTGTGGTCAGCCATTCCACATACCTAGCCGATGAGCTGTCTTTGCCGTGAGGAGAGATTTCCTTCTCAGGTTTTGTTACCCGCAAGGAAAAGTGAAATGAAAAAGCCATTTTTTTTTTATAAAAGTCAAAGCTATAAGAAAATGCTTGCAGAAATCTCGCTCAAGACATTTCCAAAGATATGGTGTATCTTTCTGGTCTCAAGATATTCTTGTCCAAACAAGATTTTTTTTTTTCATAATAGATACATAGAATTGCAAACATCTATTATACCGGCTTCTTTCATGTGAGCCATAACCAGCTATTTCTAATTATACCTTTGTCGTGCGCAAGTGGGATATGCCAGTTTTAGTCTCCGTTTATGTGGTTTATTGTATTACAAAGCGCATTAGAACTGAGAGAAGACACAAGTTTCCCCCTGCACGCCTCCCTCCTCCCACTGCGGCCCCCAAATCGATTTCATAGACCTTTTCCATTTTTTTTGTTGTTGTTGTTCTTGTCTCTAATTATGTCTTGGATAGTGAAATTTTTGTGTCGTGTACTCATTTTTGACGGTACCCTTTCAAAGCTTTGGGTATCCTTGGTGTCCTGAGATGAACAGAGCAAAGCTCCCAGAGTGGCTCTGTCCCAGACTGCTGTTGACTGAGGCTCGGGTGCAGAGTCCCTCCCTGGCCCAGGATCTAGTGCTATGCTCCCGAGGAGTCCTGTTAGACAAACTAAGCTAGACTGTGTGAAGCCTAGGCGGTCTACCTCAGAGACTCATGCCTTTAAGGATATCGGGACTGGAAAGCGTGCAGTCCCAGACTCCTCCCTATCTCTGTTCCCGGGATTTTTACAGGTTTTCCCGTAGGAGAATCACGCACTAGTCAGAGGAGCAGAGGAGTTCTTTCCATCCTAAACGGATTCCCGCGGGGAAAGGAACCCAGAGTTCAGAGACTGCAGCAGGTTCTCCATTCCGAGGGAAACGTCTTCTGAGGGAGGCTGCAAGAGCCACGGATGCAACTTTTAGTTGCTAAGTAACACCCAGGGCTGCAGCCCGAGCCGGCTGCTCCACCAGAACCCTCAAGAGCAAGAAAACAGGAGGGAACCAGCACTACCGAGGCCGGAGATCTTAGAAAGCTCGACTGCATGGTAGCCTGCAAAGAGAACAGAGGAATTAGCCAGGGCTCTTGTGAAATCCAAGAAGGGGGCCTTCCGTCACCCTCCGTCCCCCCTCTGTGCCTCCTCCCTCCCCCTCCTCCTGTCACCCTCTCACCCCGACAGCTGTCCAGCTCTTGTAATTCATTGGCTTCCCCCGCCCCGCCTTCCGAGTACCACCCCAATCCAGTTTAGCCCCCTGCCTCACCCGCTGACCTAATAAGGCCATGCACACTGCAGGAGATCTGTATAAAAGTGGGGACTCTTGGAGACTTTGCCTGACAAAAGGAGCAAGAAAAAGCAGGAGCTGTCCAGCGCTGAGAAACGCGAAAGGTGACCATGGCTAAGGAGTGGGGCTACGCCAGCCACAATGGTGAGTGGGGCCAGGACACTACAGGGTGTGCGTGCATTGCACAGGTGTGCAGGTAGGAATAGTTAAGAACTAGCATATACCGAGAGCTTTCTGGGGTCCCATGCTGCTGGTCTTTTTTTTTTTTAACATGATTCAGTTTTCCTTTCCACGGAGAAACCTGAAGCTCAGAGACACGCTCACTATAAGTAGCTTAAGGTCCGATGATGTGCCTGAGAAGTCACTCAGCCCGAAGTCAGGTCCAGTTGAATTTATTCTGTGAAACTGAGCAGTGAGCACTTGTCCTCTTTGAGCTTGGGGTCCTGTAACAATCTTTGCTTTGATCAAGTCAGCCTTGGGAAAAAGAAAAAAAGGTATCCCTTCCAAGCTGTAAAGTACTCCAAAAATATGTGATCGATCTGTGATTCATTTCAAAGATAAGCTTTTCTGGCTACACGGTTCTGAAGCCAGGGCAGGGAAAGCAGAGATTGGATTGCTCTTTGATCACAGGCAAACAAGGTTCTAAATAGGTTTGAAATCAAAGTGCTATGTTACTCCATCTGAACCAGAAACCTTTCTGTAATCACCCTTTGGCTTCGGTGTACTCTGCTGGCATAGTTCACTAGATCAAGGCCTTGGGCTGTACTATTAAATGAATAAATTCCCTTTCATTTACTTCCTAGGTCCGGAGCACTGGCATGAGCTTTATCCAATTGCCAAAGGGGACAACCAGTCACCCATTGAATTGCATACTAAAGACATCAAGCATGACCCGTCTCTGCAGCCCTGGTCAGCATCTTACGATCCCGGCTCTGCCAAGAGCATCCTGAACAATGGGAAGACCTGCAGAGTTGTGTTTGATGACACTTACGACAGGTCCAGTAAGTACAGCACTTCGGCAGGGTCACGTGGGTGTTTTCAGTATGGCAGGAGGTGATTTGTCACACAGTAACAGATTTATGGGAAGAGGGAGAAGTTCATCCCTGAAATGGAGATACCTTTAGACTTGGCTTTAGTTGTGGAGGACTGTATTCACACAATGAAGAGGAATGTCACATCCTCTCACTGCTGCAAAATGGCCATATTCCCAAGCTGAAAGTTAGCAAAACATTCCAGAGACAGAGTATGGATCTGGAGGGGAAGACAGGAAGCCCACGTGGACTTTGTGACCACTGAGAGACAACGTTTTTATGGTTCCTGGTGATATGGACAACAGGTTCTCCCATGATGCAAGGAATAAAATGGGCCCTCTCTTTCCTGGTCGCCGGAAGGAGGCTAATTAATGTGAAAAGGCAGAGCCACTTTTGAGTTAAAATGGCTAAAGTGAGGTAAAGTGAGTTAAAGTGGTCTGGCTTCAGTAAGTGTCTTTGAGTGTTTCTGACATATATGACCACTTTTTCTTGGATCAGTGTTAGTGTGGAATTGAAACATTCATGGGAATTTTTTTTTAACCTACATTACTAACTGATCTGTGAAATAAGACTAATTTGAAAGACTTTGAATATTTGAATACTAATTTGAAATAATTTCAAATTTCAGAAATGCTTGGTGGCTCACACCTTTAATCCCAATACTCAAGAGACAGAAGCAAGAGGATTGCCACAAATGTGGGGCGAACTTAGTGTTCCTAATGAGTTCCAAGCCAGCTGGGGCTATAGAGTGAAACTCTGTCTCAAAAAAAAAAAAAAAAGCAAGCTTTATTTCATTGCAAACAAATCTAAGCGCAAATTAGTCTCGTTAATTAAGAATCCAATTTCCTAGACCCACATTCCTCTTTAAGCTAAAAATATCCTTTGTTAATAAACAAGAATGGCCATTTGGTTGATGTCCTAAGAAATAATGATGGAAGTGACAGACAAGTCCTACTTTCCAAGGTAGGAAGAGTGCAAAAGCTTACTACTTCCTGGGTAATTGTTACATGTTACTCTTTCCCAGTTTTTCTTTGACTTAAAAGCTGAAGTGTCATTTAGAAGAAAAAACAAAAAAACAAGCTATAACAAGAAAAAAGTGAAATAAAAGTATCACTCACCAAGCAGAAACACCTGAAATAGCATTTTAAAAGAAAAATAGTTGAATGTTAGAGATTTAATAATTAGAAAACAAATAGATTAACAATAAATAATTAACAATAAACTAAACTAATAATTACTAATAAATTAATAATAATTAGTAAATAAATTAGACTCATATCCAAATCATAGCTATTCCCAGTGATTGGACAGGGAACTATAAAAAAGTCAAACTACTTCCCTGTCATATGATCCAGCTGGTTCAAGCCTAAAATTATTGCTTAAGTCTACACTGTGGGGTTTCCTGTGCCACTGAAAGAAATCAAGACTTTCTAAAATAGCTGCCATTACAATGTTATTTGCATTGAATGGGCCTTGCTATGTCTTGATTTTAGAGCTTCTGTACCATTTTCAGCATCCTTGGGAAGATATCTGAACCCTTTAAATTACTCTCTAGGCAGAGGGAATTGAGACCAAATTACATGGGAGATTAAGATAAGTGCTGAACAAGCCCAAACTAATGCCCAAGAATGATCATATATAGCTGTCCACCTTGACTAGCCTCCTGGGAAATTCCTGAACTTTCTTTTGTCCCATCTGACTTGAGTACACACAGTTTAGATAAAGCAGATGTGCATGAGATTTCTCGCTTGTCATCTAAGGAAAGACACAACTAAAAGTGGGACTTAAAAAAGGACTCCCTGCCTGCTCTATGGTCCCTGACAGGGGCACTGTGAGATGAGCTTAAATCTCAGTTAATCCTCACAGTGGCTCACAAAGTGTAGAATTATTATCACCTTCTCAGAGATTCAAAGACCACAATTCAGAGAAGTTGAACATCTTGTCTGAGATCACACAACTATGAGGGTGTGACCTCAGAATGGGTACCTAAGTTCTGTCAAATGTGTGGCTCTTCCCAACAGTACTGCTCTGCTAATCTGTTCTCAGGGCCCTTATAGTACCTCTCCTGCTTCGGTTTGTTTTCTAGAGTGTTAAAATGACAAGACAAGCAAGCAAAAATAAGAGAGGAAAGAAAATTCTTACTTTGATAGACTCTGACTTCAAGCTACAAGCACGGTGGGGATGGCTCTGTGTCCCCAGATGGTGACATCTTTTCCCCACAGAGTCATATTTCAAGACTTGTTTCCAGAGCACTTGTTTCAGACAGGGCTCCTCGGAGGCAAGCTGAACTCACCCGTTACCTTGTTACTTTGCTTACAGTGCTGAGGGGTGGCCCTCTCTCTGGACCCTACCGACTTCGTCAATTCCATCTTCACTGGGGCTCCTCTGATGACCACGGCTCTGAGCACACAGTGGATGGAGTGAAGTATGCTGCTGAGGTAGGGTAGGGGGGAAACTGCCTGACTCACTCTAGGTCTCTAACAGTCAAAAACGGGAAAACTAGAAACAACCACACAACCCTTTCTGCTTCAAGCCTCTCACTGAAGGTATTTTAGCTTTACCACAAAGTGAAGCCACCAAGTATCCTAGGTCAGAGAGCAGTGGACAAGTGGGTTAGCATCCTCCATGAATATTCCCCAGATTACTCTGAGAAATGGGCCATAGACTTGAATAGAACCAGAACATGAAGGAAGCAAATTTATGTGAAACACCTATGTGCATTACCTCATTTGATCCCTCCACACACCCCCCCACACACAACCTTATATACAATGTTACAAAGAGGCAGCTGACACACATAAGGGTTACATAACAGAGACAGAGTGGCTGGGCCTGGTGTTCTTTGTATAAGCTAGCTTCAGATACCACTTTTATGAGTATATATATATATATATATATATATATATATATATATATATATATTGCTTCAAATAATTGCAAGCACGTCTTACTTTCTGCTTAAGGAAGTGTGCTTATACACGTATGCACCTCATTTAAGGCAATAGTTTGTAAACGGGATAAGACAGGTCTCCTCTGTTTTCATTAGGAAGCCAAGTCTGTTTAGCATTGACGAGATGAGCACTGGGATGGGTCAGAAATGTGGTTGTGGCAGTACACTGTATCTGATCCCTCGGGGCATCCCTGACAACTTAGCTGTTGGCTAAGTAAACTCAAAGAAACTCCAGGTACCGACCAGGCCTGGCCATGTTGGCTTCCGTATTAGAAGAGATCAGGCACATTTCGGAGGGTATAGCCCCTATACCCAATCTAGAGAGCTAGGGTAGAGAGCAATGAATTATTAGGGATTTCTTTCTGCTAGACTTTACCTCCACCCCTGGAGAAAGTTCAGGCTAATTTTTTCCAAACGTAGAAAAGGCTTCGAGTGCAATGTTTGTGTCTGGAATTACCGCATGTTTTTTGAACTTGAATATAACATTGTAGTGGCTATGAACTATTCTCTTGCTATTGTAAGCAACTCAATATGGAGGACTTGATTGTTTAAGCTGTGCTCACATCCTAAATTAAGATAAGCCAGACACTGGAGCTCTGTCTAAGCAGAGACAGGAGCTTCCATACATATATATTTTTTAATCCAAACTATTGAAATTTCACCAAAGAATTGCTTATAAATAATTAGAATTTCATCAACTTCCATGAAGATGTTCGGCAACAACCTTGAGACTGTGCACGTTTGGGTCTGTTGTGGATAAGAGTGCCCATTTTCCATATCGAAGGATTTTTCTCACAACCTGTGTTTGGTGGTTGCAGCTTCACCTGGTTCACTGGAATCCAAAGTATAACACCTTCGGAGAGGCTCTGAAGCAGCCCGACGGGATTGCTGTGGTTGGCATTTTTCTGAAGGTGAAGTAGACACTGATAATAATTTTTCTCATTCAGAATGTAGTCCCTTCCTAATATTTAGGAGACCATATGTTCTATTCTTTCCTTTTGTTTGAGGCGTGCATGAGGGCAGAGACTCAAAGCTTCCAAAGGCAAGAGCGAAGGCTGACATGTGTTAATTTTCCTTCTCCACTAACTCTATTTCCATCACACTGGAAACCAGAAAGCCAATGCTGGGAACTTCTGTGATGCCAAATGCCTGGCTAGACCTCTCCTTGGCTTAAGGAAGCCACCACCCATGCATGGGATCTCAGGCTAGGGTGGCAGAAGGAATGTGTGTGTTGTTCAGCCAACCTTGGTTTAAAGGGGACTTAGTGTCATTAACACACGAGCTTCATGGTAACTCAATCTGAATTTTAAGCCTGCAGTGAAAATCTGGCTTTTTCCCCTTCCAAGTGGCCTAGTTTGTTCTAGGTTCTGAATTCACTGACTGTGAGAGGAAAGACAGTGGGTTTGGCTGTAGATACAAAGTCTAGTCTGGCTTTTACTCTTTAAAGAATGGGGTGACTTTGCAGAGGGTCACAGGCCAACATGTAATTTTGTGGTTTTGCACTTCAGAGAACTGAAATCCAAATTTAGATCAGAAAATATGCACTCTGCAATCTTTAAGGTGAATAAACTCATAATTGGCTTAACCTGAGCATATGGAAGGCATAAATACTGATTATATGTAGATGGGTCAAATCAGTTATTAAGATGATCTTCAATTATGGTGGAGGGGAAAATATCTCATTGGATGTCATTTTCTTACAGATAGGACGGGAGAAAGGCGAGTTCCAGATTCTCCTTGATGCCCTGGACAAAATTAAGACTAAGGTAAGGAAGGGTGAATCATTTTCCCTCTGCAAACCTAAGATGATATCAACTGTCATTTTGAATTTCAGGTAGAGCTTGTCACTGTCTGATTGATACCCTACATTTGCATACAAAAGTAAATTTGTTTAGTGCTGAGATCTTAGAGTGCTGTCACAGCTGTTATTTCAATTGTCAGCCTGTCAGACAAAGGCTGTCCCTAGGAAGAAAGTGAGAGGTTCCGGGGTCTGCTTTCTCCTCTCCTACCACGGTGGGCCCAGGATCTCTGAGGTTCTCCAGGCCAGGCACATTCACTCTTTCAGCCCTGGTATTGTCCTTTTCTGGTAGCCCCACATATTTTAAATATTAACAGTAAACTCTTGTAACTCACAGGCACATGTTAGTTGTCTTTGAGGTTATCCTAAGGAGCTGCTTTTAGACGTAATACTAGAAGTAAGTATTCTAAGCATGCAATGTACTAAAGCGAAAATCTTCACATCAAACTTCCAAGAAGTAATTCTATTCCAGCCTGAGTCTCCTCTGGGAGAAAGGGCAGATTCAGCCCCACCCACCGTGTAAACAAGGAATAAAATATTACACTGACTATGACAGATAACGTTGAAACACCAAGCCGATTTCCTTTTCATCCGTGGTTTACTAGTGAAGGGCCTGAACCTGTTCAAATGTCTCACTTTCCCTTTCGCTATTGCGATCAGTTCTCGTGAATGAATAGACGAGGCCTCTAGGGGGCGCTTTGTGCGCGTGCCAGCTTTGAGAGCCGGCTTGGTGTCTTCCAGGGCAAGGAGGCTCCTTTTACACACTTCGACCCGTCATGCCTGTTCCCTGCTTGCCGGGACTATTGGACATACCACGGCTCCTTTACCACGCCGCCCTGCGAGGAGTGCATTGTTTGGTTGCTGCTGAAGGAGCCCATGACTGTGAGCTCAGACCAGGTGAGCCCAACTGCAGAGCCCTGATCGCGAACTGGGCACTTCAGACAGCAAAAGCTGACAGAGAGCCAGATTGGCAGTGTGGTCCTCAAGACGTCTCACAGTTTTTGGCCTGTAGAAATACACTCAGCTTGTTCAGTTCAGTTCAAGGGAGCTTCCCAAGGGTAATCCCATAAGCGCAATCAATCGCATAAGAGCAGGTGAGATCCTGAACTTTTAAGGGATGTTGCATTTTTCTAGATTTTTCCAAAAAAGAACTTGAGGCTCAGATACAAAACCTCACAAGGGCAACCAAGTACAAAAATCCTCATCCCAGGCCCAGCCTGTCTACACACCAGTCCCTAACTTCCCTTTCCAACCCTACCTTACTTCCATGTATCTAAAGAATGTGCTGGCAACATTTATAAGACACGACTTCAAGGAAAGCTAGATGGGTGTGGACATGGAGAACATGGTTAAAGAAATGAACGCCATGGGGCTCACAGCCTGGAACAGGATGTTTCACATTGAAATCAGTTTACCAGCCTGACTCCTTGGCTTAAGAAAACAGATTGTGTGTTTCTTCCAGGGTGGACCCAGGAATAAACCGACACTTTAAAGAAAAAGCCAAGAGTAAGCTTTAACAGTCTTGTTAATTGGTGTAAAGATTTTAAAAGGAGAATGACAATTTTTGAAGGGAGAAGGCTAGAAGAAAATTGAATACTGAAGGTTTTTTTGTTTGTTTGTTTTTTGGTTTTTGGTTTTTTGGTTTTTTGTTTTTTTCCGAGACAGGGTTTCTCTGTGTAGCCTGGCTGTCCTGGAACTCACTCTGTAGACCAGGCTGGCCTCAAACTCAGAAATCCACCTGCCTCTGCCTCCCAAGTGCTGGGATTAAAGGTGTGCGCCACACCACACATTAACAGTATACCTACACCGTTCAGAGGACAACTTGTAGTCCTCCATCTTGTGGGTTCTGGGCATCGAATTCAGGTTGTCAGGCTTGGCCATCAGCACCTTTACACACTGAACCATCTCGACTGCCGAGGCATAATATTTATATGAGAATCCCCTATTTTCTGTTCCTTTAAGAAAAAAAAATAGTTCACAGTTAAATGTATAGCCCGATTTTAATTTCTTTCTAGCCCTTTAAAATGTAATTCCATAAATACTTGACTTGATTACACAGTGGGAGCTTATTGAAGTTTTTCTTACTTGTAGGAGTATGATAAATCCTCATGCCCTTACTATGTAAAGTGTATATATACTTCATGCTGAACTCTGGTGGGGAAGGGTGTTATTCTAAGAGCGGGGAATTCTGGATGTAAGAAAATGTCTATGTTACGAACTGGTGCTTGCAAACTCAGGCCTTATGCCTGGAGTCTAGTTTGTGGTTTGTCTGGCCCAGTTAGAAAGCCTGTAGTTTCTAACAGTTTGCTTCCCCTTGCAGATGGCCAAGCTGCGCAGCCTATTTGCCAGCGCAGAGAATGAGCCCCCTGTGCCTCTGGTGGGGAATTGGCGCCCTCCTCAGCCCGTCAAGGGCCGGGTGGTGAGGGCCTCCTTCAAGTAAGGCTCTGGGCTTGCCCTCTTCAGGAAAGAAATTCTGCCCCTGAAGAACCCGCTAGCCTCCTCCTGGTGCTCCCTGCTCCAAGCTTATCCTTACAACATCTAGAGGAAGAAGAGAAGCAGTCACATGAAAGCCCAATGCCTTTTGACATGATCTAACCCAGAAGCATGAGTTTCACACCTAACCTTTTTAATAACCGCCTTTTCTATAAAAAAAAGAAAAAAATAGTATTTCTAGTATAAATTCAGTGAAGAAGAAATAGATGGAAAAATAACGATAGAGAATCATGGCTCACTAAGCATATTAAATTTCTCAGAATCTGGGCACCCGTGTCTTCAGGCTGAGTTACTGATACCATGGAAATGATGGGCCCACGCTATGTATGTGGGTATAGAGGAGTACGCTGCCCTTACCACATTTACGTGAAAACACAAGTTAAGAAATCATTGTAGATTTCAACAACTGAATTCATAATGTGTTTTCCCTCAAATCGTACCAGCGATACTCACTCCATCACTTGTCAAAAATTTGCCTACTATCGTTTCCCTGGTTTTAATTACCTATAAAATATACACCCATAAGGCCAGGTGTTTTAAAATGTTTGATCCAGCATTTACATTTCTTCTTCATAAAGATGGTTTTCTTTGCCCAAAGTAGGGCCATTTATTTTTTATTTCACCACTTTAATCTTTGCATGCCTATTAAAAACAAAACAAGACAAAAAAATACAATAACAAAAAAACAAAACAAAACCTGTCTCTGGTGTTCTTTGAGTTGGAGGTTGGAATGACTGGTTCCTGGAACTGGCAGGAAGGAATGTCAACACTGAAGCCAAGGGTTTGTATTGATCACAGAAACAATAAGGACAGGATGCAAATGAAAACAATGTGTGTCTTCTTAAACTGAAAATTTAGAGTAAGTCATTTGTTGTAAGGCAGCCTATGAAGTGACAGGCTTCACTGCGGCAGTTTCATTCGTGTTAGTAATGTTACTTAGTTATAACTCAGCCCTCCATCACTGCCCTCTCCCAGGGACAGTTGCTTCCTCGGCTTTTTAATGTCCCAGGAATTCCATTGTCCCTCTCCTTTAAGACCTCTCTTCCTCCCCTTCACGATCCCTTTTCTTGTTCCACAATCCCCTATATATGTCTACATGCATACAACTTTTAATCCTAAATTTTATGTATGAAAGGAGATATTCAGTATTTATCTTTCTGAGTCTGGCTATTTTTTTCTGTAATACGAGTGTGCTGCGTGTGTTAATGGAAAAGCGGTATAAATGACAAGATGAATGGAAGCCAGAGAGAAAACTTCCCAAGTTCGTTTGTTTGTTTTCATTTTTGGGTTTTTTTTTTTTTTTTTGCTGTTTGTTTGTTTTGTTTTGTTTTGTTTTGTTAGTTTTTTTTCTTTGTAGCTGAAGTGGCAATACAAGACTCGAGTTCTGAGTTCAGATGTTACCATCCATAGGAAGGGGGCAAGGAAACCAGTAAGGGAGTCTGAGCAAGCTGCCAACCTGGGCAGTGGGTATCGGTCCCTCTCATCATGTGAATGTTCCCAAAACATCGAGTCAAAGTTGGCTAGGACTCTGGGGTTCAGGCCAGTGCATCCAGCTAGTGTTCATTTTAGGCATAACGGCCCCTTTTGTATTATTATTATTTTTTTTAAATTTACTTCAAGACGACATGTCCCAACAGCGCAGAAATGCATATATTTGACTTTTAATACATTTGATAGTTCTAAACACAAAGTCCAGTTGTATAGTCGAAAGGTGGTTATCTCTCAGCCCTTGGATGGCTGATATGTTAGCGACGGTAGGGAAGAGCAGCCATAGGCAATGGGAACAGTCCCAGGTCAGGAGAGCCCTGAGACACTGGAAGTTAAACCATGTGATAAAGTCCTGTGAGGCTGAAGTTATTGAATAGATTACCACTTGGGTGAGGCAAAACCATGTTGGTCAGTGTGAAGAGGATGTGTTAATTAGATCCCTTGAAATTTAGGAGGCGTGGAGCTCTGATCATTAGTGGCAATACCCAAGCTGCTGTCTCAAGGCATTTAGCTTGTAATGTTCAGAGCCCTGTAACGACTGTATCCATTCTTTAAGCTATGTTTGGGAGGCACGTGGCCTCACGTTGATTAGAAATGCTTACTCTTCTAGCACCTGGCTGAACACGGCTGGAGGAGGCTGCCTCCCTGGACCTTATGCTCCACAAGGGCATAGACTCTATTTCCACCACTGGCATTCCGCCATTGGCACCTAGTGCTGTGTCCAGACGAATTTAACCACTCGCCAAGTTTTGGGTGAACAGATGATGTCGTGAACAGAGAGGCGCCCAAGGAAGGCTTAGTCTCTGGACCCTCACGGCACTTTGAATATTAATGCTACTTTTATTCTTCTGAGATGATTTTACAGTTTCTTGGAAAATCATTTCATTGACTTTAGGTAGAAACTTCACCGTGCCCACTCTGCCCGCACTGTCAGTGATTAACAGTGCACACAGTATTCACCCATCTTACCCTGCCCCTCAGCTTCTCACCACCCTTAAGGTTCACTGTCATAATAAACTTCTTTTGGGCTATTGAAAACAGACACATGCTTCTGCATTCAAGGGGTCATCATTTTCCAGGTTAGGTACAGGCCTTCAAACCATCACACTTCAGGCTTCTGTAGCTTGCAGAACACTTTGCCGTGAGCTGCTATCTAAAAAGTCTCCAGAACCCGCCAACCTCTTCTGGGTATAATTGCGGGTATCTTAGCATTTCAAAGTGGGGAGAGGCCAATGCAAATGAAGTGTTTCATAATGTTCAGATAATGGCATGCTTAAGAGCCTACACGGAGGCTGGAAGCAGGTGTGAGGCTAAGGGGTGCAAATACATTTTAGTTCCTATATTTGTAAATTATATAATTGGGGACTCCAATGTAAAACATTTCAAAATTAAAATCAATGGCTGATTTTGTAGATGAATGAGAACTACTCTACGTAGACAGTGCATGTGTAGACAGCGACAGTTCTCAGCATCTAACTGGGGCCATTGATGTCACTAAACAAGTCTCATTGAGATGAACAATAAGTACATAATAAGTACATAAGATTCAAGAATAACAACTAATACAAGCAAAATTGATCTAAAAAATTAGCTGCATAGTTCAATAACACATTTGCTGCACTTACTGAACATTAGTTCTAGATATTCTTCAATACAAGATGAACTCTGGACACATGTATCATATAATTTAGCATAAAAATTATAAAATGAGTAAGAAGAAACAAGAACTCTGTATGTCAGATTTTAGTTCATATTTAATGTATATAAACTTAATGAATTTTAATAAATGAATCCCTGGCACTTAAATTGTAAGACCTAACCGTGTTTACATGTTATTTTCATTTTGAGCACTAGGTGGCGATAAAATCTCTGTTACAAATTAATGGCCCTTAAAAGACACGCTGTGCTGCAACCATGCCGTTGCTAAGTTTTTCAAAGTTTTTTGAACTGACACCATGCTTCCTTTGCTTACTGGTTTAATATTATCTATTAATAGTGATTGACCAGAAATATGAAGGATTTTTACTTATTCTTAAGAATCTTAGCTGAAAAAAAGGGAGGTGAGGCTAACTGGCAAGCGCTGCCTAAACGGAGAGACTGGTTAAGTACGGAGCATCTAAAGTCCTATTTTGTGTGTAGAAGGGTGGGAAAGGTCACACAGCATCTGGTGGACATGAGACCATGGGGGACTCTCATCTGTGTGCCTGTGTGGATGAAAACAGTATCTAGGGGAGAATTATTATTTTTTTAATTAGATATTTTCTTTATTTTCATTTCAAATGATATCTCCTTTCCCAGTTTCCCCTCCCCCTTCCCCCAAAAGAAAGAAAAAGAAAAAGAAAAGAAAGGAAAAAAAAACAAAAAAAACAAAACCCTGTTCCTTCCTCCCTCCCTCTGCTCACCAACCCACCCTCTCCTGGCCCTGGCATTCCCCTACATTGGGCCATTGAACCTTCACAGGACCAAGCCTCTCCAGGAAGAATTTTTGTTTGTTTATTTGTTTGTTTGTTTTTTGAGACAGGGTTTCTCTGTGTAGCCCTGACTGTCCTGGAACTCACTCTGTAGACCAGGCTGGCCCCGAACTCAGAAATCCGCCTGCCTCTGCCTCCCAAGTGCTGGGATTAAAGGCGTGCGCCACCACCGCCCGGTAAGAATTATTTTAAGAATTAAATCAATACACTTAAAATACAAAGAAGTGTCATTCTGACCTATTTCTCGGTAAAGTTAACACTTATCTTTTTAAAATTAATTTTACTTCAAGTTAGAAAAAGTCTAATGGCTTATTCCAACCCCCAAGGTCCTCCCTTCACGTAGCTGTTTGCAATGTCAGGGGATCCAGATCTCACCTCTTCAGACTAGAGAAAGAGATACGAGCAGTCTCACTTATTTCTACTTATATCTGGTGAATTTCTTTTAAATGTGTGTGTGTGTGTGTGTGTGTGTGTGTGTGTGTGTGTCTGTCTGTCTGTCTGTCTGTCTGTCTGTCTGTCTGCACTTAGGTAGTTCAGTGGTGTGTGTGTGCACGCACGAATCAAACTTAGGCCTTTAATCTCAGCAGCAGGAGACTTTTACAATCTGCTGGCCCAGTGATGGTATTTAAGAGCAATAACCCATGTACTAAATACACGGTAGAGGAAAGTGTGGTCACGCTGAATCAACACATTGCCTAAAGAGGTAGTTTAGAGGAAGGTTAAATAACTTTTCCTGGGGGAAGTTTCTGCTTTGAGAGCTTTGTTCTTACTGTAGTGATCCTGACATTCAGAAAGTCAGGCAGAGAGCAGAGGCCGAAAGAGTTATAATGTGCGTTTCTCTTTGACACTGGCTTTTCAGATGTCACGGAACAGGGTCCCCTAAGGTGCTTCGTGAGGGGGGGGATAATCCATCTTAATACTGAAGGCAGAAAGACTCCTGCTGTGAAATTAATTTTGAGCCTGCCTAGGCATGTCCTAAAGTGAGGATGCCAAATGTAATGTACGAATCACACCGGAGGAAAACATTTATGCTTCTGAGGAGCCTCAACTCTAATGGAACAAAGTGAAGTCAGGCGGTCTAAGCCTAGCGTCGAGGATCAAGGGGTTGGCCAGCGCTAATGATGTATCTTCTGCTGATGAGAGGATGTTTAGCAAGTACAACCTGTGAGCAGCCCGTTCAGGTAGATAATCGCAGGTGATCAGCCAGAGGTAAGAGTGCGGCTAACAGCATGGTCCCAGGGGACAGGGTGCACTGTGGCAGCACAGCCCAGTGATCTAAAAGCTAATTTTAGCCGGTTGAGAAGCCGCTCTGCAGTAAACAGGGAACCGGGTTCTCCCTTAGATTTGAATCAGTTCCAGGCAGAGGAGCCCTGAAACCTCAGGGAAAATCTGTTTTTCCATCAAGTAAAACCCTTTCTCCATTCCGACTTGCCCGTGAATTTCTGGCCCATCCGTGAGCTCTCTTGAAATTCGGAGGGTTCCAAACACATTCGTTAAAGGGAAATCGCTCCCTAAAGGCCTCTCGATTCCCATGGAAGTGCTGCAAAGTACCAGGCTCGCAGAAGTCATACTTCTGCCTTTCTGTGAGCAGCTTAGAGCAGGACCGCAGGTCACCGGTGGCATACCTGGGTGGAGGAAGACCCCCCCCCCCAAGAGTAACTGGCTAGGATGATGTGATTGTACAAGCCAAGCAGAGCCAAGTTAGAGTAGGGCCCAGTGCTGCATAGAGACAAGAGAGAAATGCTCCATACACTTCAGTGAATGTAAAGGCCTACAGTTCTTTCTGTATGTACTAATGGGAAGAGCATACGTACTTGAAGTCTCTATGTGAAATGAAGGTCGGTGTGTGTGGACACAAGTGTGATGAACATTGGGGATGCAAGGTCTTACAGCAGTACAAACTTGATCCTAAGACCTGAGGACCTAAGTTAGAGCCAGGCATCTGTCAGAACCCAAAAGTTATTGGTCTAACGGATAAGGGATGAATGGATGGGAAAGTGAGACTTGTAAAATATCATTTGCTAGTCTTTGTCAGTGCTCCTGGGGAAGTTATTTCCTCACTGTCTGAAGGTCAGAGATACCCCAATGAGGAGGTTTTTAGAATATTGGGGAATCCAAGTTTGTTAATGAAGACAATGCACGGGAAAAAGCAGTTTTGCATCTATCCAAATGTCCGTTGCTTATGAATTGAAAACTGAACTCAGTGAAGAAGAGATGTGTTTTAGGAGATATAAAAGGGAATTCTGTACTCGGGTACTTATCTCCTTTAGCACCTGCACTCCTGTGTGCATTCTGGAGAGGGGCTGGCATTGTGCCCATGGCTTAGGTTCTAGCCCTCATCTGTACCATCATCCCAGTGCTCCTGTCTTCTCGGGCTCCTTTTCTTCCTAGAAGTTTCTCTTAGTTTCTTCCGTAGTGACTTCCGTTCCCCACTTGTTTCCAGTTTGGTGTGAGGATGGTTAAAGCAATTCCATACACACGATCAAGAATCCTCTCTTCCTAGGTCTAATCTTTGCCTCATGGTCAGTAATCAGAGAAGAGAATGCTTTTGAAGATTCAGTAGGCACTCCTAACTGGTACACTCCACTAAGACAGTGGGTTCAGGGACATGGCCCCTCCATACGAAGCACAGACAAAAATACTATCAAGTGTGTTCATGTACTTATAATTGCTACTCAATACCTTCTTATGTGTGTATGACACTGGTCTTCAGCCTCGTACTCTACTACAAGCTACATCCTGTCTCCTCTCTATTATTATTATTATTGTTATTATTGTATTTTGAGACAGATTTGCGTTAAATTACCAAGATTTATCTTGAACTTGTGGTTTTCCCACTCAGCCTGTCTGACCCCGGGTATGCACCACAAGGCCATCTTTGTCCTTAATTTTTTAATATAACTGAGAATATTTTTGGAAAAATAAAAACTGAAATTTGGCCTTAGAAAATTAATTAAGAGGAAGCAGGATTATTTTGGTGTAGGAAGGTTAGGTGACCCTTTTTTTTTTTTTTTTTTTTTTTTTTTTTTTTTTTTTTTTGCATCTTAGCTCATAGGTTGATTTCTAAATCTCTAGCTGCCTGCTGTAAATTCTTTTCTTTGAAAGGAATATTTTTAACGACACACATTTCATTAAAGGAATTTCTCCCTTTTCCTTTGTTTTCTTCAGAGGGCCTGTTGTCAAGATTATAAGGTATGCTAAACCTCTTGTCCTTAGCAGCCTAATTGATAGAGAACATAGATTGGGCCCCAGGAGGGAGGGAGAGTTCCAAAGGAGTCCAGGGAACAAACAAGGGCTCAGAGAAAAGATGTGGCTAGAAGCAATGCCTTTAGCTGAGCAAGCACCCCATAGGAGACACATGTTAGGAGCATATATATATATATATACACAAGTGACTTTGTAAAGTCTCTTCTCAGAATGAGTTTACGCTTTTCTAAAGTGCTTATATATCAAGAGTACAAGAGAGCAAGCGAGACCAGTCAACTACTTGGATGCCGGAAGGAGAAGAGAACAAGAAGAGAAGAACAGTCTCTGAGCATTGCATGAGAGAAAGGCTCATTTGGGCTGTGGCTACCAAAAGGAGAGCTTATCGGGGCGTAGGCTTAGCCAGCAGCACAGGGGAGTGTTCACTAGAGATATCAGCACCCATTGGGAAGGACGCTTAGATAACAGGGTTTGGGGCAGGTGACCTGAAAAGCGCGGTTATGTGTCAGCAGGCCTGGGAGCCCACAATGGACTCCAGGCATATTTGGGATGATTCGAGTGAGCCCTGAGGCACACAATCCCCAAACAAGACTTTTTTTTTACATAGTTACATAGGCATACGCGTAACTCATATATATGTTATGTAGTTTTAGTTACTAGATATTACTGCTATAAAATAAAAGTAAATAATTTTAGAGGATGAAAAAATTAATCGTAAACACAAGTTCCATTTTCTCCCTGCCCTAGAGTGACACACCGGTGACACACCTCTGAACTGTGGAAAGATGGGTGGAGTTTTCTGCTTACAAGAGCAGCAGTGGTCTCCTGTCCATCTACCCAACCTGTTCTGCCCCATACTTTCTTGCTCTGATAATCCATTATTTCATGCACAGCCTTAGCAATTGGGGACCCGAAAATGAAATAAAAAGAGTCTCGCACCATGACTATTAGAAAGGCAGAAAATCCTGCCATGGTGCGAGATGGGAAGCATGTAACTTGAACTCTTCCACATTAGCATTTGGCGGACATGTCTGGAATTGGTTATAACCCTTTCAGTATGGCCAGACAATGCAAAAAGAGAAAGGCTTAAAGGGCACCTGTGGTTGTGGAGGAAATGAAGAAGTAACAAAAGGAAGAAAAAAGAGGAACCAAAGGAAGAAGAGGACGGAAAGAAGAGGAGAGACAGAATAAAGAGAAAACACATTTTTTGTCATATATAAGAGCCAAGTGACATTTTGTCTGTCCACTGAAATAGCATCCAGTTTTTCATTCAAATATGTGTATTTGTCTTTCAGGCACTGTACTAAGGTGGGTCAGGAAGGAGAGATGGGGCATAGAAATACTGTTGACAATTAAAGAGTATAATTTTGAAATTTTCTGTTAAGTGGTTAAAATGCATACAATTATTTTATAAAGCAAAAACACTTAGAGAAAATTTTGTCAGCATTCAAAGTCAGACCAATTTTCTTAGTTCATATGCTTTCCTTCTTCCAGAATCCTGATTTTGAGTAGTACAAAACTTTTCAATTTTTATCTGAATGAAAATACATTTCCACTGGGCAGTGGTGGCATACGCCTTTAATCCCAGCACTTGGGAGGCAGAGGCAGGCAGATTTCTGAGTTCGAGGCCAGCCTGGTCTACAGAGTGAGTTCCAGGACAGCCAGAACTACACAGAGAAACCCTGTCTCGAAAAACCAAAAAAAAAAAAGAAAAGAAAAGAAAAAAGAAAATACATTTCCTTTCTGCTTCTGAATCAACTTGAGTAAGCATAAAATGAGAAAACCACCCTTATAAAATGTAGCTAAGTCCATTCTCTGAAGCCTGCTGCTACATGGGACAGGACGGAGAAGGTGCTGGCTGTGCACGCTATGTTGGCTTCGCTGTGAGTAGACCGACCGCTAACTCTGGCCCCTGCCCTTCAGTAAGAGGAAACATTTAGTTCTGATGCCTTTGCCCCTGCATGGAAAGTGTTAGCTTGCTTATGGGAGCAAGAGGAAGTCAGAATCTCCCCAGAGTGGTGATTGATTGGTAAGAGAGAAGTTTAATCCTTCAATGAAGCTCACCTCACAAGCCATTAGGCTCTGGGTAGCCCTGGGTGCACACTCAAGCAACATAAGCTGACAATGTTCCTAAGGTGCAGTGGTAGGGTTGGTTTGATTCTTGCCTACGTGGTCCAGTGAACTAAAGATAAGGGAGGGAGTATTAAGAACATAGCACAGTTCTAGGTCTCAGAGGTTTTTAAATACAAAGGTGATTACCATAACTGTTTCCCAGACCTTTGAGAAAAGAATTACCTTTATAGTGTGTGTGTGTTTCTGTGTGTATGTGTGTGTGTGTGCATGTGAGGGGGGGGGGAGAGAGGGAGACAGACAGACAGACAGACAGACAGACAGACAGACAGACAGACAGAGACAGAGGCAGAGATAGAGACAGAGACACAGAGACAGAGACAGAGAGAGACAGAGGAGTCACAGACAGAGACACAGGAGAATGAATCCAAGACTCTCTGAATTTGCTAGGATTTTACAGAGTGACAATAGTGAGACTTCCCTTATTTGAGGGTATACAGCCCAAGAACTCTTCTAGTCTCACTTCAAAATGTAAATAGAAAACACACACACTTAAGAATATTATTATTCTTAAATATTCTACAGCTTTGGCATATAGTTCTAGAGTTATTCTGTCCTCCCATGTTTCATGCCCTGCTTACTACTTTTTGTTCTACGGGTCATCACTAAGTGAAACAAGTATTGCTTGAACAAAATCTTATGATACCTAGGCAGTCAACCTGGTAACCAAGATGTCTGGTAAATAGTTATTGGTAAGTAGTGTTTACAGCATGGCTATACTGGACAAAGAATGGTTCATGTCCTGGGTGGGATGAAGCAGAACATTGTTGGATTTTATGACAATAGTAGATGAGGGAAATCTCATAAATTGCCTAGTTCAGGAACTTCCCATTTACTACTTCCTGTTTATGGTTGACCATGGGCAACTGAAGCTAATGAGTAAATGGGTAAGGAAAGTTTTACTAGATAGGTGGCATTGGGGGTGAATAGTTCCCAGCGTGTTTCCTGTATATTGGTGCATATGCAGTGCATCTTTGGAATGTGCCCATTGGATGCCAGTCACGCACCACCCCTGCCTCCCAAACTGGGAAAACCAGAAATGTATCCAGTGATGGTCAATGTTCCTTATAAGTCAATCATTGGAGAATGGATGTTCTAAAAGGAGGTAGGCCTTTCTTATATTTAGACAATTTGTATGGTAAATGCCAGCTTCCCTGATGATAAATATTAAAATATTAAAAATGTATAAATTACAGACAAGTCTAATTTTCTCATTTAATATTTCATTCTACTTCTGTGTAAAATAGACACTTGATATACTTGAGTTCATTGAGTACTTTGGATGTATTTAGCTTTTACAGAAGCTAAATATTACCAGGTATATAAAAAGCAAAGACATTTTTAAAGGTCTTTAAATTTAGAAATGTACATACTAAATTGTTTTTTAATCTGTAAAAGAGCTTGCTGAGGGCAGTTGAACGCAACTGTTTCTAGATGTAATGTTAGTGTTATTTCAGTCCCATATTTTAGTTAGAGAGACTTTGGCAGGACGCTCTGAAAGTGTTCGACATGTTAACACAACTTGACTTTCATGTGTAGGACTGCACATACAATCCTCACACCTGGGATTGTTATCCCAGAACCATGGAGCAGGGCCCTTGACAAGGAGGAACACACTGACTCTCAGAGGGGCCAAAGGACCAGTGGCAGGAGGAACGCACAGGTTCTTAGCGGGCCAAAGGACTGGTGGCTGAGGCTGCAAACTGGAGCTTCCAGTTTGGTCCACACCTGACTCTTCCGCTTGCTAGTTGAGTGTCCTGTACTCAAGAAACTTATTTCTGTCCCCCAGTGCCCTTGCTTCAGTGTAGACTGATATGAAGCATTTACAACTGTATTGCTAGATACATGCTTTTAGTATGTTATTTTTTAGAAGTGTGCTGGTAAAGTAATACTTTTAGTGAGTTTAGAATGTAAAAACTCAAACATGCTAATTAAATGCTCCTTTTCCATTCAAGTTAGTGGCACTATTGTTTTTTAGTGAAAAGTATTATAGTAATCATATTATTTATTCAGGTATGAAATCATGGCAGGCCTTTGAGATCTTCTGGAAACTTTTTTTTTATTAGATATTTTCTTTTTTTACATTTCAAATGATATCCCCTTTCCCAGTTTCCCCTCTGAAAAAATCCCTGTTCCCTTCCTCCTCCCCCTGCTCACCAATCCATCCTCTCCTGCTTCCTGGCCCTGGCATTCTCCTACACTGGGGCATAGAACCTTCACAGGACCAAGGGCCTCTCTTCCCATTGATGACCAAGTAGACCATCCATCCCCTGCTACATATGCAGCTGGAACCATGAGTCTTGGTTTCTGTTGGTAAGATTCTTGCATTTGCCCTTCACCGTCTGGTAATCTCTGGTGTTAGGTGTTCTTGCTGTCTTTGGCTTGAGCTTGTCCCTCCTGTGGGTCTGTAAGCCTGTGTCAGCACTCCTGGGAGATCAGCTTTCTCCTGGTAAGACCCTTGCACAGAGGGCTGAGGATCAGCCATCCCTCCTGGGTGCAGATGGAGGTAGAAAGGACCCTGTCCCAGCTGCTCTGCTGCTTCTGCAGCCTGTGCACTCCTGGCTGGTCCTGCCTTAGAAACTCACGGGAGAAAAAATGGTGATCTCACCTGAGTCCCAGGGTCAGAGCACTCCCTGGAGACCAGCTCTCCTCTGGCAGGAAAGGTGCACAGAGAGTTGTGAAACAGGAGCACGTCCTGGGTGCAGATGGAAGCAGGAAGGACCCTGTCCCAGCGGCTCTGTGGCCTGTGCCTCCTGGCTGGTCCCACCTTAGAAAGTCACCCAGAGAGAAAATGGCCCAGATCCTCTTTCTTATAAAGATATTCTGGAGCTAGAGTTCTCCCTCATCAGTTTACAATGGACTAGGGGAAGTTTCGAAAGACAGCCTATGTTGCTCAGGGCTATACTGAAGCCCTGTGGTGGGACTCAGCTCACACTGAAAGCTTAATTCTAATTTCACAAATGGGCACTTCTTCCTACAGTAACAAGGACACTGACAGAGAAGCTAATAACACAAGAAGCCACAGCTAAGCCACATAAATGAAATTTATCACTCAGCAGCCTGGGATATACTATATGCATTCCACACAGGAACAGGGAGGCTTGAAGACTGGAATAAATCATGCAGGCTTATGCAGTACGTAAGACCTAGAGACCCAGTACTAACCCACAAAACCTGGCTCTCATTTCTTTAGAAGAACACTGGTGGGTTCACAGGCCAAAGGGGAAGCCAGAGCCAGAGTTAGATGGCTTTTTATAGCAGAGGGACTTAGACTCTTTTTTTCTGGACGTAATTCTTAGAAAGACACGTACAAAGGTATAGGTGGCAAGAGTGACACAGATCCTCCGTCTGATTCTTGTCGGTAAAGTGAAGAATTGGAATAGATTGCCTAAAACTTGTAATTGTCTTAGTTATAGTTTGCACCATTCTCTCCTTTGCATTTGCCCCTGGCTGGCTTCCTTGTACACTTAAAGAAAACCTCTCCTTGGTACAGAGGTCCATATGGTTCTTCTGGCTGCAAGTCCTGCCTGGCTGACGTCACTGCTTGTCTTATTTTTCTTGATCCCAGTGATAAAGCCACAAGCTTTTCTGTTCTGGAAACGTCTTTGTGCAGGTGTACTGACTTCCTGTTCTTGAGCTGTTCTGTCCCTGGTCATTCCTTACTGGCTCCTTAAGTACGTCCATCAGCAGGGCTTCTAGGACCCTCAGTCTCAAAGTGGCCTCTTACCCTGGGCCGCTCTACCTCATTCCTGGCTCTTGAGCTTCACACTCATCGGCATGGCTGGAATTCACGTTGCTTGTGTTTGCTTACCGGTTCCCTACAGCCTCCGTATCCATTCTTCATGGACTCCAAGAATCCTGGCATCAAGTTGATGTGGTAGCAGCCCAAAGTAGCATTTGAGGTCTTGGGAAGTGAATGGGTTTAGCTTATTTAGCCCCCCCCAAAATATGGAAAATATGTAGCACTTAGTGGAGGCTCAAGAAATACAATAGCATAATGATATCTTATATTTAATAAACTGTAATTATTGGCATAATGTCAAACCTTTTTATAGATGTTACGTCATCTAGTCTCACTATGACCTTATGACATGAGTACCATTATTATCTTAGTATTATAGATGACATGCTAAAATTTAATTCAGAGCCACCTTAGGGTACATGGTGAAAGCATATATATGTATATATATATATATATATATATATATATATGTATGTATGTATCACACATATACACATATAATGTTCATGTCCTAAATATTCTTTATTCTCCCTACATAGGAAATCCAGTCAGCTGGAGGCTCACTCTCCCTCTGGCCAGATGTTTACTTTTGATATAGGTTGCATTGTGTTTTATGCAGCTCTGTTTAGGACAAACTCTAAAGCCATAATTTACTGATGGCTTCAGGTGGCAGGTGATTAGTGTGCACTCGCTAACTTAATTCTTACAACAACTCTAGCTGGGCGTAATTATTCTCACTTCCCACATGAGCAACCAACAGCAAAATAGGATGATGGGTTATTAACGTGATGATTAGATAGCTGTATCAGCTTAGAATACTGCATCACGGACAGTAGGCTAGGGAGGTGTCTACGTATAGGACTCTAGGAGTCCTGTGGAATGAAGGGGTCTCAGTCTCCCTGAAAACTTAATACTCTAATGACTGTGAAACTTTCTACTTATTTAATTATTGAGTAAGTCATATATATTTCTTTGTAAAATATATTAACTAGCTGTTTTTAGAGTAAATCAAATGCTCTCTCATTTTGTTTTAAAATTTTGTTCTAATATTGGAACATGTTTTAGTAATTTTATGATTTTTCCTCATTATGTTTTATATATATCCATATATATGAATATATACATGTGTGTATCTGTACATATGAATATACATACATATATACATAAATTCCCCCTACCTCCTGGGTTAGAAGGAGGTACATTTCTTTCCTCTAAAAAGACATGAATACATAAGCACTGGTTTTATTTTTAAAAACCCAGTGTTACTCTCTGGCAGCCAGTGAATGACAGCCTGGGAGGAATGTCCCCAGTACAATAGAGCTAGACAGTGACGGATCCACGTGACACTACGAAGTCATCTCCATCGTGAAAACCTGGCAGAAAGAAAATGTCTACAACCTCTATAATTTGAAAAGAAAATGAATATGAAATACAATACCTGATACGCTCTTGACTGTCCAAAGGTGGGCAAGTAGACTCCCTGGCAGAAGCCTGGCTCCCACTAAAAAGTACCAGACAGGATGAGGATTCCCATAGCTGTAATCAGAATTGGAGGGGTATGAAGCCTTGAGAAGTACTTCCATCGAACCCTGTTCTTATTTCAGACACGGTGGTATAATAGAACAGGAAATGGGTGGGAGACTCTTAGCAAACTGCGTGTCTCTAGTGTCACAGATGGAAGGACTATTTGTAAACTGCACTTTGTAATGGTCACAGAAACCTACAAGTGTGATTGATGAGCCTTCATCAAAAATTTCCTTTGACGTCAACCCGAAGAGTCTTGTAAACAGAAGACCATAATTTTCTGAGTCTAGTATAAGAGCAAGGAGATCTACACGTGCATCATCTTTGTGTGGCACTGGCTGAAATAAAGGCACATGATGATACTGAGAACACTTAAAATGTAGTCAGATATTCTTCATTCGACTTACACATAGATTCTAATATATAGGTAACATGATGTCTAGGTGGCCCCATAGAAACACAAAAGCTATACCCTTCTCAATTTGAATTCTAAATACTATGTCCTCAGGTCCACACTAGAGTCAATACAAAAAATATTCTCAAAGTCAAAATAATAAAAACAAAATGTTAGGTGAAGAGAAATGTTTTAATAAAAATACACAAAAAGAACATTGGGAGATGTTTCCCCGGGATGCCCAAGGTCCCTGGAAAGTCATAACGCTACCTTCCTTTTTTATTTTTATTTTTTAAAAGTCATTTTTTTTCTTTTTTTTTCTTTGGTTTGGTTTAGGCTTGCCAAATACAAATTCCTTTGCCAGGAAGGAAAAGTTCTCGTCTCCTTGGAAGACATTTTAAAAAATCCAATTCCAAAGAGCAAAGCGATTTTTTTTTGAGAAGTGTTGGTGATGTTCCCGTCAGCCAACAGTTCGGTGCCTAGGGTTAAAATTTCGTGGGGCATGCGGGAAGCTGGAGGGCACCCTGGCGGCGAAGGCGAAGCCGGGTCGTCTTCCCGCGGCCGGGCAGCAGGGGGCCCCCCCGCTTCCCGCTCCGGGTTCCAGGCTCCCCCGCTCCGGGCGCCTCCAGGACGCTCCTTGCCCAAGGTCAAACTCCGCAGCCGCGTGCGTGTGTGTGGCGGCCGCGGCCGGGTGGCCCGGCTGGCGGGGCGGACGGACGCTGGGAAGGAGCGGAGCCGCCCTGGGTTGGCCGGTGGCTAGGTCTTGTGCTCACAATGGGGATGAAGAGTAGGGGAAACGTCAACCGGGGAGGCAGCGCCGCGCCCGGGCGAGCCGGAGAGCGCGCAGCTGCTGCGGAGCGGGTCGGACGCAGAAGCGGAGAGCAGCCGGAGGGCGCCCCGCCCCAACCAAGGTGCGGGGGGCCCCCGCGAACACCGAGGCCTCCGCCCGTCACCTCTGCCTGTCACCTCGGGCCGCCACCACCACCACCACCGTCTCCTCCCCTTGCTCAGGTCCACTCGGTCCCTCCCCTGGGCCGCCCAGAAGCACCAAGGTGGCGGGAGCCTATAAAAGCCGGACGGTGCGACCCGCGACACACGCGGCGGGACCGCTAGACGGACGACAACTTCGGCTCTGCCCCAATCGCCGGCGCGACCATGTCTCACCACTGGGGATACGGCAAGCACAACGGTGAGTGGCGGAGGCCGCGCGCTCCGGGCCGCACGCTCCCGGTCTCGGCTCCGGCACCTGCCCCGCTCGCTCCCCAAATTCCCTCCCCGAGCGCAGCTTGGTGGCGGCGTGGGGCTGGGGGATCCCCGCTCCGGGATGTCCCTGGCGTCCGACTCAGATCGCTGTCGAGGATCTGATCTTAAACTCGCCCGGCCGCGCACAGGGGGCTGGGAGGGATAACCCAAGACCCGACGGCAGTCCCTACGGGGACCACAGCCGGTCACCCAAGGCCAACCTAAGCAGAATCGGGCCAGGGTGGTTACTAACATTTTAGCTGTAGGTCGCAGAAAGGTTAAGGGGAACTCCTTGTCCCCTTCGCACCAGTATCGGCTGCACTGGGGCTAAGATTCCCAGCGCACTTTGTTGTGGCATCTTCTGGGGCACGTTTGGATCTAATTGCTCTGGCTCCAGAGTTTTCCATTCATCCCTCAACGTCTAGCGTTAGAGGTTCGGTCGCAGATACCTAAGCCGTCTTCCAGATCAAAGGCCTTGGTCTATGAGGCCATCTGAGGGGAAAGGAAGGTGCACGGACCTGGCTTGCGGGGGTGTGGGCTCCCCAGCGAAGAGAATTCTGAAGGAGGTGTTTGAGCCTGAGTTTTGGTCTATACGGTCTTTACTGTCACCTAGTGTGGCAGCACAAGGTTCTCGGACCTGTTATAATATGTGCCAAACTCAGTCACAAGAGGATTTATATCCCCAGTCGGACCACTTTGTTGTCAGTAGTTCTGTCCAGTTTTAGTCACTGAATTTGAGTAAAAAGATCTCAAAATTGCTAAGGCTTGTCTGACAATGTTAAGAAACAGGTGTGTGTCGATTCTAATTTTCCGCGCTGGCCTTATGAGGCAGACTTGGAATATTATTACCTCATGTTACAAATAAAAAGAGAGAGGCATATTTTGTTTTCATAAATGTTAAGTTAGTAAGTTATCCCCTCCGAATTTGGAACTGAGCGGGCTGTGTTTAGAATCACCAGTGGCTTCCAGTGTCTCCTTTTCCACAGCGATGACCTCACAGCTGTCTTCTCATCTCCAGGACCAGAGAACTGGCACAAGGACTTCCCCATTGCCAACGGAGACCGGCAGTCCCCTGTGGACATTGACACGGCGACTGCCCAGCATGACCCTGCCCTCCAGCCTCTGCTCATATCTTATGATAAAGCTGCTTCAAAGAGCATTGTCAACAACGGCCACTCCTTTAACGTGGAGTTTGATGACTCCCAGGACTTTGCAGGTCAGTGTTTAGGGAAACACCAGGCTTTTTAGCCAATAGTTCTTTTCGTCTTAATGGAAGTTACGGGGACTCGGGCAGGAGCCCCCCCCACCACCACCAGTTTGTGTCCAAAAGCTAAGATGTCACTCTGATTTCTCTCAGAGGTCCTAGAAGCAGGCTAATTACTGTGAACTAACCTCGGGGACTGGTTTCTTCCTTGTCAGATTGTCAGATATGTAGGGCATCCGGCAATGTGCCTGTGGGAAGTCGCAGAAAGCAAGTGAGGTCTTTGGCCATACAGAAACCAGGGAAATCTTGAAACTTGTAAACTCCAGACAGGGTTTCTCTGTACAGCTCTGGCTGTCCTGGAACTCACTCTGTAGACCAGGCTGGCCTCGAACTCAGAAATCCGCTGGCCTGTGCCTCCCAAGCGCTGGGATTCAAGGCGTGCGCCACCACCGCCCGGCTGAAACTTGTAAACTTTTAAGATTCTCTTTAAAACATTTTGTCCTCCTGAATGAGAGCTATCCTTAATAGGTATGTCTTAATGTGTACTGCCATCAAGTCAGCAGTGCAGAGAACGGTTATAATCTGAAGATTTAAAAGGTTGAAGTTCTCGGTAAGCATTGTGTGCGTGTTTTTGTCAGTGCTGACATAGTGTGAATATAGAAAGATAACAGTATCTCGTTCAAGAATTTATTCCACAAGTGAAGACTTTCCAGAGTTGTTTGGATATGCTTAGGGAGTTACTGAAAAAAAAATCCAATTGCCATAATTGATTTGTAATAGGGCCTATTGACAGGGTGCTGGTGAATGCTTGCTTCTTTATTTAGAAAAAGGAGACCCTGTCCCATTTAGACACAGTGGCTGCCTTTACGGCTTGCTGGTTGAGTTAATTACCAGTGTCCTATTTTCCTGAATGTTTTCCTTTGAAGGTCACTGAAGGAAATGGGGCTGTAAACACATTGTTTGCTGGTGGTTCGGAGTAAGGAGTGTTTTAGAGGAAAGGACAAAGACAGAGGAAACAAGCTACTATTGCTGTCAGAGCTGGAGCTAATGACCATGCTAAATAACAGCAGGCTTTAGAAGGTGTAATTAAAGTGTTATAATCAGGTTGGCCACTATAGTTCAATAGCTGCAGAGAAATCTCAAATACCTCAGTCAGGATTAACAGTTGAAGGAAGGTGGGTTTTAGGAAAAGACCTTCTGCAAAGAAGAGAGGGAACTCAAAAAGAAGAAGAAAAAAATCTTTTCTCAGTGCACGGAGGTTCAGAGCCTGACAAGTCATTCAGGGTTGGTCAGTTTGAAGGACGAGGGTGGCTGATTGGTCCAGAACTGTGTGTGACGCTCTAGAACTTGTTGAGCCTGTCCATCAGCAGAGGCCTGCTGGTGGGAGACTGAAATCTTACAGAGCCTCTGTTTTAAGCAGCCAGGTTTTTTGTCTCAAGTGATGAGGGTGCCGAAGAGGTGGGCTATGCTGGAAATTCGCCACGGCCCTCCTTTCTGCCTAACAGGGAGCCTTTCTCACTCCTGTCTGTCCTCAATCACTATTATCAGTTCGTGCTTCCTAGACTAAGGGTCACGAGGGCAGGTGAGCTTTCTTCCTTTCCCGTATCATCAGAATCCACCATGAATCTCAAAGAGAAGAATATAGACATGTAGGCTCTGACTGTAACCTTGATACCATCAAAAAGAAATTGTTCAAGGGACTATGGGCCCTTGATTTGAGATCCAAAAGAAATGGAAATGGATTGGGGTAAGAATTCTCTGAAGGAGAGTCTGAGGTCCTAGCACGGGAGACAGACAACACGGGCCTGGGGGTGGTTTGAAGAGAGGAATGCCCGGCTCAGCAGGCACAAGTCAGGGTTTCAGAGCATTTGGAGATTAGGGAAAAGGAGATGGTTTCAAAGCTGGAGCCTGCAGCTAAGCCATTGAATTTCCAGGCAGGGAAAGGGGTGGGGAGCAGGATGTGTGGTTGCCAATATTGTTTTGACTTCAACTCCCTTCCATGGTGGGGAAATCCTGGAAAGTCTGTTAGCTAGAGATTCACAGACAATGTCCTCAGCTGGGTGTCTATCAACATCTGTGAGAAGGAAAGGCTGTCACTTGGTACTTGTAAAAGTGATGTGGAATTGAGGAAGCATGGAGGAGGCTTAGTAACCGACATGATGCTTCAGTAAAGGCTTTGCAGAGCAAATAAGGTTCATTCAGATAAATAAAGGGTTTGGGTGTTTTGGAAGAGACTCCAGCAAAGGGCTTTAGGAAACTCCAGGGGATTGAAGAGAGCACAGGATGTGTGGCTTTGTGCCCTAGATAGCAACAGATCTAGGGAAAACAAGGGTCAGCAAAGATTAGAGTTCTCCTTTGCCCATGAAAGACTCCTTTGTAATTTGGCCAGTATCTCCTATCTCCTTCAGTTACTTTGGTTAAACAAGAATCTAGACTGCATTCAAATATTGATATAAAAGGAAAACCCACTTACAGAACATGTTAAATAGTAATGTGTCACATGGAAATGTGCTACATAGATTTTCTTTTTAAAAGAGTCTTAGATTCTCAAAGGCTTAACGAATGGAAGTAATACTGTAGTCAGCTCACAACATGAAGAAAAGGAAGGAAGGAATGAAGGGGGGAGGAAGGGAAGAAGGAAGGAAGGAAAGAAGGAAGGAAGGAAGGAAGGAAGGGAGAGAGGGAGGGAGGAAGGAAGGAAAGAAGCAAAGGGAGGAAGGAAGGGAGGGAGGGAAGAAGGAAGAAGGGAAGGAAGGAGGGAGGGAGGAAGGAAGAAGGGAGAGAGAGAGAGAGAGAGAGAGAGAGAGAGAGAGAGAGAGAGAGAGAGAGAGAGAGAATCACTCGCTGAGGCTGCCCTCAGCACTACCTTCTAACTAGCAGCTCTTTAAAAAGAGAATACAAGTAAGACTCTTCAGATGATGAGTATTATCAATCTTTAGTTGTATGTACCATGTTTTTTTAAAAAGCCAATGTCATTTTTCTTTATATTTAAAGTCTAAAAATAATTTATTTTGTTTACTTGATATTTTATTTCAAAAGTTAATATTTTAACAATGCTTTATTGAGTTATTTTTGTTCATTTGCTTTAGCATTTTTAGAGTTTTTCAAATTTTTTATTTTCTGCATTTAAATGCGTCAGTCATTTACACCCCCTCTTACCCCCCAACCCCCACTCCCCACCCCAGCACTGAGATCTCAGCCTTCTAGAATTTATCTTGAAGTCAGGCCTTGCAATGTGCTCTGAATGTTATCTTACACCCAGGCTTAAGTACCTGGTATCAGAAACTGAGCTAGCTGGGTTTGGTGTCTACTTGGAGGTCATTCTTTTAAAGCATAGAATTAATAAGTTTTAGACTGACGCTCACACTAAAATTGCCAACATTCCTTTAAAGCCAATAATCTTAAATTAATGAAAAATTGCTAATACGTTCTTTAAAAAAGTATTATTAAGAAATAACCTTCTCTGGTTGAGATGTTTTCTTGCCAGCTTTTTCTGGTACAAAAAGAGTCAAAGCATTAACCATTTCTAACTTATTAACTCTTGATAAGTTTAAAACTCTCTGCTTTATTGCAACGTTAGGGAGGAATAAATGAGAGCAATGTCAGAATTCTTGAGTCAGCACCCACATCATGTTCATTTCGGTTAACTCTCCTTTTAAAAACAGAAACAGTATTTATTTGTTTATGGTACTTCAAGAAGAAAGAAAGAAGCTAAGCCCTGTTTGCCTTTGAAGCCGACCATTGTCTGTGGAACATAATGGGTCTTTGTACCTGGGTTCTGTTGAACTTTCCTAGGACTTACATGTGGAGCTCTAAATTTACCGTCCCACAAGTGATCATAAGCAACCCCGATGCAGGGCTTCCATGCACGTAGCTACTAATGTCAGAATAATTATTAATACGTAGGACGATGACCAGAGTTTCCTAAACACTACGAGCAGTGAAACTTACTCTTAAAAAGTGTCTGTTTAAACCTCTGCAGTACCTGAAGAAGTCAAACTAAAACTGTTGGACACTTTTGATTTTTAACTGGTTAGAAGAAATGGAACCTGAGCAACCCCTCCCAAGATTTGTTTGCATGACTATTGTCCTAGGATTATTTGCTGCTGTCAATGCAAAAGTATGAAAAATCTAATCAATGGTAAGATTGTAACCATGAATTTTAGAATTCCAGAGTATTTGTGTAGAAAATGTTTCAGCTATTCACGTTTAAATCTTATCTGCGGAAAGTGTCCACTTGTCTGGAAGGAAGTTGCTGAAATGTTTGTTTATGAGCAACACATTGGAGGGTGTTTACTTGTAATTTGGGATTAAAGGAGACTACTTATTCCAACGGTTTTTAGCTTTGTTGTTCAAATAGATCTTTATTATCAAATAGTGACTAAGAAGAAAAATAGTGAAAAATAGTACATTTTCAATGATTTTATATGGGTGTCTAATATGTTTCGGTAGTATAAAATCTCCTATCATAACAAAAATACTGTTTAATAATTTTTTTAAGTCCAGTATAAGAAGACATTATTATATAGTGTTATGGTATTTATGTTGCGTATAACTGATGACAGATTATAAAGATTAAAACTGGGACAACTTTTGGTATGAAATTTAAATTAAAATTTGAAAGTCCCCTTCCTCTATCTGCCACCTGGTGGAACATGTTTCCATGGCACACTGAGAGCACAGACTCTGCCTAACGCCTGCCCCGCTACCAAGGCCTGGCTCTTAACAGAGAATAAGCACACAGCCAGTAGTTTCTACTACATGGAAAAAATATTTTTGCATGAGAAAAACTTATATCATTATAAACCAAGACAATTTTAAAAATGATATATAGTAATCAGAATAAATTAATGTATTTTGTATGATAGTGTAAGCTATATTTAATCAAAGTGTTGTAATTTTTATTTCCTAGACAAAGTAATACATGTGTTCCATCTATCGGAGATAAAACAACTGTATGATTATAACGGTGTTTTCCCAGCATGAAATCAAGTCCGTCCTCACAATTTTCTGAAACCTGAATGGCTGCTGTCTGTAGCAATTCAGTTCTAGAGATTTAATAACTTTTTTTTTCTAATTGCAATGGACTTCTAACCTGCATAGCAACAGTTGTATTTTACTGTGAGCTAAAACAACTGCCTAGTGTTAAAGATGACCACTGGGTATGTTTGATCCTTGAGTTGTTTCTTTGGGTGTTCACAAAGCCTTTCAAAGTAAAGGTGTCTGCGGGCTCAAACATATTTGTAGTGACGCTATCCCCTAAAACAACTGAAAGATGATGGGATTCCAAGGTCTGAAAGGAAGGAAAAAGAACTAGTGGGAATGTTTATTCACTTTACCACGTGAGATGGTAGCTTGATTCTCTCGGGGGGGGGGGGGGGGGGGGGTGAGGAGCTGATTCTCTTACACTGGCGATGCCTTGAGTAGATTCACTGAGCTGGGCTGTCCGTTGGCTGAGCTGAGAACTCTATATCTGACCTTTTCTGTTTATGATCCGTCAATTGTCAACTGGTTGTGAGCTTTGAGGAAGCAATGTACAGAATTTTTTTCCCTAGTACTAAGTTGCTTTGCAAAGATGATTTCATTGTCACGCAGGTATTATTAAGAAAAGTGTTCTTTCATTTCTGAGAAAACAAACAAACAAAAAACCAAATAAGCTAGCCTAGAAGGCTGGGCTTCATTTTTTTTTTTCTTGCTGACTCATCAGATAGATAACATAGTAGCATCTGTGATTTAAGGGACTTGATCTTAGCATAATATATACAAGTTCATATTTTTTTGCTTATGTGTAATACAGCACCATTTATGATTCATTCTTCCTGTTTTCTCCTGGCCTGTTGGAAGAGTCTGCAGCCAGTGATTGTATAGTAGCTATGGAAAGGCTACACGTCATATCTCAGCCAGTCAGTTTCCCCCTCTACTTTGAATAGATGAATAGGCCTTGCCACTGGCTAACCATATTTAAGTGAAATGAAGCAAATGATATTTGTTGTACAGGCTCTGTTCTATGTTTTACAAAGCCACCATGGAGTTAAGCTCATTATTTTATAGAATTATTGTCTAAGGACAAAAAAAAAAAATGTACCTAAAATAACAGATACTATAATCCCAGTCCTAGGAAAAGAAATTGATAGACTTGCTTTATTTTTGAAAACATTTGACTATATTGTTTAAATATCATAGATACATATAGAAGTAAAATAAACATTTTAGTAGTTCCTTCCATTATAATCCTCTTCCAAGACACACTGGTCAAGTACCTATGAATGGAGGAATTGAAGCACGTGGCTTCTATGATGAGTTATTGATTAAAGACTACCTGATTCCAAGAAAGAGAATCCAGGATACTTCCTGTGCTTCGAATTTTAGCTTGTGGGAGAAAACAAAGCAACTTGAACTGCACACACAGGTGACGGCGAGGGTACAGATGGTTACTAGTGAGATAACTGAATGGACCCATTTTATAGGTTAGGAAGGCCTACAGGCTTGAAACAAATTTTCAGGGGATAAAGCCAGTTAGCGTAATCATAAAATAATTAAATTTTATAATATTTTTAACTTTTCTGCCCAAATTCTGGCTTTTGAAGGGTAGGAAGTCAGGACCATCTTTGAGCCACATAGAAAACAGGCCCTTGGGTTCACAGATCGATCAGTCTACTAGTCCTTTCCCTAATTTGAAATTAGTGTAATTGTAAATCTCCCCTCTCTAGATCTTTACCTATAGGAGACATGGCATTACTAAGCCCAGCAATGATCAACAAGGCATCTGTTGTCCATCAGTTAGCACACAGGAAAATAAAACAGTTGAAATATCTTGGATCAGCACTCTATTAAATCTGTCTGGTTTTAATTTCTGTGTGTGTGTGTGTGTGTGTGTGTGTGTGTGTGTGTGGTATGAATACAGAGACATGACATGCATGCATTATAATTCTAGTGCTGAAAGAAGGACCCCTCAGTAGCTCCTACAGATTGATCCAATTTCATTTTCACTGGGGCTCGTCTGATGGCCAGGGCTCTGAGCACACCGTGGACAAAAACAAATATGCTGCAGAGGTAAGATCATTTCTTGTTGATTGGCAAAATCCTATTTAGCATTAATTTCCAAAGCTTTTTATAAGTCTGGCCCCTACTGAGTGAACAGACCCTTTGCAAAGGATCTTCCATTGGTTTCTTAGGTGTTTCATTATCATTCAGTGAAGGCTGTAAAAATAGCATTGAGTTTGTTTTTTTATAAATCCATAAGTAAAATCTGCCTTTTCTAAAAATTCTACATGTTCTTGTCTTAGCATTGCTTTTGAAGTGATAAGCTGCTGTAACCAGGATAATTAGAATTAAATCAAGTTTTGCTTAAAATTATCCACATTTTATCTGTGATAACCTTGAGCTGTAAAGAGAGTCATTAGGTAAGATCTGTTGGCTTTTATGCTATGAATCATTTACTGTGGTTTTGTCTCCCGTGGCTTTAGCTTCACTTGGTTCACTGGAACACCAAATATGGGGACTTTGGAAAAGCTGTGCAGCAACCCGATGGCTTGGCTGTTTTGGGTGTTTTTTTGAAGGTTAGTTAATAGTCCAATCCCTTGCTTTTTTCTAAGTTTAAGCTGATTGACTAGACTGAATGTTTATAACAGGGAGAACATTCTACAAAAATCCAAGGAGATGCTTCCGGTGCTAAAGTATTTTCAGGTTTAATTCTCCCTCCATCACTCCACACCTTCGTTATGAATAGCCGAGAGACATTTTGGGATGTGTCACTTAGAAACCAGTTAGATATTAATGCGAAGAACAGACAAAATTTAACTGAAGATGGCTAATAGGGTATAATTTGTTTAAATTGAACCTTAAGTGAAGGTTACTATTCTGTCTTTTGGGGACAGACAATGCTAGATTGAGATCAAATTCTGATGAGGGTGGTTCTAGGTGGTTCCATGTTGGCGACTTTCAGGAACTGTAGGATCTCAGAGTTGAACCGCCCCTAGCAAGTCGGAAAGGGGAGTGTGGAACACTGTGGATGGATATTTATGAGTGTCCCATGCTGAAGTGGAAGCTGCGGGGGTTCCTTACCTCACCCAGAGGCAGCAGTCAGAGAAACATGATAAAAGTGCTCGGGGTGTAATCCTGAGAAGTTGCTAGTGTGAAACTTTACAGCACTGAGGACATGGTAGCCGATGATTGAAAAGAAACAGGAATCAAGAGACTACTAGAAAGACTTGAGGGCCGTGGGGGATGGGGGGAACAGGAAGAGAGAGTGTGTGTAGGAAGATAGGCAAGAGTGTGAGTTTAAGGTGTCCACTGAAGTAAGACCTTGTTCTTTCAGCTTGGTGGTTGGAGTATTTCCTCCAACCTAAAGCAAGCTAATTCAGGGAAGTAAGTTACAGAAACGGAAGCTGAGGTGGGTGAAAGATTCAGTGACTGCTGCCAAAACACGTGTTGTCAGTGTTTACAAGACACTAATGTCTAAGGGGTAGATTTTACTTGTTGTTGTTCTTCTTCTTCTTTGAACACAAATCAAAATTGTTGTAGTGCCAATTGACTCATAAGGCCTTATAACCCCTGCATTTCTGCAGATTGGACCTGCCTCAAAAGGCCTTCAGAAAATCCTTGAAGCACTGCATTCCATTAAAACAAAGGTAAGTCTTTTCATACTCTGGATTTTAAAAACTTCCTATGATCAGAATGAATAGTCTTGTTGATGACATGGTGTTTAGATGAATAGTCCACTGAAGGTAAGTAAATAATTGCTTATATGTAATGATCTTTTTCTTTCTGCAAAAGTAGATTCTAATTCTGGTAAATAATGATTTGTAATGACTTGCTATTGGAAGCATACATATGCAAGAACCAGAGAAATCCTTTGAAAAGTTCCTCCAAAAGCCAGAAAAATCCTCTGAACAAAGCACCCAGTGATTCCTATAGAGAGAGCTTGTGAGGAGCATGCTATGCTATGATCACAGTGTTAATCCAAGGGATCCAGAGATGTGTGGGATGGACAAAGGCCTGCTCCGTGGAAATTCATATTCGGTGACCTGAGTTCATCCATTCTGTGCTGAAGTCCTCTGAGCCACAATGCTGTGCTGAGGTCTTTGGGCATCCACTTGAAATGACTGGTCATCTGGCAGGCTGGCTACACAAAGCTCATCTTCACACTGGCATACCACCCAGCTTATTAAATGTAAACCATTGTACCTATCCTTCCCGTCATTGAATCCCTTGTGGTAACCCTGATGATGCATCATCCATGTGGGCCTGTTCTCTCTCCTGATTGCTAATCACGTCTAGTCCCCTTTATTTATTCTCATCTTACATTGCTTCATTTCTCAGCGACCTTCTAAAGAAAACAGTGGTGTGAAATCTCACATTTCCTCCCACAGTTACTGCTTTGAAAGTGCAGTGTCCAGAGCTGAACACTATGTTTTAATTCTAATGGATCTGTGAAATATCATTGCAAAATTATCACCTTACTACCAAAAGATCCTGCATTTCTGTTATTGCAACCTAATTATATTTATCATTTTAGTGGTAACAATATAGCTTTAAATGCCAGATGTGATCAGGTAAGGGCCCTGAAAAACCTAAGGAATTGTTCTGATGCCCTCACTTGCCATTCTATGTTTCCAAGCAAAATGTCCAGTGCCAGTTCCCTTCATTTTGTTTGTCAGTAAACCTGAAACCTCCACACAAAAAGCCTTACAGGAAGAGCTGACTAGACCTGTGAATAATATAGTCTTTCCTCCTACAGCTCTGGTGCTGACCATTTTCTGTGCATTTGCTCTGCAGGGGAAGCGTGCAGCCTTTGCTAACTTCGATCCTTGTTCCCTTCTTCCTGGAAACTTGGACTACTGGACATACCCTGGCTCTCTGACCACTCCGCCCCTGCTGGAATGTGTGACCTGGATTGTGCTCAAGGAACCCATTACTGTCAGCAGTGAGCAGGTTGGTTTTCTAGGGAGGGTTCTCTGTTAGTGGAGGCAGAAAAGCTGCTCCTCCCAGGCAGGCCTGGGATTTAATCTCCCTGTTGTCTCACCCTGTGGCTGTTGTCACAGAGTGTTTGGCAGTTAGTGAAGATTTGCTGGTGGTATTAGCCGGCACCTTTGGCAGGGCTTAGATCGGTTGTTTGATCTGTGAAAATGTTGGTTATTGTGAGGATTATATGAGAATGATATTTGCGTATTAGCTTATTAGCTTATTCTTTTTTTAACAGCTAGGAGAGGAGGAAATAGAGTCTTTGAAAAACCGAGATTTCATATTGAAAGTTATATAGACGTCAGTGATAATTCCCAGGCTCCTGCTCACTAAGAGTTTAGTGTGATCTTGTGATTGGGAGATGCGCTTCTGAATCCTGACAGCATTACACCTGGCATTCCTTAGCATAAAGCCAAAATGTGGGAAATGGACATTTCTTGGGAATCCCAAAAGGCAGATCCTGGTAATATGAAAGAAAGCTTCAGCCAGTTTTGAAGTGACGGTTATTTGAGTGCCTGTGTAATTTAAACTTGGAATTTTTGGAATCATGAATGTTTGAGCCTGTGTAATATGCCAGAAAGGTCACATTGCCAGACTTTATTTCACCGTCTGGAATTTACTGATAGAAACGGTAAGCACAGGAAAATGGAAGTACACTCCGTGAAGTTGTTTGGGCTGGGAATGTAATTCCCTTCTGTGCTCTCTGTTAGAATATTAACGTTCATGATAAAAATAATTCACACATGTCCTTTGAGGTACTCAATCTACAACTAGAAACTCGCATGTAGTGTAAGCAACATGGGCCACAAAATGGTATTGTTTTCCTGGTATGTGGCTTGAAAATTAACTGGGAGTTTTAACAGTTGAACAAGCATCGTGAAGTAGCGTGAGGGAAGGATGAAATGTCACTTCTCGTTGTAGACGTGGTGCTTGAGATAGGGGGCCAAACATCAGCATTCCTTTCATGTCTCCACAGAGAACAACTTAGATATTTCGAAGTCTTCTATCAATAGCGGGCTTTGATAGGTAAATGTATTGCCCGCAGATACTCTAGTGCTAAATAACAGATAATTATGGACAATGAGTTTGCCCTTTACTCTAGAAAATGGTGTGAAACTACACAAATTAATTGCCTGTTTTGGCAAGACCCCATAGTAAGTGCATCTTTGCATATCGTGGTACACGGGATCTGCAGGTCTTGCGTACATACAGCTCAGAGCCACAGCTCTGGTTCCTCTTCTGAGACTCCTCCTGTTTCGTTTGCTTCTTGGCTCTGTTCAAATGTAGGTGATTGAAAAAAAAAAAGCTATTGAGCATCACATCCAGGCAAACCTACCTCTGAAACACCTTCCACTGAATTCCCAGGGAAAACAGAAGCCTTGTTTTAGAGATCAGAGATGCTCAACAGATCTTCCCATCATGCTGACTAGCCTGGTGCTCCTTGTTCATTTCTAAGTCAGGTTTTGGCAGGAAAGAATGTTAGCACGAAAGATTACAGCATATTGGAGTTACCAATTGTGATGTACTTTGTCTTCTCTGGGACAGAAAACGAAACTTTAATATGTATTTAAAACTTTACACTGCTTTACATGCCCTAGGTAGTTACAGATTTTTTTTCGTTCGATTTAAAAGGAAAGCAAGAAATACAAGCTCATGAAAAGTTTTATTTAAAGAAAGACCCCAGTGGCTTTGTCTATCGACTCTGTGTAAATAGATTTTTCATGTGGGGGCTGCATTTAGCTGTTTTCGGTTTTGTTTTTAATTTTTTTTCTTTTCCTTTTTTGTCTGCCTCTGCCTCCCAAGTGCTGATCTCAAGGGTGTGCACCAGCAGCACCCGGAATTGGAGGCTGAATTTCAATCTAAAACATGCCACTTTAAGTATGTAATATTGTGAAACTGATTTTTTTTTTTAAATTACATGGTGTCTTTTAGATGTGTTGTTTCCGTGAACTGAACTTCAATGAGGAAGGGGATCCTGAAGAACTGATGGTGGACAACTGGCGCCCAGCTCAGCCGCTGAAGAATAGAAAGATCAAAGCGTCCTTTAAATAAAATGGCCCTGCAGCTGGGGTCCAAACGACACAAGTGTGGCTGCCTCTCTGTAGCTAAGCACAGTTCTGCCTTGGTGATTCGGATCCCGACTTTGCGTTGTATTTTAGGCCTTTTACCTCTCACCCATCGTACTTACAAATAAAATGTGAAAAGCAAGACCCAGGTGTCTCATGTGGTGGCAGCACAGTGGCAGGCTGGTGGTTGACTTAGGGCATCTTTTCTCAGCCTTGGCAATGGAACATAAAGAACAGACATGGCCTCTTGCTCCTCTTCACAGCCATAGGATCAGGCTCAGGCCTGTTTGTTAAAATGCTATTTTTAAAACCATATGAAAGCAGAATGATTGATTACAAGTCCACATCATGAGACAAACAGGTAATTTAGGAAAATCAGGTAAAACAGTCATACTTTTATGATTATAAATTAGATGAATGTTCACTCTTCCAAGATCTTATATTAAAGAAAAACTTTTAAGAAGCTTATATATTTGTAGCCAAGTTATTCTTAAATACGAAGAACTATGTTGCAACTTAGTGACTTTTGATTTCTAGACGTGTAAATGAAGATGTAAAAATTGATATAGTTGTGATACAGAGTATATTTCCCTTCAGATAACATACCATAATGCAATGGATAATGTATTTTAGATATATTCTCTAATAAAATTCAGAACTCTATTCTGGGTGCCTTTATTGTCTATGCCACAGGGACAGAAATGGGCGAACAAACGCCTGCCTACAGGGTTCATGTCAATTCATTATTGAAAGTCAGCCATTCCAACAGGCTTACAACTGAAGCAAATCCCTTCGGCCGTGGTGCTTTCTGAGCCCTGGTGTGATCCCATAAGATTCCTGTGAAGCTCACCCAGAAAGAGAGTCAGGAGTGATGGGGCTACACAAGGAGAGACTTCTTCCCCCAAATGCTCCTCCATAACCTTTCCCCTTGTCACACGCCCAAAGTCAGGGGAGAGCGATCAACTAGCCATAGACCCAAAAATCTCTGCAACCGTGAGCCAAGAAAAGTGTCCTTTTAAAGTTGCACGTCAGACATTTTGTTATATATAAGGCTGATAACCAGACATCTTCATTGCTGTTTAGCAAGTAGGATGTTTGTTTTATAGGATGAAACAAAGATGAGCTGATGGATCTTTCTGAAACGGAAAGATCCATTTTCCACGCATAGAAACTACACGATTTCCTTTCTATGCCCTGTCATGCTGGCTTCAGGCTGCAAATTGCTCCTCCTGCCCACCATTAAGGGATATTTTGTAGAACCTCAGGGTGTGACATCAATAAGTAAGGACTTATTACCTCGGACATTAGAGAAGACTGTAGGAAGGATTAGGAGTGAAAAGCATTCTTCCTGACAGAGGTGCAAGGTTACGTATGACAAATATTTTACACAGTCTTAAGTAGCCTTTCACACTCTAGGCAAAGCCAGAGACGCTGAGAGTTTCCCATTCATTTCTGTCTTTGGGAGAAAGGAAGGTTGCTTCCTGGACAAGTTATGGATCCCAGTTCTTAGCACATGGTTCTGGCTTGTTTGACAGAAAACATTGCCTTCCAAGTAAACGACTGTCTAGCCTTTCTTTCTCCAGTCACTGGATCTCTCTTCATCTCCCACATCACTAGCTCCTAAAATCTTTGAAGTCTGTATGCTTCATGACCCAAAGTCAACCCTCATAAATGTCATTTGGGCCAGAGACCTGAACACTGGATACACAGAGAATTCCAAACAATCACATACACACACACACACACACACACACACACACACACACACACACACAGTGTGTTGGCAAAATGTATGTTCATTGACATGTAAGATTTTATATAGTATATGGATCTATTGGTGACAACTGGGACAATGTAGTAAGGTTTATTACTGTCTCCACACTCTTTCCTACTACCCTACAAACAGATCTGCATATTTTAGACAGAGGAATATGGGCTGGACGTATCAGAAAGTAATGTACATTTACCCCACATATGTGCAATACTGTGTTTCAAACTTCACTCACCAACATCCTCCCTTTTCCTCAAGAACTCTGAACCTGCCCTCACTGTAATACTTAGAACATTGGCTTGGTCTCATTTTTATCTATTTGTAACAAACACATAGTCATTGTTTGATTTCCACCTCTCCAGCTACATCTCACCTGTGTGTACCCAGACTTACACGCTCCTGCACACTTAAATCATGCAGGACCACATGCATACATGTGCACATGTATAGAGTGCATCACCCAAGCAAGCTATGGAAGTTCTAATGCATTCAAATTAAGACTATTCATTATGATGATAGCTAGAGAGTACAATACTTATTTTTCTTGTTATTAATCATTTAAAATTCTCCTACACATCTATATATTTTGTCATATACTATATACAATGAAATAAAAATTACTCAACTTTACAGATGAAGCTTTGATGCTATATGAATTAGTGTTTATACTCCCTCCATGGTACTTCTGACAAAGTGACAGACCCAGGGTTCCCTGTCCAATTTTGTCAAATCATCATATCCATACCCATTTCTTTTCTAAGCAGCTGGCTTTAGCCACCAAAATGAAATACCAAGGTTGTCTGGACATCTTGACAAAGGAGATTTGAGAATATGAAAAGGGCCAGACTAAGCCCAGAAGAACAGGATTCAACTAGACCCATCAAGGATTGTTGAATGCACAGATTTTTAGAGTATCTATTTTTTGAAATGTTATTTCTCTGTTCCCTTACCTCTCTCCAAATCGTTCCATGTATACCCCCCTTTACTCTCTTTCAAAATTGTGGTCTCTTTTTTCATTCATTGGTGTGTGTGTGTGTGTGTGTGTGTGTGTGTGTGTGTGTGTGTGTGTGAAAGAGAGAACGTGCATTTCTAAATACATAAATACAACCTTTTTAGACTCTATAATGTTACCTGTATATCCTTAAATGAGGATCACATGAGTTTTTATCTGTCTGATCTCTGTGTGGCAAAGTAGCAGCTTATAGGGGATTAGTTCAGCCAGGCTTCAATGTTAGGATCCTGGGTTCTATGATTACTTAACTGTGTGATTAAGAAAGACATCAGACCATCTAGGGCTTCTGTTTGCCCATTCTCTAAGAATATAATAAAGGAATTCTCAAAAAAAGTTGGTCTGAGGATTTAAAAAGGCAATCTGAGTAACCCTCTTAATTTAATTTAATTTAATTTAATTTTTTGATTCACTTTGCAATCTAATTGAAGACCCCTTCCCTCTTCTCCTCCCAGTCCCACTTTCATACCCCTTCCTTTGTTCCCCCATCTCTTCATCCTCAGAGAATGAGGGGCCCTCCATGGGTACCCACTGACCCTGAAACATCCAGTCAGAGCAGGACTAGGCACATTGTCTCCCACTGAGATCAGGCAAGGCAGACCAGCTGCGGTATAAGACACCAAAGGCAGGCAACAGAGTCAGAGACAGCCCCCACTCTTAAATGTTAGGGGACCTATGTGATGAACAAGCTGCACATCTGTTACATAAATGTAGGGAACCTCAGTCCAGCCAGTGAATGATTGGTGGTTCAGTCTCTGTGAGTCTCCCTGAGCCCAGGTTCGTTTACTCTGTAGGTCTTCTTGTGGTGTCCTTGATCCCTCTGACTCCTTCAATCCTTCACCCTACTCCTTCACAGGACTCCCTGAGATCTGCCTATTGTTTGGCTATGGGTCTCCGCATCTCTATCAGCTGAAGTGGAGGGAAGAGGACTACAATCCTACAAAACCTTCTGGCCAAAATTTGTCCTTCCTACAAGTAGTTCAGGGATAAAAAGATGGAACCGAGATGGAGGGAATGGCCAACCAATGACTGGCCCAACTTGAGACCCATCTCATGGGAGAGAGCCAGCCCCTGACAATATTAATAATACTCTGTTATGCTTATAGACAGGAGCTTAGTATAATTCTGAGAGGCTTCATCCAGCAGCTGAGTAAAACTCTTAAATCATGCCCTCTTCACAGAAAATGCTCAATAAGTACATTATTGAAGCAAATTCATTGACTCATGATGTAGGAAGTAGATTTTTTTTTCCAGACTTTTGGAAATGACTAACCAAATAAGGAAATATGTAGTTGATTTTACCATCAAACGGACCTTGACATGCGGTGAGCCTGTGGAATACCTAATGCCTCTGGAAATATCTTGGGGATAGTCCACACTTGACAACTCTGAAAATGTCCAAACTCCAGGAGATACAGGATTCATTAACTATCCAGCAGTCCCTGACATAAGACGGTTAAGAGAGAAAAGTCTATCTCACTTAGTGTGGACACAGAGCTGTCAGTTATCAGGGTCCACAAAGCATGTTTGTCAGGATGGTCTCAGGCATTTTAACTTGGATTTGTTTTTCTTTGCTTACTTTTTAGTTGGTTTTGATGAGTTTACAAAAAGAGTCAAAAAAGCCTTATGTTTACAATGTGTTGTTTTAAATGCTATTTCCTCTATAATAATTTATGTTACATTTAACACATATTTAAATTTTAGTTTTTATGATCATGTGTATGCTTACATGAGTTTATGTGCACCACATGCATGTGGGCCATTGGATGCTCTGGAACTGGACTTATAAATGATTGTGACTTGCCATGTGGGTCTGGGAACTGAATCTTGTTCTCAGTACTCACAGGAGCAAATACAGAGACAAAGTGTGGAGCAGAGACTGAAGGAAAGGCCATCCAGAGACTGCCCCACCTGGGGGTCCATCCCATATACAGTCACCAAATGCAGACACTATTGTGGATGCCAAGAAGTGCATGCTGACAGGAGCCTGATATAGCTGTCTCCTGAGAGGCTTTGTTAGATCCTGACAAATACAGGGGTGGATGCTTGCAGCCAACCATTGGACTGAACACAGAGGCCTCAATGGAGGAGTTAAAGAAAGGACTGAAGGAGCTGAAGTGGTTTGCAACCATAAACAACAATATCAACCAACCAGACACCCCCACCCAAAGGTCCCAGGGACTAAGCCTCCAACCAAAGAGTACACATGGAGGGACCCATAGCTCTAGCCCCATATGTAGTAGAGGATGGCCTTGTTGGTCATCTATGGGAGAAGAGACCCTTGGTCCTGTGAAGGCTTGATGCCCCAGTGTAGGGAAATGTGAGAGCGGGGAGGTGGGAGTGAGTAGGTTGGTGGTGGAGCAACCTCATAGAAACAGGAGGAGGGGGGTATGGGATAGGGGGTTGAGCGGGCAAGGGGATAACATTTGAAATGTAAAAAAAGAAAATATCTGAAAAAAGAGCTTTAAATTGCTAATTCATCTTTTTATCCTTTAATATTTATGTCTTAAGTGGACTTAAAGTGTACCCTAGTAAGATTGTTATATCTAGCTTTGTGTACAAATCAGAAAAACATTTATATTAGTGTTTACAGTTTTGATGTTTTCATTCTACCTGATAGAATTTCAGGATGTCTTATCTGTGAAAGATTCTTCATGGAATAATTGTTCAGATCTGAGATACGTCTATGTTCAATTTAAGGATACTTCTTGGTCATAATTCAGTGTTATTGTTTGTTGAAATAGTAGGGAATCAAGGAACTCAATGCACACAAAATCCATGAGTGATGGGTTGAAATAGGTTCCTGATTCTGGGTACACTTCCTTTTCCACTACTCAGGGACTGGGACTGAGAACCCATGAAGTCTCTGCCAACTGGCAGTTTTCATCAAGTCCTGATAGCTATATGGGTTCCATCTTCCACTCAGCGCATGTGGATTGTTCTTGACAAAAAATAGTGCCATCTCTCTTTCTGTACTATCCTGACTTAGAATTCTATGTGCCCCAAAATACCACAGGCCAGGTTCTTTCAACGCATACACACACACACACACACACACACACACACACACACACACACACACATGTATACAGAGTCAATGGTTTCTAGGGATCTCCCATAGCACTGGGCCCACAGGATCCTCATGCTGTATGTAGCTTAGACCCAGACTCTATTTCTCTTCATGATACTTGCCCTGTCGTGGTATGTATGTTCCAGTTTTAATCACATGCTACCCTAAATTGTTTGTGTTGGAAAACTAGAATCCTAATGAAGTCAGTGTTCCCAGGTCTTTTTCCCCAGGCAGGAATATTTTCAAATTTAATTCATTTAAACATATACATATGAGAATTTATAAGTCTGCTCTACAATATGTCAGCTTACATTCTTATGGATTTACCAATGGGGGAGAGTACTCAGCAACAGTGCTTGACCATTGGTACTACCTGGGTAGAGCTTTAGTAACAACAAACTGTACCCTGTGTGAATTAATAATACAGCTTAGTCTCACCACTCCCTACTAACCAGAGCTGTTAATGTACTGAGAAGCCCTCTGAAGATGATCCAGCGAGGTCTGTCTCTAACCTCCACATAGTATTGTTAGCTCTGTGAACTTTTATGAAAACTGATTTTAATACTGTTCATATTGGATTCTGAACATACATACCTTGGGATAAGCACATCTGAACAAATCGACACGATTTCTAAATAAGGGGGCACTGGGAGAAACTGGCAGTTAGGACTCCAGCTCCAACACATCTTACCTTTTAACGATAGGATGCAGGTCAATTCCTAACCCTGTTCAAAATAATTTTTCTTGTAAGAGGTATTTTACATAAAAGTAAAGTTATAAATTATATTCTCCAGTACTTCTGAAGTAACAAGTGTTACTTCTTGAGAGCAGATTTTATGGACTATGTAAGATAACTTTTAGTCATGGTAATAAAAATCTTATATAAAGTTTAAAGGAGAAATGTATAATGTAGACCCTTGTATATTTATAATTGTATAAGCTCAAGTCTTTTATAATAGGATTTTTCAACAGAATTTTTATATAAGGTACTCAACACGAAGTACCAAAGTTATTTAGCTATGTTCATGTCCCTGGTGTTTTTAAATGTATTTTTCTACACATTTTCATTTTGTATAAAGCATGTAACTCTTGCCTATACCTCATGGCTCACCAACCTGTCAGTTTTCCTAGACTGTATAGCTAGGAGATAGGTCGATTCCTAATGAGGAAAAAGCTATTTCTGTGATATGAGCACATGATCTTGCTGCCAGTTTATGAAGTAGGGCCCTAATAGTCTTGTTAGTTGACAAAAACTTTTCATGTTTAAACATGAAAGCCAACATAAACTTGGTTTTGTACCAACTCAGTCTAGGAAAAACCACTCTTTTGAACTTCTTTAAAACTCCAATATATTGGCACATCTGGACATCAAACATGAGGCTTTTTTCACAAAGAATAACAAATAAATAGTTTACATAGTTTAACTTTGTTCCATAAGAACAAAAACCAAAAATTTCAAGCTTATACGGGGAAGCACATGCAAAGAGTTGGCGAAACTAAATCTGATCATGGTTTAGCCATGGTCCTGCATCAGATTTTTCCAGTTGATCTTGAATTTCACTACTTCTAGTTTACGAAAGCTGATTCCTCTCATTCTTTGAACACCTAGGGGACACATACTGCACCATGTAAGTCTTAACTTAGATTTTCAACAAGAAGCACCTTGAAATAAAAATTTATACTCCAAAGAACTTTCCACAAACAAGTGACCATGAACGTGCTGGGCAGATTTCTTGTATGTGCTAGTCTGTGGCTGCACAGAGAATTGTGTGATAGAAAGAAAACAAATCAGCTTGCTGTGCCTATAGGACAAGGGCAGAACCACACAGGAATGCAGGGAGAAGCTTTTCTTTAGAATTGTCTGGCTCTCACTCACTGTATTTCTTTTTGTGAACTAAGGTGATCTGAGTTGTCAGTGTTCCATGCAAAGCATTTATTCATACAAGATAGTGTTCTCTGACCACTGTCTCCTTCCTTATTCTCTGAATTGGGACGGCCAGTCTTCTAGGTATAAAACCAGGCAAAAACCTGTTAAGAATTTTTTTTTTAGGAACAGAAGCCACTTACATGTGTAACGTCCACGAATAGAGTACAGATACGTGATTTACTTCCTATTCCCGTGTTCCTGACAGTTTGAATGAGTTTCAGACTGAGTCAGGGGTTGACCCGTTTCTTTCATTATAGCTCATGCTCCCATGAGTGCCTCATGACAAGCACTCACACCTAAGCCTAAGTGGACACAGTGTAACAGGAGCTTAAGAATTTCTACAGAACTGATTTCTTTTCAAAGCAAACAAACTTACCACCACCAACAAATTCACCAGGAAGAAGAGGAGCCTGGCAGAGCCTAAAGACAACCTTTTGCTAGTTTTGTGAACAGGTTATACTTTATTGCTGTAGTTAGAATTTGGTTAGGCTATGCCTATACTAAACCTGTATATCACATATTATTTTGAGCCTGACTTTTGCCATGCTGTTAAAAAAATAGCTTTGAAAGACTTTTTTTTTTTTTGAGAAGTGAAAGACCATGCATTTTCAAGCAGTTCGCTCTGTGCCGGCACACACGTGAGCATCATTTTCACGCTCTCTCTTTCCCTCCCCATTGTTCTTTTTGTCCTTGGTTTTAATAAATTCACATTTGCTTTTAAAGCCTACTTTCACTGTTACATTTAGGAACCATTATCTCAAACCTCAACAGCAACATAAGTTACTATCCTGAAATAGCCCTACTTGGTGTGACATTCATTTCATAAATGGTATGTATACACTGACCTTATACAGAAGCCACGCAGAAAGCATTTCTGAGGTGTGCGTCAGACATGAGTTTTTAGACGAAGTTTGCTGGGATCACTTTTACTTGGCTTCTTCTATAATAAGGCATATGGTTAGGAAAAGAGAGAATTTTTTTTTCCAGAAATGGCCCCAATTATACACCATGCAGTTCTGTTCCTTATGGGAGGTGAGGATATAATCACAAGCTTGTATTATACTTCTCCAGTCATCTCTGGACCCATTCCAGCTCCCAAGCTGCTTCTCCAGCCATTGATTCTGACACCTTCCCAATAATCAAAACTGTGTAAATTGCAGTACTATTGCTTTACAAAAATTAATAGTGTGAAGCTAAATAAACACTTAGAAAATACTCTAGCTACCAATAAAAATACAGTTGAGTTGTTTAGTAGCCTAACTACGGCGTGAGGTTGAAGCTCTGACCCCTTACCCTGAGCTCTTAGCACACCTGGGTGAGTTTCATCATTCAGGAAGTCCAGGTGAAGTCGTAAATCTATGTCTTGCAGGCAAATCATAGTAGTGTTGCACGTATGTGTCTCCACTTCCTCATTCCCATCCTCCTGTGGCTCAATTGAGTTAGCCTTCTGCAGCTTTAGGTCAGTTAAATGGTGCTAGTTACCATTAGAGTTGCAAAGACCCAAATCACGGATACTTAAAAAGAAGCCAGCTTTGCTTTCTTTGTCCTCTTCTTATCATGGCATGCGTCTGATATGGAATCAGCCTTCCCATTCTACTGATAAATTAACATGTCCTTTTTGGACTAAAGAGTAATTGGCTGGCCGTTTCATATTAGCCTCCGTGGCTAGCCCCCGTTCTTGTCTCGTTTTTGAGCTTTTTGTTTTGTTTTGCTATGATTAAATACCCCACCAAAAGGCAACGTAAGCAAGGGAAGGATTTATTTGGCTTATTGTTCCAAGTTATAGCCCGCCATTTTGGAGAAATCAATGCAAGACACCAACAGTTTATCACCTTCTAGCTGCCGTCAAGAGGAAAGACCAAGTAAATGCATTTTTTTCTTGATTGCTCTTAGTTAGCTTTCCCCTCGCTTAAACTGCGCAGGACCACTTTCCCAGGCACTAGGTACCACCCAAAATAGACTAGGCCATCCTACATCAATAACAAAACAATTCACCACAGACACACCCATGAACCAATCTGACTTAGATAATTACTCCAAGACTCTCTTCTCAGGAGGTTCTAGATTGTTTCAAGTTGACAGTTGAAACTAACCAATATACTTCTTTCTTTGTTGTGGCTCTTATTGATGGAGTTCTCCATAGACCTTTGTTTCTTCTCCAGTCACATTTCTTACTTAGCTAGGTGATCAAAACGTTTAATTGTGAATTTCAAGCTTCTTTTAAAACATTCTTTCTAGGACTATGAACACTAGTCAGAAGGGGTCAAAGCTCTAGGTAGGCACCAGCTTGACTTCTTTTTGTTCAGAGAGTAGTGTGGGTGGCGTCTTTAACATCAGTTTGTAGAGAACAACAAGCAGCCTTTCCTAGGGAGGTATATTCTTCCTCTACCCACTTACATTGCATGTAATATCTGTGGTATATGGTTTGTAGAGCTTGCTTATTGAAGACTTAAAAGCTTACATCCTCAAATAAATATATATATATATATTTTCACATTGTCTTTTTTTAGACAGGGCTACCTAACTCAGGATATTTTTTTTTCTAGCTCTATTTACTTGCAATTTTTTTTTTTTTTGAGAGCTGAGTAATATGTCATTACTTAAATATACAACATTTTCTTCATCCATTCAAGGTCCTTTGCCTGGTACCAAAGGAAGAGAGGTAATACCAATAATACAGTTACCAACCCTTCAATCTAGAGTGATGACCTGTCTGTAAAAGAAGATGGTGCCACCCTGGCACAACGCTTCTAGGAGTAACCAACCAATATCTGTTTGGATTTAAGGGCCCGTCCATGAGATGGAATTCATTCCTGACAGTGTTTGGGTGGCCTAGAACCTGAGACTAGACACGCCAGAGACACAGGAGGAAAGTTCAACTACTCCTGTTGGGCTAAAGAAGCTGTAGCGATAAAATGACTCCTAAAGACATTCTGCCATGCTCACAGAACGCTGCCTGGCTGAGCCATCATCAGAGAAGCTTCCTCCTATAGTAGGTGGGAAAAAAATTAGAACCACAACAATATTATGTGCAAAGAGTGAGAGACATTGGGACACTCAGTCCTAAATCGGATGTCTCTGTAAAACCTATGAGAGCTCAGAGAACTCTCTGTGGAAAAGAAGGAAAAGCTATTCTAAGAGCTAGTAGGGACTTAGGCCACACAGGAAACAAGACCTTCCAGACACAGCAGGACTGACATCACATGAATTCAGAGACTGTGGTAACATGCACAGGCCCTGCATAGGTCTAAGCCAGGTGAGATCCAGCGCTGGGAGGGAAAGTGAATTCAAGCGCACATCCCTAACCCAGAAGCTGTGGCCAATTGATTGTTGTTTTTTCCCAATGGTATCTCTCCCTTCCCCCTTTTGGTCTTTATTTTTATTTTTATTTTTTTTGGATATTTTCTTTATTTACATTTCAAATGTTCTCTCCTTTCCAGGTCTCCCCTTCGGAAGCTCCCTATCTCATCCCCTCCACCCCTGCCTCTATTAGAATGCTCCCGAACCCACTCGCTTCCAACCTCCCACCTTGGCATTCCCCTACACTGGGGCATAGAGAACCCTCAGACCCGAGGGTCTCTCCTCCTACTGATATCCAACAAGGCCATCTTCTGCCACATATGTGACCAGCGCCATCGGGCATACAAACCACTTCTAAGGACAGGTCTCATGCTCGGCGGTAGATGCTCAACACAAAATACACTAAATTGCATTTTTGAAAGTTCTTTGTTTCTCAATGCTTTGTCTGAATAACTTTTCATCTCCCCCAGCCCCAGTCTTTCTCTCTCTTTTCCCCCCTGTATAGATCTTTGCATGTATATTGTGGTTTCTGGGGTTGTGTTTTTATGAGATTTCTATGCGTGTGAACATATGTGCTTCTTTATATATATCTTCTGTGCTTTCTCTATGGCTCTTTTTCTTCTGTTAGTTCGTTTCATCCTCTTCTGATTTGTTCATTTTAATTGTATTGCTTTTTTAGGTGCCTTGTATTCTAATGAGAAAGATAAAGAAAGGGTATAGATTTGGCGGGTGAGGAAGTGGGAGGATCCGGGAGGAGCTGAGAGAGGCAAAACTTTGATCAGAATGTATTACATAACGATAAATGTATTTTAAATAAAAATAATTAAAATAAAAAGTTCCTAAACCCAGGGCTTCATGTATACTAGGCAAGCTCTTGACGACCAAATAACATAAGAGGCAGCCCAGTCCAGGACTCCCGAATTCTTATGTTTCCTCCAGATTGCTATTCTCTTATGCAGCTGTCCACTTACCTCCTGAATGTCCAAGAGACATCTAAATTTTATATAACCAGAAAGGCCATCGAGGTCATCTCTGCAATCTCTCTTAGCTCTCTTTCAAGGCATGACTTTCAATACTAGGCTGAAGTGAAAAATCTAGAAATCACATCTGTTATTTTTTCCTAACATCCTTCATTCAAGCCTTACACAAACCCTTTTGCTTTCAGTGTCCAGAAGCCAGACATTTCAACATGTCTCTCTGCCTCTATTTTGGAGTGAATTTTCTACCCTGGAGCTGCAGTCAGCCATCAAAAGAACAAATAGTATCACGTGCTTCCCTCCGGGACAAGGAAACTCAATTCTTACTATCAAGGCTTTGTACTATGGCTTCCTGTTCAAAGTTGTTGCTCGTCTCCATTTCCTGAAGTTTCATTAATCTTCTACCCCACAGTTTTGTACTTTAGCGCTGCTCTCTGGGCTGTCCATCCCTGCCACTGGTTGTCTCAGCTGGAAAAAATGGCACGAAGAAGAGCCAACACTGTTATAGACCACTCTCCTGCCAGACTGCAGAAGTTCTTCCATGGCAAACCTCTTTAACACTAGCACTGGGAAGGCAAGCGTGAGGCCATGCTGGATTACAAAATGAGCTCTACATTAGCGGGTGTACAGAGTGAAACCCTGTCTTAAAACCAAAGTGAAATAGAAAACCCAAACCAAGCAAACTAAAGCCCCAAACTCACAAATCAAAAACCAGTCCCCCACCACAGCCTACCACGTTTCCTGTGTAACTTCTGTTGTATTTTTGGCAAAACACCATTATTTGGAATGACTTTATTTACTTAACCTATTTACATACTTTATTCATGGAGTGTGTACTGTCTTCTTTTGTGTGTCAACTTGACATAAACTGACATAAACTGCATCATAGAAAAGGAGCCTCTCTTGATGAAATGCCTCCATGAGATCCAGCTCTAAGATATTTTCTCAATTGGTGATCAAGGGTGGAGGGCCCATTGTGGGTGGTGCCAGTCCCTGGGCTGGTAGTCCTGGGTTCTATAAAAAAGCAAGCTGAGCAAGCCAGGGGAAGCAAGCAACATCCCTCCGAGGCCTCTGCATCAGCTCCTGCTTCCTGACCTGCTTGCATTTCAGTCCTGACTTCCCTTGGTGATGAACAGCCATGTGGAAGTATAAGCTGAATAAACCCTTTCCTCCCCAACTTGCTTCTTGGTCATGATGTTTTGTGCAGGAATAGAAAATGCTGACTAAGACAGAGTTTAGTGGCCTTACAATGTACAGTTTACAGGCTTTGGCTGTACACCCTTCTGTGCATGGCTGTTGGAAGGTTAACTGGACACTTGAATACTCTGCAAAGGTAAGGGAAAAAGGCTTAATGAATCAGGATCCTTTTTATAATACATATTTGAACTTAAAGATAGGTCCTCCATAAATGTTAGCTATCGCAATTATAAAGACACAAATTTTGATTTAGAAAACTAGACACTCAGTATCCATTAATAAAGGTCTTTTTTCTAGCATTGAAGGGGACATGGTAACATAAGCTTTCTCGTGTGTTGCCTATAAAGACATGAACCCCCTTCGGAATCAGATTCTTAAAGCCATGGCAGAAGATACTAGTGATTTTTCAGTATGACCTGACTTTTCAAATAAAAGTCTATTTAAAAATGAGAATGGAAATGCACAGTGGTGGGTAGTTAAAGTTCTTCTTCACATGTGCTTTTCTTTTACTTCCAACTTTCTCTTATTACTTGTGTTGTTATCATGAGTGTATGACAGAAAAACATGATGACTTGGGGCACAGCAGACTTTCATTTTAAAGTTGGGACTCTGGTGATCTAGCCTTCATGTCCAATTAATTGAAGGTCTTCATAGTGAAAAACTACATACACTTACCAAGCATGTAATACCCATGTTTTCACTGCCTTCTTTTTTGTTTGTTTGTTTGTTTTTGTTTCTGTATTGGAAATCTTTTTTTTTAATTAGATGTTTTCTTATCTACAATATCTCCTTTCCTAGGTTCCCCTCCAAAAAAAAAACAAAAACAAAAACAAACAAACAAACAAAAAACTAAAATAAAATAAGAAAAAAATAAAATAAAAAAAGCAAAACCTAAAATAATCCCCTGTTCCCTCCCCTCTCCTCCTGCTCACCATCTAACCCCCTCCTGCTTACTGGCCCTGGCATTCCCCTACACTAGGGCATAGAACCTTCACAGGGCCTATGTCTTCTCTTCCTATTGATGACCAGCTTGGCTATCCTTTGCTATACACATGCTTCTGGAGCCATGAGTCCCCCCCATGTGTACTCTCTGGTTGGAGTTTTAGTCCCTGGGAGCTCGGAGGGTACTAGTTATTTCATATTGTTGTTCCTCCTAAGGGGCTGCAAAACCCTTCAGTTCCTTGGGTCCTTTCTCTAGCTCCTTCATTGGGGACCCTGTATTCAGTCCAATGGATGGCTGTGAGCCTCTACTTCTGTATTAGTCAGGTACTGTCAGAGCCTCTCAGGAGACAGCTATATCAGGCTCCTATCATCCAGCACTTGTTGGTATTGACAATAGTGTCTAGATTTGATGATTGAATATGGGAAGGATTCCCAGGTGGAACAGTCTCTGAATTGTCCTTCCTTTAGTCTCTGCTCCATAGTTAATCTCTACAACTCCTTGCATGGGTATTTTGTTCCCCCTTTGAAGAAGGAACTAAGTATCCTCACTTTGGCCTTCCTTTTTCTTGAGTTTCTTATGGTTTGTGGTTTGTCCTTTGTGTATTCCGATCTTCTAGGCTAATAACCACTTATCAGAGAATGCATACCATGTGTGTTCTTTTATGATTGGGTTACCTCACTCAGGATGATATTCTCCAGGTCCATCCATTTCCCCAAGAATTTCATAATTTCATTGTTTTTAATAGCTGCATAGTACACCATTGTGTAGAGGTACCACATTTTTTGTATCCATTCCTCTGTTGAGGGACATCTGGGTTGTTTTCAGATTCTGGCTATTATAAATAAGGCTGCTATGAACATGGTGGAGCATGTGTCCTTATTACATGTTGCAGCATCTTCTGGGTATATACCCAGGAGTGGTATAGCTGGGTCCTCTGGTAGTACTATGTCCAATTTCGAGAGGAACTGCCAAACTGATTTCCAGAGTGATTGTACCAGCTTGCAATCCCACCAGCAATGAAGGAGTCCTCCTCTTTCTCCACAACCTCGCCAGCATCTGCTGTCACCTGAGTTTTTTTTAATCCTAGCCAATTCTGACTGGTTTCACTGCCTTCTATTAGCAAAACTCAGTATTTCTTTTCTCGCCTTCTCATCTCTATTACAAATGTAGAGCAGCAAAACCAAAAACATGTCTAAGTACTAAACACATGAAAATCAAATTATTTTATTGATTCGTATGTGGTTTTTTCATAAATCCTATTTCCCCTTTCCTTGGAAATGGAGTACCATCCAGAGCTACAACGTATTTATTGATTCAAGGTCCCTGATTCTGAACGTACTATTTATCTTTGGCTGATAGGCTGTCTTGTTCACATGTACAGTTACCTTTAAATATTTACCTCTGAAATTCCAACCATGCCCTTATCCTTCCCTCTTCTCAAACAACCTCACCTTCTACTTCAGTGAGATATTGAAGGCCATTTGGCAGAAATAGTGTCTTCTCTTTATTAGGACCAGAGGTGAGGCTGGAGTGAGCGTTTCTCCAAGCAGCCTCAGCTTGTTCATTTCAGTCTTTCCAGGCGATTATGTCTGCATCCGTGGATTTGTTTCTACTTTGAATACTTATCTCTGTCACCTTTTCAAAAATTAACAGTGTTTTCTCTCCTTTGATTTAGACATAAATCTCCCTCATCGCCAAAAGATGGCTCCTGCCACTTTTCTCTTCATTTTTCCCACATGAAAATTAGACCGCTCTCCCTGTCTGCTGTGACCTTTCCCTGACACTTCTTGTGACATATTCTAGCTCTCATCTTTACTAAAAAAACAAATAAAATCCACCCAGGATGGCTTTGGCTAACTTTCTTTGTTTAAAACATAGATGTAGTTTGGAGACCTCATAGCTGGCTAATACCACAAGGTTCCAGAGAACCTTCTGGAAATTTTAAGGCTAGCAAGCAAGACATTTCCAAGTCATTCTAGCTTGATTTCTCTACATCTGGCAAAAAGGTATGTGCTGTCTTAAGCAAAAGATTTATAACCTCCGGGTCTGTTGGGTATCCAAGGACTGACTGTTGCCTATATGTTTGGGGGACATTCCAGGCCTCCCTGACCAACAATGCCTACCAAGGTAGCCCATGCTTGGCGCTGGGAACTTTGTTTAGTAATGCATGACTTCTAGGAGCATCATTATGGATCTATGCAGGGTAGCTCCCCTCAATCTCTCTTTTGGAGTTTTTAGTTGGGTTAAATAATGGTAAATTTCCATATGTCTTTTTTATAAACACTTTTTTGTTGTTTAATTGGTCTTCCCTTGCTCATCTCCCTGACCCTCCACCCTGAACCTACCTGTCTGCCCCCAGCAGTGCCATCTCTATTCTCCTATTACGTATGTCTGCCTACTTCTCCTTCTTTAAGGCTTTGCTCACCCCCGATGCCTGCTTCCTAACATCTATAGACAAACCACAAGTGCTTCATTCTGTTAAACAAACAAAATAAAACAGTGTAAAACAGTGGAAGCTAGGACTCACGTGAGAGAGAATGCACGACACTTGTTCTATTGAATCTGAATAGTTCTATTCAAAATATCTTTTTCTGTTCTATTCATATATATATATATACATACATATGTATATATATATATATATATATATATATGAAGTGTGCAATTTAGTAATGTACAGGAAAGAATATGGAGATTTTATTGAATATCATGATGCCTGTTTGATTCTGAAATGCTTTGGGAAAAGACATCAACTCAAAGAATAGGTAGAGAAAGTGACAATGTGGTTGTATATAATGTTTTGTGAAGTTTCTTTTGCTGTTATTTCTCTTTATTGAGTGTTGATTTTTTTTATCCACATGTCTTTTCGAAAACGCATATACAAATGTGCTTCCTTTATATGTCTCTCCGTTCAAGGTTCCTTCTTATCTGTCATTTTCTCTTGTTTTCCTGTGAACATTTTAGAACCTTGTGGCTAACCACCCCCCACTTCCTTGTTTACCTACAGCAACCTGACTTATGCACACTCGTTTCCTGAAGCTGATCTACCAGAAGCACCTTGCCTTTCGGTCTTGTTCATGGTTGTTCTCCAGCTCACTACAGTGGCTGATTTGCCCAGAGAAGGAAAGAGGACAGGAAACATGGTGGCAGGGTGGAATTCTAGAAAGACTTGTCACGTGATGGTTTGGCTTACATACTTTATTAACTTCCAGAAAGGATGTTAGAGTCCTTTGGAAAGGTATATTCAAGCTATAAGGACCATAGAACCCTTCATTGAAGCGAAGGGTACGTTTCTCTTCAGTGTTTGCTATGGTTTTGGGAGCCAGAACAAGTAGGATGTGTCTAGCATGCTGAGCTCCCCAGAATATGGATGCCACACGGCAGTTCATCGTCAGCGAATGCTGCACACATTCCTCTGCCCTTGTTCCATTCTTTTCCCAGACAGCAGCAATGGCCCGACGCAACATCATCCTCGCTATCTCAGCAGTTGACTTCCCATGTGACCAATCCCTCCCACACCCTCCTCCACTCTTTGTGTAACTGCTTTT
>NW_022196899.1:9920826-9928942 GCF_008632895.1 Mastomys coucha
TGATGAGTTAGTGACAAAGTATGTTCTCGTTGTAGGATAGGTGTATTGATTCTAACAGGGTAGGAATCATATTTTAATTTTTACTCCTAGCCTTTTCTTTACTTACTTTTTTGTTTAATAATTTTATTTTTTTGAGAACTTCATATAAGGGTTCTATACCTACATCACTCTTGTTCATCACTCTTCTTCTCTTCTTTCACTAATTACTGTCCTCTGTCCAAAATTAATAATCTCTTTAATTATTATTGTTATTCACACCACACACACACACACACACACACACACACACACACACACACCTGTACATATAACATCACCATATTGATGCCGAACTTAGTGAGGACACCCGATTGGCATAGCGCACTACAGCCCAGAACTCCTGGACTCAAGCGATCCTCCTGTCTCAGCCTCCCGAGTAGCTGGGCACAGTGGCGCATGCCTGTAGTGCCAGCTATGCTGATCAGGTGTCCGAACTAAGTTTGGCACACAGACACACACACACACAGACACACACCTGTACATATAACCAACCTACTGAATCTTACTAAATAGCTTTGCTATCTTCCAAGTAATGGGCACATTTTTGTTTGTTTGTTTGTTTGTGTGTTTTTCGAGACAGGGTTTCTCTGTGTAACCCTGGCTGTCCTGGAACTCACTCTGTAGACCAGGCTGATCTTGAACTCAGAAATCCGCCTGCCTCTGCCTCCTAAGTGTTTGGATTAAAGGCGTGCGCCACCACCGCCTGACAGTAACGGGCACTTAGTAAGTCTTCTGTCAATCTCCCAGAACAGAAAACTTAAGAGTCATTTAAGTTCTTTTATCTCCGTCTGTTCTATTCTATGCCTTTTGCTTTTAACCCATCACTGATCTATTCCTCAGATCAAATCTAAACCTACAGACAAGGTCCCTTAATCTCCTGCCTCCAAAGAGAGTAAACTTCATTCCAGCTCTGTCATACATAGTCATGGGATGCTAAATCTTATTACCAATTTACTTCCTATTAAAAATCTTCAGTTCTAATGCTGTAATTCTGACTGCAGTGTCCAGTGTGCTCAGTTCTTACTCTTATCTATGTACGTGGGCCATTTTCAATTCTCAGTTCCTTTGACTACTTTGAAGCATTCGACAGTATTCCTTACAAAGTTATCAATCAATCAATCAATCATCCATCCATTCACACATTTTTCTATCCACATATAATATCTTGAACTTCACATCTTTGGCCTACCCTGGATAGAAAAATCATTTTTAGTGTCTCCTTTTGGGTGTACCATGTGTTCTTCAGTCTCACTTGTCTCATTTTCACTTCCTTTATCTTCCTGTCGTAATGGGATCTTCCTCCTAGATTTCTGTTCTTTTCATGGTTCAATCATGCTAGTCAGGCACCTGTGAATCACCTGGATTCCTCCTACTCCTCCCCCTCTGCATATCTGAATAATCACAAAACTTCTCTCTGTAAGTAGTTTGAGTCAGAGCTCTTTTCCTGTTTGAAGCTACTTCTCTCATTCATTGCTCATTATTCTACTCAGCTGGGATATTACAATGGCCTCCTACTTTTGTTTACCTCCTACTGATCTCACTTACTCATTATTTTTCATGAGAAAATTACAATAAATTTCTGCCTCCCTTTTATTCTGGGGAGCTTATAAATTCATCTTTCATCCTGTCACTTGGATGCTATATCTAAGGTACCATAAATTCCAAAAAGAAACTTTTCAAAAATCCATCTGCTTTCTGTGAGCTTTAAGGTCAACATCTGAAATAAGGCATGGAAGATCTACCCCTACCAGCTCGTTCATCCTAGACTCTTATTTATAGGGATATCAAACTGCATGTCACTCCATTCAAACGACTTTCTACCATTATCCTAAGTTATAGTCTCAGAATTTATACTATTGGGCTATGGCAAAAGCTATTCTAATGGCAGTCACTTGCTTATACCCCTCCTGCCTGAGAATTCATTTGTCAGATGGTTTCACAATCGCTTTTACTAAAGCATTGATAGAACCATGTTATCTTCCATTCATTAACTAGTTAGCTTTTCCAAAACCAATTCATTAATTATCCATCTAGTTGCTAAACATATGGTGAACATTGTGCAGAGTTCTTAGTAATGCAGGTTCAGTGTTCTGGGCTTAATTTGTACTTTAGTTTCAGATCGTTTCTTCTGGTCTCCATGCTTCTCATTTTTTTTATGGCATGTTTGTTTTGGCATTACTGGGGACTGAACTCAGTACCTTGTCCATATTGGTTAAGTGGTCCTCCATTACTGAGCTGTCTCTCAAGCCCACTGCTTGTCACTCTGTAGTAATATAGTTGGTTTGATATAGCTAACTCTATTATCTCCTTTATGATCCAGATTAAAACATCACTTACTTAGGATAATGTAGTTGAATCTTTTATCTAAATTTTCTTCAAAACATTCCAAACATTGCTGTCCTTATTAACATCATGCCTTCTTTACCTCACAGGACTACTGTTCATGAGGTCCCAGAACTATCCTCTTGATCCACACTGATATGCAGTGTCAAGCATAGCTCAGTACAAATAAGTAGTTAGTGTAGAGAAGGAACAAAATCTGCATCAACAAAATGATATTTTTTTGATTACTTATATTCTCCATTTCTGTAAATGTTTGAAATTTGTAACAAAATAGATGTACTGTGTGTAGGTAGTCTACATCTTGCTGTTATTTTAGTTCTGTTCTGTCACTGTTGATGGTATTCCAAGTATTTCCATCTCCAGCCCCTTTCCACAGCCTCTTCCAAGAATCTTAGCCTCTTTCCCAACCAAATGATACCTCTTCATTCTCCATCATCTAATCTTTCAACAAGAGAAACATGGGCTTATGACTACATACTTTTATACTTGTGCTACACATCTGTCAGTGTGTACACTATAGTACACATGCTCCTAGTACATTTGAGCTCCTTAAAGCTATGGATTTTGTCTTGTGTAGGGCAGACAAATAGACTGTGCTGCTCTGCTAAGTGCCTGCATGCCAGCTATTATATTTAATCATCCAGAGGGTACTCTATAAGGCAGATTAGTGTAGCTGACAGCCAGAGATTTTAAGAGCTTGCCAAGGTTAAAACAAGTTAATGGGCTAATAATTAAATTAGTCTGTTAATAATTGGTAGACCTAAGCTCAGCTGAGGTTGATTTTTAAGAACAAATATCATAGCTTGCCTTACTTCCTCATTTTTGAATCCCCAAGAGTAAAGGAGTATCTTTCACATACTGAGGATCAGATAGATCACAAATTCAAAGTGAATAAAGAGGAACTGTCATCTCCTCTGACATTCGCTAGCTCTGTGGGATAAATTATCTCTTTCCATAGTTTTGCTCATGTTTGTTGCTGCATATACCAAAGGTGCATTATTACTTTTAATATCTGCCAATTCATAATTTCCTGTTGCCACTACCTTCAAAGGAATATAAGTCATGTGCTATAGTAAGGAACACTTGGATCCCGGTCTTCATTTATTCTGTGGCCATTATTTCTCCAATTTATAGAAAGAAGCTACACTAATCTTAACTATTTTTCAAGGTTCAGATTGTTCTAAACTTCTGAAAGTCTGTTACTGCATGAGGAGATGGATTATCGACATACTCGTTTAACACTTGGAAATTAACGAGGGCCAACAAGATTGAGAAGTCTTCTAAACACCTGTTCTAGAGCAATGGAATTATAATGGAGATCTATCTAATTATTACTTATTCACTTTCCAGAAGTGCAACATCGTTTCAAACTAAGAAGAAAAAGTGGAGGCCTGGGAGATGGCTCAGTGGGCATATCAATTGTCATTCAAACAGGATGTCCTGAGTCAGAATCCCAGAAACAACATAAGTTAAACAATGTAGTATTTAATATGGAAACTCACACAGTTAAAAAAGGTGTCAGAAGTTTGTCTGAATGGTCAGCTGAAGTGTTTATCAAAAGATGGCCTACTGAAAAGGAGTTGGAGATGCCTGACATCCCTTGGCTTAGTGTTGACAAAGGAATTTTAAGGCTTAGGGAAATTGCAACACTAGAGTGGACACTTTTTGTAAACCTTAATCCTCCACAATGGGAAGGCCGAGAAGATGTGCTCTCCAACAAACCTAGAATCTCCACTCATGTGGCCCATGTCAATCAACTCAGCCTGATCTAGTTTTATGTTCTTTCCACCATTATCCCACACCCTTAAAATCCATTCCCACAATATTCCCCAGAGTTCTGCTTAAATGAATTAGCAAACTCATTAAGCTCCTTAGTAGTGTAGCACATTTACTCATGGACTACACTTTCTACCTCCCGGCTAGAGGCCTGTTTTGCCTTGAGTCTGGTTATAGGTCTAGAGGAAACTGTTGGTAGGCCTTGAGAAACATCAGTATTGTCTTGTCTGGCATTTTCTCTAGCGAAAGTCACTACTGTTTTTATCAGACTCAAGGATTAATTCCCTCATGTGGGGAGGCATTATTTCAAGGGGTGGGGCTAAGGGTACTACTTCCTCAGGTGGGGCACACCCTTGAGAATCTGAAGATTCAAAATTCTCAGCTTCAACAGGGTCTTCCCACACGTCCACATCCCAAGTTACAGGATCCCATTCTTTGCCAATTAATGCCCATACTCTAACCGCTGACACTCTCTGAGGCTGAAACTTGAATTTTCGCTGTAATTCAGTCAACCTTAGAATGAGGGCTTCAGTTTGATTTTCTGCATCTTGAGCTTTATGGCTACTGGAGAGAAGATCCTCTTCAAGGACACACTTAGCAACTTTTAGATTGTTTATTTGAATCTGGAGCTGTTTGATTTTTATCATACAACTCCTTCTTTTCCTTCACTGTTTTTTCCAGAGATGCTAAGAGCAACCAGTCAGTAAAATCATTTTCTGATTTTTTTCTCCAACTTGTAGAAAGTTTTGTACACCAAATCACCTAATTCATCAAGATAATCAAAGTCAGTAGCTTCTTTACACTTGAAATATAGCTTCAATCATGCTCTTCAATATTCTCCAAGCTCCCAGGAGGGAGAAAATCTGGAGAGGTTTCAGTAGTTGACGATATTGGTGAATTATCAAACCAACTCCAGATTTTTAAAAGATTCATCCTTATAATTCTGCTCCTCTAGAACCACTCCTGGTGCCAACTTCTGAATTAGTCAGGATTCTCTAGAGTCACAGAACTTATGGGTAGTCTTTACATAGTAAGGGAATTTGTTGATGACTTACAGTCTGTAGTCCAACTCCCAACAATGGTCAGCAGCAGCTATAAATGGAAGTCCAAGGATCTAGCAGTTGCTCAGTCCTACAAGGCAATCAGGTGAAAAAGAGAGTAAATCTTCCTTCTTCTAATTTCCTTATGTAGGTCTCCAGCAGAAGGTGTGACCCAGATTAAAGATGTGTGCCACTATGCCTGGATCTGGGATTTGCTTTGTCCCAGATGATCTTGAACTCAGAGATCTCCCTGTATTAATCTTCTGGGATTCATAGCCCCTATGCCTCAAGATCTCCATGCCAAGATCCAGGTCGGCCAGCCTCCAGATTAGGATCACAAGTGAGCCTTCCAATTCTGGATTGTAGTTCATTCCAGATAGAGTCAAGTTTACAACCAGGAATAGCTACTACAGATATGAAAAATATTCTCAACAATAAAAGAACTTCTGGGGAATCACCATCCCTGACCTCAAGCTGTACTACAGAGCAATAGTGATAAAAACTGCATGGTATTGATACAGTGACAGGCAGGTATATGAATGTAATAGAATTGAAGACCCAGAAATGAACCCACACATCTATGGTCACTTGATCTTTGACAAAGGAACTAAAACCATCCAGTGGAAAAAAGACAGCATTGTCAACAAATGGTGCTGGTTCAACTGGCAGTCAACATGCAGAAGAATGCAAATTGATCCATTCTTATATCCCTGTACTCAAGTCCAAGTGGATCAAGGATCTGCACATAAAACCAGATTCGCTGGGTTCATTTCTGGGTATAAAGAATATAAAGATGTGAGAGCAAAAGTGAGTGGTAACTCAAATTATGACATTTGAGACAAAAGTTATTTTTAAAAATTATTTGAAAGAATCATGTATTTCCCAGATCTTAGAAGAGCATGCTTGCGCAGTTAGTGTTTGTTGCTGTCCACTGGGTTCAAGCCAGAGGTGTTAATGAAACATCTGCTCATATTGACATTTAATCTTGAGTAGCAAGCTTTAAATCACTTATAAATTAAAAAGGATTGTATTAATATTACAGGTAGCAGAAAAATCAATCAATCTAATCTTATGAATATGAAACCAATGAGCCAGTATGTTACATAGCACATTCTGGCTACTTTGTAGTTATATAGATAGAAGACATGTAGATTAAATGGCAACTTTTATCTATTTTATGTTCTTTTTCTAAAGGGACTTAAATCAGTGTATAATACACACATAGTTTAATTGTGAAATAAGATTAAACACAGCACAAATAAATCAATGAGACTGATTTAAAAAAAAATCAACTAACCTGGCCTGTCAGCTTTGGGGATGACTACTTGCTTTATTGTGGGAAAAACAGAATGGATTTCCACTTAGTCAGCCTGTTTCCCCTAGAGTACTGTTAGGAAAGCAGCGCTGTCTAGCCTGAGGCTTCTGAGACAAGAAGGCATGAGATGGTGAACCAGGCACTCCTGGCTCACGTGTTACAGTCCCATGGAGGCACATTAGTGCAGACATGATCTTCATGGGCAAAGCTATGTAGAATAGCTCTATTTAAGAAACAGAAGCATCAGCCAGAAGAGTAAATGGCTGCCTCAGTGCCGACTGTTGTTTAAAAATGACCTTCCAAAAATGATTTTTATTTTGGCAATTTTCTTTTTTTTCACTCAAAAAATGGCTGAATTTAACATTTTTGAATTAATTATTTATTTACTTCACATCCTGGTTGTAGTTTCCCTTTCTTCGTTTCTTGCTTCCAGTCCCTCCCTCTTACCTCTCTCTCTCTCCCTTTTCTCAGAAAAGGAAAGGCCTTTCATGGACAACAACCAGCCTTGGCCTATCAAGTTGCAGTAAGACTAGCTAGACGAGTCCTCTACTGAGGCTAGACAAAGAAGCCCAGGTCAAAGGAAAAGGGACCCAAAGGCAGGAAACAGAGTCAGAGACAGCCTCTGCTCCCACTTTAGGCGTACCCTATGAAGACCCAGCTGCTTAACTCTGATGCATGTGCAGGCCTAGGTCTGTCCCATGCATGTTTGCTCTCTGGTTGACAATTTAGTCTCTATGATCCCCTACGGGGCCAGGTTAGTTGATTCTATATTTTTAATTTATTATACTAGACATTTATTTAAGAAACATTAATTGAGTAATTAGAAGATGCTGAGCAGTGGGAAACAGAGAAGATAGACAGTCATGAACATGGGGTTTGAGGATTGGTTAGGAATGCAGATGTCAACAGATGTTTAAAAAAGTGTAATAGGTGCTCTGAAACAAGATGGCATTTCATACTGGGCGTCTTAGGCTCACAAATAAAAGGACAATGTAATTACTAATAGATAGTGTAAAGTCAGTGTTCACTTGAAGGGAACACATAGCTAGTTCAGTTCCTGCCTCAGCATTCAATATATTGGCAGAGAGGTAAGTTGGAGTTAAGCTAGTTTCATTAAGACATGTTAAAGAGGTCTCCATCCTGAAGTCAGTGCAGAATAATTGGATGAATTCAATATGCTCGTAATTGAGTTTTAGAAATTCTTTTTCAATGTGGACAGTGGAGAAAAACATGCTGGAGTTGGGAGAGTCAGAAAATGGCTTCACCAGTAACAAGGGGGAAGCAGTGCAGGTCTCAGACAGAAGTAATAGCAGCAGGGATGGAGGTTTGTGAGTGGATCGTGCTGCAGCAAACTAAGTGCAGTTTTCCTTAGCCCTGTTCCGAAGAAAATTCCATTCTTTACCTGTGATGCCCTTATCCTGAGATGGCTCTTGTCATTTACGTCATCGTAGTCAACACTAATGCAATATCATCAAGCAGAAAAGCAATTCCTGCTTGTTCTTTCTGGTTATTATCTCATTCCCTTTGTTCTTCCTACCTTCATCAATTATGCCTCTGAAAGAGAAAATCAAGAGATAGGAAAACTCTGGTCCTCATCTCCCTG
>NW_022196899.1:9928952-9938188 GCF_008632895.1 Mastomys coucha
AAAAAAGAAAGAAAGAAAAAAGAAAAAAATTAGGCTCTTGTTACTATCCAAAAAACTCAAACTAGGTTTAATAATTATGACTAAAAATGAGAAACAAAAATAATGAGGTATGAAGTATTAAGGAAGATAATGACCTTGTAGTCAACTGCAAAAAAAATCTTCTAGATATTGCATGTATTTTTTCAGGTCTTAAAGAGATTTCTGAAAGTAACCAGATAATTACATAACATGGACAACCGTTGGTAATCATTGGAGAACGGCATGTGGGGGAAGTCTCCACATAGTTTTCTCTACTTTTGGAGTTTGTAAAATAATGTTTTTAATAACATAAAATCTTTTGAAAATGTTTAGCAATATTTCTCATAATAGGTATCAAACAGGAAAACTAGGTTAGGTTTAATTTTATCAAATCATATGATTAACTCATTGAACCTCTGGATTTATGGGCTGTGAAATTGACAAAATAAATTTGCATTACATTATTTTAATGTCTTGAAAATATGCTTAAGCATCTTTTCCTATAGAAAGCTATTCACAGTGAGGATACAGCCAGACTCAGTTTAAGATACTAAAAACAGCACTTTCGTATCCTCTGCCTAAGTACTTAGAGGAGAGGTAAACCCTTTGTGTGTCAAATTGCCATTAACTTACTAGAAGAAACCAGTTTAATCTGTCTAACTGCTTATGTTAGAAATTATATAAATATGCTATTTTTTAGCCTAAAATGAATATATTTCTCAACATAAAATAACGCAACCTGATAGGACTGTATTAATAATGATTTAAAGGAAAATTTGCATTTCTTGTCTAAAGGGACAATTTATTGCTATTGTTCAGGTCAATGAGGCTTCTGATAAAACTCAAAATGAAAGTTGCCTTAATTAGAATGGACAAATGGAAGTTACTGGGGAGGAATTTTTCCTCTTCTTTGCCACAACACATTTATATAGCAAATTAAAACCAGACTTAGGAATTGCAGGGTCAGCAGTAGTTAATGTAAATGACCTCTTAAAACAGACCCCACTACTGGTAAATCTCAGTGCACATCTTTAGACAGAGAGAAATGACAAGATCCATCCTGTCTGAGGCCTTGAAAATCCAACAACCTGTAGCTCTGTTTTCCAATTTATGATCACCAACTAAAGCTAAGCAATAGCAAGATACAAGCCAAAGTTCAAGCTATGTGTCAAAGATCTGGTCTAGTTTACAAATGATTTGAATTTAAATAAGTTATAGGAACTTTTGCTTGGAATTCAGAAAACATTTCCTCACTGTAATAATCTTTCAGATGGCGATTCGGTCTCCAGAAACATCTACAACATCATTAAACACATGGTATGTTTAGAATACGTAACTTCAACATGGCACTGCAGACATACAATGCCGGTGTCTTGCAGACTTTTTATGCCAGTGTTTCCTCTGACTGAAGAATGTAGTTCTGTCCACATTCCCTATAGGATACCCTTTCCATCCTCCTCTCCATCAGTGCAGGCTTTCTGCTTTCACATTCCATTTGGATAACTCCGACTCTCTTCAGATCCTTGAATAAATCAGGCTCCTCGACACCATCAGCATAACTACCTTTTTCTGCATTTTTGTCTTTCAACCATTCAGAAAAATGTCACAGTGAACGTTTGTTTGAAACTCACATATGAGACCTCTGACAGACAACATGAGAGAATATTAGGAGGGGATTCTTAAAGGTGAGTGAGTATTCCATCAGTGTCTGCATTATGTCTGGTCCATGCAAGTTCCCCTGTGGAGGTAGGGGGGGGTATTATTTATCTTTAATTTCTACTTGAAGGCCTGCCATTGCCATTCACTGTCTCAGACATGGGAGGAAACAATGAATAATGTCTCTATTTCTCCAAAACTTAGTCAGAAGATGCAGGGTTCACTACAAAACTGGTAAGACAATATCAAGTGAATTCTAAAGAGAACTGAAACACAACAATGTATTTTGGAGGGGCACCAGATATTTGGTTACTTCTCTTACTATAAAACGGGTGTGTTGCATGAGGGCGGTGGGGACTTGTGACTTCAGAAGCACTCTTGCTTCTGCCCTGTATAGCACCCATGGTCAGATGGGATCATGCGGCTGACAGTCTAGTACAATGTTTCTCAACCTGTGTGTTACAAACCCTTTCAAGGTCACATAGGAGCTATCCCTCATGTCAGATACCTACATTACAATGTATAACAGTAAGCCAAATTACAGTTATAAAGTAGCAAAACAAATAATTTTATGGCTGGGGTCACCACAACATGGAGAACTCTATTAAAGAGTTGCAGCATTAGAAAGGTTGAGAACCACTGGTCTAGTAGGAGATAAGACGGGTCCAAGCCCCAGGTCTCAATCTGCTAGAAAGCTGGTCCTATTAAACTTAATGATTTTTTTTTTTTGTAGGATAGGACTTGCTCAATCTTAGAGAACAGCTCTCTTCCTGGGTGCTGTAGAACACTGACACTATGCCTGGAATGTCAGAGGCATTTAAATCCCTGCCAGGAGTCCATCAGAGAACTGAAGCACTAGCGCATAATAGGATGGAAACATTAAAGCCATGGTCTCCAGCAGACGCCAGTTATATCAGCCATCAACTTCCTTTACAGTGTAAGTCACTTTGAGAAGCTCTCTTATCTCCCACAACGGCATGTACATTGACTGTGGTTAACATACTTATGTCAGAAGAACAGAGAGATGGCTTAGTGGTAAAAAATACTAGCTGCCATCCCTGAGGAGCAGGGTTCAATTCCCAGCACCCACATGGCAGCTCACAACTGCCTGTAACTTCTTTTCCAAGGGTCTGATGCCTCAACACAAACATACATGCAGGCAAGACATCAATACACATAAAATAAGAATAAATTAATTAAAATACTTATGTCATCTTTGTATGGTGACACAAAGATATCATTTTAGGTCAAAGTCCTGCCTGAGTTTCGGAGTAAGACCTTGTCTCAAAAGCATTTTTTCTATACCTTTTTATTTTTCTGTAACACTGGCCAAAATGTGTTAGTCAAGTGTACCTTATATAGTCCTAAGGCTATTGTGCCAGACAAGCACAGCTAAAATGGAGACATTGAAAACATTATTGAAAATTATGCCAGAGACATTCAATAATCTAAAATTAGCTTTATATTTTTACTATCCTTATTCTTATTTGGTGCTGGCAGCAGAACACACCTTAACCTTCCTAGGCAAGCTTTCTCCCATTGAGCTAACCCCCAGCCTTCATAGTCCTTTCTTAACTCTTTTAGAAAGTTTTTACTTCTTTTTATAGATTTAGCTAACGGTCTCCTCTGGAATAACTGCAAACAATTAATGTTAACTGGGTCTGTATTAACAGAGGAATGGAGAACAGGTCAGAACATGTCTCAGACAGATTCAAAAAGTTGAAAGCTCCTTTGACTTCTTTTTTGCAGCAGAACTGGGGAAACAAATCTTAACTCTGCAATGTTACTGAAGTAAATTCTTTATTGAAGGGAAGAGATCAATGGAGGCTGTAATTGCATCCCTCTTGGTACACTTGTTTGCATCCTTGCCCTGCGGGTGGAAGGAAGAAGCTGAGTTCAGGTGTTTTACAGAAATTGCTTAATAATTAATTCACCTTCTCAAAGGTGGTCAAGGCCTCAGTGGATGGGACAGACTGACTAAGAAAAACGAAGCTGAATTATGACTTGCCATCATAATTGACTAAGTCTCTTGGTTCATCTTATGATTTCTTTGTACAATAGTATTAATTGGACACTTGCATTCTGGTTCTCTTAGTATATGGAAAATATCTGTTAGGTTGAATGCACACCTTTTTCTGGCTTAGGCATACTGGCTCATTATTTAGGTGAAAAGAAAATCTTTGAGGATTAACTAATGTCTACAAAGGTGTTGATGGGAGTGTAGGTGCTTTGCTGCATTGTAAATTCTTCATTGCAACTTGATTGTAATTGATTTTCATGACTTAAGCATTAAACTGTGTAAACTGGTAATAGTCACCATGCTTAAAGTGTATGTGAAGGTTAACCTGTGTTATGGTGCAAGAAAAAAGAATACCAGACTTAGAATATTCCAGAATTTAGATATTCCTACAAATCTTAGATTTATATATTTGGGCCAGGCTGTTTAAGTGGTAAGGACTGAGTAGCACAAGACGTTATAAACATCTGAATAAAAACAAGTATTTTTGTTTTTAAAGCTTGAAGTTTCAATATATGTCAAATACCTAAAATAGTTCTGGTACTATAATAGGTTTTTAATTAAATCTTGGTAAATAATATGTTAATTATATAGTATGAGCTTCCTTGATATAGTATGCCTACTTCACCAGAGACTTGAGTCTGTTTAAAATTATATACAATGAAAAGTAACTAAAATAAGCACATGAGAGCAAGAGGTAGAAAAACAATACTGATGGTAAAGCTGATATGCACAAATATACGTATACAAATGCTAGAGGCTGGTGTCAGTTGTCTCTGTGGCTCCCAGTAGACAAGTAAAAGAAGAACTCAGGATCAATTACAGATGTTGATTGTTCTTAAGCTTAAACAAAATAGGCTATCCAGAAAAAATTTTAACCTGGTGTGATGGTTTGTATATGTTCTGCCCAGAGAGTAGCACTATTAGGAGGTATGGCTTTGCTGGAGTAGATGTGTCACTGTGGATGTGGGCTTGAGACCCTCACCCAAGCTGCCTGGAAGTCAGTATTCTGCTAGCAGCCTTCAGATGGAGACATAAAATTATCAGCTCTGCCTGCACCATGCCTGCCTGGATGCTGCCATGTTCTTAATCTTGGTGATAATGGATGGTACCTCTGAACTTGTAAACCAGCCCCAATTAAATGTTGTTGTTATAAGATTTGCCTTGGTCATAGTGTCTGTTGACAGCAGTAAAATCCTCACTAACATACCTGGGGTAATAGACCTGGGAACACTTTCCTGTAGGTCTTCATGTATGCTTTAACTATTATCAATACCAGGAAGCTATATATATGATTCTTGAAACACTATGATATCTCTGAAAATGTTTAGGATTATTTAATAAAAATATTCCTTAAAGGTTTAAAACAATATAATTTATGCTTATAGTTCTGGACCATAAAATGTAACTTCAAACTATTTGGCTTGAATTTTTTTTCAAACAAAATACAATTAAAATAGTTAACAAAAGATATTTTGTAGTATCCTTTTATTTGTAATAACCCATAAAACATTAACTGAATATTAATTCAATAGTAATATATAGTGACCAGTCCTCCATGGTGGATTCACTATAAATCTTATTCTCTGATTATCTGAAGCTATAGGACTCTAATATTCTTTTCACTTTTAGTAGTTATATTATTATATAAAAATCAAAGTAAAATATTCCATTTATAAACTAAAATATGATGCAAGTGAGTGAACATTTGCTTTGTTGTCTTTGAAACAAAAAAATGTTGATCGTTTGGTTCACTTAGTTGAAAGAAGTCTTTATGACTTCAGGCATTTCTGTTTCTGGTTTTCTTACTTGCCCCACGGCAAGGTGAAAGATGACTCATGAGTACATGAACTTCAGGAGGGAGAAATTTGTTATCTTCTCCACTGTAAGAAATGGTTGTATCTCCCAAGGATGGGCCTCTGTGTAGTACTTTGGAGGTAGTAAGGGCTGTGTGTGTATGATAGAAGGATTCCTAACTCAGGGACATAGATGAGAGCTTCCCATCTTTCCCCCTATGGATAAGATCCTTAATGGCAAGCCATTCCTCAAGCCTAGAAATCTACAATAACCTTTTGTACTTTTATAAATATTAAACTGGATGGCCTCATACATAGTTCAGACAATAATATTCCCATTAGCTCTTGTAACTAATAGACTTTGTAACCAACTTGGATTCATTTGATGGCAGTAAAAGTAGAAAAATGGGTCAAGGTAGAAGTGGCCACAGCTAACAGTCAAGACAATTCACAAGGAGGAAGACGTCCCTGTTGCCCTTTGCAGGACTTCTCATGCCTCCCAGTCTACACAATTGAGAAGATTCGTGAACATGTAGTTCATCTACATCAGTATTGGATGCAAGGAAGGGTAAAAAACAATAACTCATGGACCAGAAATTTTCTTATTGAAATACAGCATCCAAAGTAACATTCAAAACCTATTGAATCAGAGATGGATGATTCAGAGATATGTGAGAACCTACAGCAAAAACTAAAGCACTCACAGCAAGCACTGTTTTGAGAGGATTACCTAAACATCTGTCCTCAGGTTCTCATAATTCACCATGTACACAGACTTCAATTTCCAAAGAAACTGTGTGTTATTTGCATGTGACTTTGATATTATAAAACCATTAAGATTAGGAAGGGTTCAGTAACCAGGGCAACTGGGAGAGGTGCCAGTGCCTTCAGCTTAGCTGGAGTCTCTTTCCATTTGGAGCCATTTCAGTTGGGAACTTGGCCTACCTCACAATTGCCTCTAGTTGTTCACAAGAATGTCTTTTTATTTTTCTGGGTCTTCTTATTGGCTTATTGAAAAATATGTTCTTCCCCAATGAAAGACTTTCTTTTCTGTATTCTCTCCCATCTTTCTCTTCTTTTAAATAAGACTCAGTTGTTAAAACTCAACAGTTCCCATTTCACACACAAGTACATCACAAAAGACTTATTTGAAATCAAAATACACATTTCTAACACTATAAAAATGGTAGTATGTTTTCTAAACTAATAAATAATCTTTTATAAAAATACAGGCATTTTCTATTAACAATGAAGGGAATTTTTTTTAAAGTGCCATTGCTGCAATACTAGTAACAAAACAAGAGAAACAATTCACGACATTGAATAAAAAGTCATGATATTTGCATTTAGAACTTGGTTAAATTATAGGACTATAGCAGGGTATTTACTATGGTACTGCAATAAAGTCAGTTCTTTACTAGGAATACTTTCACATTAAATGATGGATTCTTCAGCTTTTTTTTTCAGTAGATGAGAATAGATGAGAATTAATTCAGAGGTTCACAACTGTTAACAATCTATAGAGAAAAATGAGAGATTTTGGAGAACTCATTACTGATGCCTTATTCAAAGCCCTCAAGGATCGGATATCTATGCATAAGAGGAGGAAGATATAAGAATCAGAGGTAATCCACGACTCCAAGACAGCAACACCTCCAGACACAACTGCACCGAGGAACATATGAACTCACAGACAGTGGCAGAATGAACAAGTTCTGCACAGGTTGAAGCCAAACAGGGTTTCAGCACTAAGAGTGGGCTGCAGAAATGGAGTCATGGTCACCCCTATCTATTTGCAATTGATACTGGCCAGCAAAGGGAAATTAATTTTCTCCAACAGAGTAGGTCATCCATACTCCAAAGCAGTAGTTGGCCAACATGAAGTGAGTATGTGTGTGTATATGTGTGTGTATATGTGTGTGTGTGTGTGTGTGTGTGTGTGTGTGTGTGTGTGTGTGTGTGTGTATGCTTTTGTTTCATTTTGGCAATTTTACAAATCTTATGCCTTGTCTTTTGCATGTTTGTTTTGATTTTTATTGATTTTGTTTGTTTGGTTTTTATTTCTTGTTTTTGTTTGTTTGTTTGTTTTTGAAGGAAAGAGAGAATGGACATAAAGTTGGGTAGGTAGCAAAGTAAGAGGAATCTGGGAGGAGTTAAAGGAGGGCAAGAACTATAATCAAAATATATTATATACAATTTTAATTAAAACAAAAATGATAAGCTCTCCATTTCTTGATGCAAATGCATCTGGTCCCTCCTTGTCTCTTGGAGATATGAAGGGAGTTGAGAAAAACAAAACCTTCCATCTGATTTCTCAGTTTCTGATAGGTTTTTCTCTTATTCCTCTATGTTTTCCTCCTACACCTAGCTGTGCTATCCCAGAACAGTCCTATTTCCAGGAAAAAGAGAAACCGAAGAGATCCTCTTCACAATTGGAACTTTGCTGAAGGTCTGGGGGTGTCACTACAGGCACCGAGTAGCATCTGCTTGCCTCCCTGGATCAGTCATCAAACTCCTTCTCCTGCCAAGCTTCTCTTTGGACATATGGATAGCTAGGAAGTGCCCTCCACACGTCCCTTCCTGTTGGGCTTGCCATAGCAACTCTGATGGAGCAGTCCTGCCAGAGACCTGTCTTCCTGTCACTTGGCTCCTCTCAGGCTCCACAGGTAGGTGTCCACAGCTTCCTTCCTGGGATGTAATCACCGCTCTGACACAGACCTGTTCATGAAGCAAACTTGATCTAAACGGTATCTCATTGACACCCTCTTCCTAGGTGATTCTAGAGTGTGCCAGATTGACAGTTAAAACTTATCATCATTATTACATCCAATCCAACACAGTTCAACAACTATTTACTTATCATGGTGTTATTCTAGGCTCCCTTAACAATAATTACTTATTCTAATAATGGTGGGTTTTATGTAAAGACTACTCTGTGTTCTGAAAAGAACTTGAGGTTCTCTGAATGTTGGACAGGGGCCTTGAAACTAATCCCCCCGTGGGTATAAAGGGATGACTGAGAAAAATACTGCTATTTAAAGTTTAACTTTTTAAGGCTTCGAGCGTCTCTATATCAGGTTAGCACACCTCGCTCATGATATATAGCAAGGGAAATTTTTTCCTTAACACTTACTCTAACACTGTGTGAGTGTGACCTTTGCTTGACAGCCTTCATCCTCATGGCCCATCTGCAACAGCTTGAACACAGAGCTACTCAGTCCTCAGTAGTAAGTAAAACTGAGGACATAAGCTCATAGACCTTGACGTAGTCAGTGGAAACCTTGCCTGACTTTGGATTCGAGTGGAATATTTTTCATTTTGTGCGTTTTAAGCCATAGCAGGTCTTGAATGAGATCAAATGAAATATTTCTGATTCTATTCTGGTTCTGAAGACACAATGTCTTCAGATGATTTTATATTCTGAGTACCTGACGAGATAGTAAGGTCTAGAATTCTTAACAAAAATATTGACTTCAGGCCCTGGAAGTTCAGTTTTAACTCTATGTTTTCAATTTAAAATCTAATTCATTGGGGCATGTGGAGGACGTACCCAGGGCATGAGCAAGCATGTGGGGTAGAGGTGGGAGAGAAAGGGGATCGAAATGGTTTGTGCACTATACAGAGCAGAGAGACTGGGAATATGAGGGTGGTGATCAACAGCTATGCCTCTCACCTGGGCATCACGGGAGAGCTGACCTTGAGGGAGAGAAAGAGAGAGAGAGAGAGAGACAGAGACAGAGAGACAGAGA
>NW_022196899.1:9938344-9955972 GCF_008632895.1 Mastomys coucha
AGAGAGAGAGAGAGAGAGAGAGCGAGCTGGACCTATCCCTTGAGGGGGCAAAGCAAAAGAGCTGGTGAGCTGACCAACTCAGCTACCACTGAGGCCCAGATCCATGACTTTGAGTTGGCCCTCCCCAACATCTGCTCCATCTATAAACTGGTCCTGCAGATCCAAAGCTTCAGGATCTCCATGACAGAAGGCAACAACAGGAGATCTGAGAGGAGGCCAGAAAAAAATCTAGTATTGATAGTGTTAGCAGAATGCAGAGGTCTCAGACTGGATCAATGACTCACTGTAATAAACATTTGCAGGTAGAGCTGTTTGGGCAAAAAGGTATTCCGTGTGACACACTGTCACGCTGCAGCTTCCATGGGGAGATGGTTTTATTTTTATTTTTTACTTTCTTTTGGGGGAGGTTGCAAAGTAAGAGGGCAGATATGAAGGGTCGTCAACAGGGAGATGAGTGGGATTGAGGCACTTGATATGGAATTCACAAAGAATAAATGAAAAGTTTTTAAAAATCTCTTTCATTACTAGGAGTGAAATTTCTGATCTCCAGTACTTATTTGATGATGAGCCGATGAGCCCTACACATTTTGTTCACAGTCGCTATGATCTGAATAGTTCCCCAAACATTGAAGTGCTTACCAGCTTTCTCCTTTGGAGAAATAGCTGTGCTAGAAATCTGTACTGTGGTTTAGCATTATTTTGTTTTGCTCACATTCCAGTGAGAAAAAAGCCACTCAGCCAGATTTACATCAGCACTTCCTCTGGTAGCTGCGGGAAACCTAACGCAAGCCAAAAATGTCGCTATCTGTTGCATTTGTTTGGCTTATAGTAAATGAAAAAACTATGTTTTGACTTTCCTTGTCCATACTATCCTCCGGAAATATTTTGAGCCACTAATGAAACACTGGCATTTGATCAGCCTCAGAGGCTCATTAAAAGAAAGACTGGTGTGCATGCTGTTTGAGTTTCTGAGTATTGCAATGGCATGTCACCCCAAGCCAGGCACAAAACACAACACATTCATTTGTTTCCCAGAAAGTCAAAAAACAAGATGTCAAGACACTATTATATTCCATTTGAGCCCACTTTCATCATCTTTCTTCTACGGTTTGTGGTGCACTACACCAAAAAGTCTACACAACATGCTTTCTTAATATGGGAATATCCCCTGTCTAATGTCCTCCTTTTTTTTTACAAAGACCCCAATGACATTGGACTAGGCCTACCTCATTTTTAATTTGGTTACCATGAGATCATGTATTTTTTAATAAAGTTATGTTTTAAGTACTGCATATCAGAACATTAGCCTATATTTTGGGACACATAGTTCAACCCCTCTAAGAGGTGCTATGGGCATATGTCTTAGAATAACTTTAAAGTCCATTGTACTTTGCCCAGATTTATGGGATATATCCTCTGGGTTTTGGGATATACACTTCATAGTGCAGGCTGCAAGGCATGAATGGCTGTCCCCAGAGTGATGACAACTAGAGCTGATTGGTTACTCAGCTCCCTTTTACCTTCCTGGCAGGAATCTAATCACCAGCCTCAGTCTCATTATTCTTTTTGAGGAGTTGACCTGAGTCTGTTAAGTAATGGTGGTTTGAAACCAAGTGAGGATATTTGAGTCGATAAATGTTTGAGAATAACTACATGCAACTCCTCTCATGTGCCAGAGTGAAGGGAAACAGCCTGGCTCAGGCCAGGAAGAATTCCGTGTAGAGTTTTTAGTGTCGATACTCCTCTCCTGTTTTGTGTCATTGACACAACTGGAGGACTGCACTATGACTGTTCTATAAAACTGCATGAGCGTCATACTTGTGAATGATCGTCATATTCTGCTACACAAAAGAGTACTGCTCAATATTTTGTAATTGAGAAGTAGGGGACACATGATTTCAAACCATAATTGTCTCCACTTTTCCCTTTGGGGAGAAACTAAAGCACCAATTATTGTCTTTCTGCATAAACACATACAGGACTTATTGTCTGAAATGGGCCCTTAATAGCTACATCAGCTTTTTGTAGTATCCATATCTTATTTCAAAATGATGATGCATAGATGTCTGGAAGACAAGCATTAAGCCCCAGTGCTATTCTAGTCAATCATAAGATACTTACCCCCCCTGGTTCCTCCTATTTTAAATTCTTTGACAGGAGTTCATGACGTGTAATCATGGATCACTTCCATCCTCACCATGGCTGTGCTGTCATTACCTGCACATGAGTATCTTGTTCTTTAAAATGAGTTCCATTCAAGTTATGGGCATTCACAAGAGTCCACATAATTTAATTGTCACTTTAAATCTCTATAGCAGAAATAAATTATGACTCAAAAATGGGACAAAGAGGGTTTTGGTCCTAGACTTAGAAAGACACAGAAGGAGAACAGTGGCATGATGTTAGTAGCGGCAGAGCAGGTATTAGAGACTGCAGTGATAGCCATGATGCCGGTTAGTCTTGCAAAGCCAGACCCAAATGTTTCGCAGGACTTCAGGAAGAATGAGAGACACAGTGGCTGAAGCTCTCCAGCATTTTGTATAAAAATATGGAGGAGGCCGGGCGGTGCTGGCGCACGCCTTTAGTCCCAGCACTGGGGAGGCAAAGACAGGTGGATTTCTGAGTTTGAGGCCAACCTGATCTACAGAGTGAGTTCCAGGACAGCCAGGGCTACACAGAGAAACCCTGTCTCGGAAAAAAAAATATGGAGGAAAAGTCCGCCAAACACATGCCAAGAGAAGTCGCTGGAGCAATGTGAGTCATGGCCAATCAATTACAAATAAAGGCAAAACTGCAGAGCAACAACTCGTGTGTATGTGTGATGGGGGAGGAGCTGAAGGCTTGCACCAACCTTGATACTGTCCAACACAACAACGGGTACAGGAGCATCAGCTTTTGTGGTTAACAATAAGATTACCTCAAGTCAGAGGTGAGGACAACACTTAGGAGACAGAGGCAGGTGGATCTCTGAGTTCAAGACCAGCATGGTCATGAACTGGTCTACACAAAGAAATTCCATCTGAAAAAAAACCAAACAACTAAAAAAAATATGGTATTATCTTGTAGCCGGTGGCATCATTGATCCAGTAAGATGTGGTGTTTCATTGCCATCTATTTTTGTTTGGTTGCATCACTTTTGCTAATTAAATAGAAACACACCCATTGTTATTGTGGCTGGGAGGGATGGAAGCTGTCTTCACATGGGAGAGAGAGAGGATGCATTTTTTTCTACTTGGTTGCAGTGAAAATGAGGGTTAGGTGCAGTAATGGAATAGAGAAAGTCGGTGGTCTGAGAGGAAATGGAGGAACAGAAATTGAACAGTGAGGAATGGCCCACTTACCCACAGAGGACACTACAGAGGTTTGTATGGGTCAGCCTTCCTTCTGCTCTGACTCCATTGCTCTTAGTCTGTTGCATGGATGCATTTTCTTTTTCATTCTTGTAAAACAGAGAATCCCGTGGCATTATTTAACAGCTATTTCTTGCTATTTTATTGTACTGTGGTTAGCACTCGTGTTCTAAGGAACTTTCCTAGTTACACTCTTCTGTGTTTGTTTTAATCCCCAAAATTCCTTGTGTATGTTCAGAGAAGATTTCTTCCCACCATCTTTTTATTTCCATTAGGTTTGGATGTCATTTATGACCCATGGGTTCCTATGTTAGAAGCTTGGTACTCACTGTGGCAACGTAATGAGGTGATGGGACCTTTCAGAGGTGGGGGCTAATAAAAGGTCATTAGGCCACTTCCCTGAAAAGATATTAGAACAGTTCTATAGGACTCTGAGCTAATTCTTGAGAAAGTAGGTTGTGTTTCTCTAGATTCCAATCCTACCTGGTTGTTCTTTTTAGTTTCTTCCATGACGTATCCATACTTAAGGCTGGATTGCCCAGAATGGGAGTTCTACCATTTGGATCCCAGCCTCAGAAATGTTGAACTAAATAAGGCCTCTGCTCTCAGGTATTCTGTTATAGGAATGAGAAACTGAGCCAAGTACCCATTATTCATTAACAATAACTTTTTTGCTAGTAACATTTCCAATTCCTAAGGTAACTATAGAAGAACTTGTATTCAAATTGCTCTTGACAAAATGGCTGTCAATTTCATATGTCTTGGTATGGAACTCATCAACAGGTTAATAGTAATCATTTAGTTATGCATATAATGGGATTGAAATGATAGTTATTCAATATATAGTGTATATATTAGTTACCTATGCAAAATATTCCAGAATGTGAAGGAATTATGTGAATTGCACATGGGTTTCAACATTATTGTTATTATTATAAGAAAACTGAGGCCCCAGATGACTAAGGTATCCTGCCTCCCAACTCTGTCACATGCTGTGAATGTACCTTAAACATTTTCTATGTTAAGAAGTAAATCCACAGATAATTAAGAAGGCCTAAATGATCAGATTCAGGATCAAAGTTGATAGCAATAATATGGAGAGGAGTATTATACTTCTTGAGGCCTTCTTTTGTGCATGCAATAAAGTATGCTAGGCTTTTTTTTTTTTAAATGAGTATACAGTGTACAGGGCAACTCAGAAATATCCACATCTCTTTATTTTATAAACAAGGAACTGGAACACCACGTCTTAAACAGTTGACCTTGGTTTACAGAATGAGGCACTGGAATCAAGTATCAGACCCATGCTGTCTGTCTCCAATTACCTATGCTCTGTACCCCAGAGTTCTGCTTCTCACGTTACATTAGCAACATCCACAGGAGCCTTTGGGAAGTTCAGCAGAGAATCTCAAGAAGATCCTATGTCCAGGCTTTAGGAAGTTAGAGCTTCATCCACCCAAGGTTTCTTTTCTTTCCTTTTTCTTTTCGAGTGCATAGACTACTGGGTTTTATTAGGACATGTACAAATAAATGCCATTGTACTTTTTTCATATTTACCACCTCAGCCTATCATCCATTCTCTACTTATAATTACTTATCTCACTCAACATCAAAAATGTTCTCTGTCTGAACACACACACACACACACACACACACACACACACACACACACACTCACACAAACGCACATACCATACATGTACATATCCCACATTCATTTGGACACACTATGATCTCTCTGCCCCCAAGTACCCCATCCATTCAACAGACACAAGCAGATTCACTTTTCTTCTTCCAAGCCTGAGCTCATGGTGTCTTTCTGATCTGGAATATTCTGATCCAAAACACTGCCTTTTTCTTTTTCTGTCTCAGTCTAATGCCTTATGTCCAATCATTCCAGCCATAGTTCCCTCATTCTTAGCCTAAGCCCTTACTCAGCATATCAACACTAGGAGAGACATCTGTATTGGCTGGTTTTGAGTGTCAGCTTGATACAAGCTAGAGTCATCAGAGAGCAAGGAGCCTCCATTGAGGAAATGTCTCCGTAATATCCAGCTGTCAGGTATTTTCTCAATTAACGATCAATGGGTAAGGTTCCAGCCCATTGTGGATGATGCCACTCCTGGGCTGCTTTCTATAAGAAGGCAAGCTGAGCAAATCACGTGAAGCAAGCTGGTAAACAGCACCCCTTCATGGTTTCTGAATCTGATCCTGCTTCCAGGTTTCAGCCCTGTTTGAGTTCCTTCCCTGGCTTCCTCCAGTGATGGACAATGATCTCTGGAAGTATAAACCAAATAAACCCTTCCATCCCCCCAACTTATTTTTTTGGTCATGCTGCTTCCATTGCAACGATAGAAACCCTAAGACTCCATCTGTATACTCTGGCATTTCCATGAACTCTCTGGCTGTTGTTAGGAATCTTCCCTTGATTACTACCTTGGGCCAAAGGTGGATTGTCAGTCACGGGGCAGACAAAAGCAAGCAGGCAAGCAAGCAAGCAGGCAGGCAGTAAGTAGGGAGTTAAATAGGCTGGTAAAAAGGAGCAAAGCTGGAAAATAATGATTGTAGTCACAAAATCCGCTCATCTCTATCTAGAGTTTTCTCGAGGATCAGAAATTACCATCACTTTTTGTGAGAGTCCCCAGTCTTGTTTGGGTAAGAGACTCACAGGAGGGACTTTACATGAAGAAGGACAGAAAGACTAGAGCAGACGTGGGTAGTACTTGCTGCCCTAGTAAGTAAGAGAGATATAGATATCTGCCTTCTGTCCTGTGGGCTACAGCCTGGGTCGGATGAGTGTGTCGAAAATGACCAAAGGAGATGAGGAAACGTAGAGACCTTAGATGCGGGAGAGCAGAAGGCTCTGAGGCTTAGAGGGGAAAGTTCATGCAACTTGCATGTCAGCCTGTCTTTCACTGCTTGGCAGAGCATGAAAGACATATTTTTACAAGGACTTTTACAAGTGGATTGATGTTTGACTAACTCTGACTCTGGCCTGTGCTGCCAATTTTCCTGCCTACTCATTATGGGGGCTGTGAAGAGCTTCTAACAAAGAGTAAAGAGGCAGCACTGCTGAGATTATTATAATAAATTGAGAACATACTAGGAAAACCCTGATCTGAATACATCTTTCATCGTAGAAGAAATAGCTGTCCGTTTGTTAGTCAGGGAAGGAGTGAAGGCTCTGAACAAAAAATGGATGGGAAGGCCGGGTTTGACTCTGAGCTCATCCTTTGGCTGTTCATGGAATCTCGAACAGGTTATTCAACTGTCCACTTGTCAGTTTCTTCATCTGTGTGAAGTGAAGAAATGTTGATTTCACAAGGCCAAGACCAGCAACTGACAGGGGAGAAGTATGGCTCTGTTTTCTGTCCATAGACTTTTCGAGCACAGTGCTTCTCAACCTTCCTAATGCAATTGACCCCTGTTATGTCTCACATATGGATAATTGTAGTGGCAATACCATGGCGGGCACAACCAAGGTGCCCTGCTGAGGAATCACACTGCGTGACAGGCCTAGTGTAAAGAGGATTTACTGGGAAAGGGATGGAGCATGGGCCTGGGGAGACGGAGAGGCAGAGAAAGTAGGGGAGAAGAACAGGAACAGAGAAAGAGAGAAGAGGAAGAGAGGCTGCCCAGGAACATGTGGGAAGGGAGAGAGAGAGAGAGAGAGAGAAAGAGAGAAGAGGAAGAGAGGCTGCCCAGGAACATGTGGGAAGGGAGAGAGAGAGAGAGAGAGACAGAGAGAGAGAGACAGAGAGAGACAGAGAGAGACACAGAGACACAGAGACACAGAGACACAGAGACAGAGACAGAGACAGAGAGACAGAGAAATAGAGACAGAGACAGAGACAGACTTGGGGACAGAGAGACAGACAGAGAGGAAAGAGGCCTGGGGTATGGAGCAGGCATCTTATAAACTTGGCTTGCACCTGGCAGGCAATCTTGTAAGCTGCTTCTAGGCCACTGTTGGGTGGAGCCTAGTGGAATTATATGTAAGCCAACAAGCCTTTAGTACAGTTCCTCATATTGTGGTGACCCCAACTACAAAATTATTTTTGTCGTTACTACATAACTGTAATTTTGTTAGTGCTAATGAATCGTATTGTAAATATCTGTATTTTCTAATGGTCTCATGCAACCCCCATGAAAAGGTTGTTTGACGCCCAGGTTGATAACTCCTGGTTTAGCAGATATAAAGTACCAACTTTAATTGTTTAAATTAAGAAGTATGATTTCTGAATAATTTTAATAATAGTTTTAATTACTGAAAAAGTGTTAGGATATTAATATATTTCTAATAAGCAGGCTACAAAATTTTCTGTATGTTGAAATCTCACCGGAGGGAGAGGCAAGCTCAGTTTCAGAAAGCTCTTAAGGAGAGCAATGTGGCTCTGAGTGTAACCCTGGTCAGAGTTGGTTTCAGAGTGAGCCACCCTCTGGAGCTTGACTTTGACAGTGTTCCTTGAAACATTACAGCTGCCCTAGGTTACTCTTAACCAGGATTCCCAGGTTTAATGGAATCTGCAATTCATCTTCCCAGATGTTGACTTCTCAGTGGCATGTCAGTTCTGAAGGATTAAAATCTCTATAGTAAAAGCAGGAAATTTATGCTTTAACAAAGATCACACATTATTACTGTGGTCAGCCACTTTGAACTAATGCTTTGAAAGGTTTTTTTTCTTTCTCTCTCTCTCCACCCTGATGCATTAATCATAGCTTGAAACCACAAAGTGGGGCAGAGGGTACTTATCCTATAGGTAAATTCTGCCTATAACTAAGGTGTGAAGAATAGTGTTGTACTGTTTAAGATGGTTTTTCTTTTTATCTTTCCTTCAACAGTGATCTCCTCTTGCACTACAATTAGCCATTTGTCCTGAAGATCTTTGGGGAGTTGACCATGATGAATGAGGTCTGTGAACTGGACTCCTCACTGAGTTGCTTTCTAATTGGCAAATACTCTTTCAGTGTTTCTCTTTTTAAATGTTGAATCAGCACAGCAATAATACAAAAGGGAAGCTTTTATTACCTCTTCGGAAATAAGTGCCAATTGATTTGCCCAGAGTCACAAAACAGAATCAGCACGGGATTTGACAACAGGTAGGCTGATTCTTCTTAAGGTTGTTTAATCTTAATGATTTGAAGACAGACTATTCTTTCAAATGTTTCTTCATATATTACGTATCCAGCAATATAAACACACACACACACACATACATACAATTTCTTCAAGTTTTTTGAGAGACAATCCAGCACGGACCAACAGTGATGGTACTAGTTTAAGGCCGTCTGAGGACCTAATACCCATGGTGCCTCTAAGAAGAAATCTAAACATGAGTATTCATGACATTAAGCTTATGCTGTCAGGAGGTTGTTTCCTGAGTTCAGTCATCTCAGTAAAGAGTTCCACCTTTCTGGCCTGATCACTATTGTGTTCATGTTCCCATGCCCCGGAACCCAGCTCCTATCCTGCTTCCTCAGGTGTTGGATGTCTGTCTGTCAACCAGTAAAGGTTGTTAGAGGAATATGATGTTATCTTTTTATGTAAACTAAGGCACCCAAATCATAAATGTGCTGTCTTGATTGGACTGACTGTGTGCTGCTTGTGAAGTGGGACCACCTGCAGCCTGGTTCTGGCTCCCTAGCAGAAGTCTCCCTCCCGCTTTGCTCCTTCCTGCAGCAAGCCCGAGGCTCCCTTCCGCTCCCTGGCCCATCAGCTAGGACCTTTTCCACAGACACCCCTAACGACTCCCTGCCCTTTCCCAGGAGCCACAGGGGCGGGCTTGAGAATAGACAAAAAAGCAACCTCCCTCCCCTCTGTGCCACCGAGGCTGACACGCTCACTGGTAGAACACTAAGCACTTCCCAGGTGCAGCTGGTGCCTGTCCGCGGAAAAGAAGCAAATAAACAAAACAAAACAAACAATCGAAACAAACAAACAAACAAACAAAAAACCCAAAACAACAACCAACCAACCAAAGAACCAACCAACCAAAGAACCAAAAAAACCGAACATCCTTGGGAAGATTAGGGCCCCATGTTTGGATCATCAGGGGTCACAGGCGGCTGTGGCTAGTCATAAAACCCACTAGTTCCTGATAGCAATCATAAAGTTACTCCCTTGTCAAAAGAGTTCCCCACTCCTAGTCGCACCATTCCTCCTTGCCGCCTGAACAAACTATATCTTGTTTGAAAAATGGTTTGCCTTGTCATCTCCCCCCCCCCGTCACCCTAAAAATCCAAAGAATCTCTGACTATGTTGTGTAAGTGCCAAGCCTTCTAGGCTGGGGGTCGCACTCCTGTCCTTTGCAGAGGGAAGGTTTCTGATCAGAGTCTGACTCACATTAGTAAAGAGACTCTTTTGTATCTTTGTATCAGTCCCAGCGGTTCTTAGAGCTCTCCTGCGGGTCCTGCGGAATTGAAGACACAATGTTCTTTTATCTTTCTAAACTCCAGGTCAGAGTCCAGGAGGGGACTTGACTGTAAAAGCAGACGCAAGGACCCTGAAAACAGGTAACTATGTTCTTCTCGTGTTCCTGACTCCACTGGTTCCTCTGATTCTTCCTCCCCTTCCTCCATAGGACTCTTAAGAACTCCACCTTATGTCTAATGTTTAGCTGTGCAGAACACTTTGCAGGAAGGACAGACTGTCGGTGGAAAGCATCTTGGCTGGGTTGGCGTACCACTCTCAGCTTCAGGCCTTGCCTAGTTCCAGAGGGTAGACAGTTTAGGCTCTCTGTGCCCCATTACTAGTAGTTTTTGCTAAGGTTCCTCTTGTGAATCTCGTGGACTTTGAATTGCAGTAGGTTTTCGCCTTCCCCGCGGAATGCCCCACAATTCAAGTTGTTTCTCCCAATATTTTTTCCCTTCCTCCCCAACATCTGATTCCTCCTGCTCTTAACCCACCCTGCTCCAGAACACATGCAAAATCTTTTATTTTATACCTAATATCCATTTATAAATGAGTGTGTGCCATGCTTGTCTTTTGGGGCCTTAAATACAGGGTCATTTTGTTGTTGTTGTTGTTCTAGTTTCATCTATTTGCCTGCAAATTGTTTTTAACAGCTAAGAAAGAGACCGTTGTGCAAATACACGACATTTCTTTTATCCATTAGTTGGTTGAGGGACAACTAGGTTGTTTCCAGTTTTTCAGTTTCTACCTATTATGAAAAAAAGCTGCTATGAGTAGAGTTGAGCAAGTTTCTTTATGGATGGAGTGTCCTTTAGGAATATTCCCAGGAGTGGTATACCTGGATCTTAAGGTAGATCTGAGGGGACTGGCCTGAGGTTCCCAGCAAGATCACACTATGTGACAGGTCTCACTTGGGAGATGTAGTAAAGGGAGGTGTCACAGAGGTAGCCTCTGGGAGAGAGAGAGGAAAGAAGAGAGCAGGGGCAGGGAGAACATGACTTTTATTGAGGCTGTGGGGCATGTACAAAGAGACATGAGACCGGAGCAACAGTGTGTCACCTCATGGGCAAGTAGAGATGATGTGTCCTGTTTCAGGGTCTCTCAAAGCCTCATGGTCATGGAGTCACTTTCAGCTGTCCATGGATGTGCCTGATTGGTAACAAGATCAATTCCCAATTTTCTGAGAAATAACCATATTGATTTTCAGAGTGGCTGTACATGTTTGGACCCCTACCAGCAGTGGCGGAATAGTCCCTTTGTTCCACATTCTCCCTACATGAGCTATCACTTCTGCTTTTGATCTTAGCTATTTTGATAGGTATGAGATGGAATCTTAGAGTTGTTTTACCTTTCATTTCCCTGATTGCTAGGGATACTGAATATTTTTTAAAGACATTTTTCTTGGCCACGTAAAATTTCTCTGTTGAGAATTCTCTATTTAGAGCTGTACCCCATTTTAATTTTAATTTGGATTATTCAATTTTTTGATGTCTAGTTTCTTGACTTCTTTATATATTTTTGATATTAGTCCTCTGTCAGATACGGAGTTGGTGAAGATGTTTTTCCACTCAGTAGGCTATTGATGATGTCCTTTGCCTTAGAGAAGCCTTTCAGTTTCATGAGATCCCATTTGTTAATTGTTGATATTAGTGCCTGCACTATTGGTATTCTGTTCATAAAGTTGTCTTCCGTGCTAATGTATCAAAGACTATTCCCCCATTTTCTTTTCTGTCAGGTTCAGTGTATCTGTTTTGTTTGTTAGGTTGGTTTCTGAGACAGTCTTTCAATGGTCTGGAGCTCATCAATTAGGCTTGGCCAACTGATCAGAAGCCCCAGGGATCCATTTGCCTTTGCCTCTGTAGCATGGAATTATAAGAATACACTACCATATGTGGTTTTGTTAATGAGGGCTCTAGGATCAAACTCAGGGCTTCAAGCTTGTGCATCAAGCACGTTCTGAGTGACCTGTGTGCCTAGCCCATATTAAAGCATCGATCTCCTGGGTCGCATAGTCAAAACCAAGAAGTGTTGAGTTAGTGTCACAGAAGCTATTATCTGCTCATCTGCTGTATACTAGCATATTGAAGAAAAAGGAAGAATAATGTGTGAAGACTTCAGTCCTACATAGAAGGGGGAACAAAATAATCACAGGAGGTAGAGGGAGAGAGGGACCTTGGAGGGAGAGAAGAGGCGGAGGGGGAAAAGAGGAGACAGGACCTGGTATTTGAAGGGACAGGAAAGAAGTACAGAGGGTCAGACAATTGAATAGAAATATGTAGCAGTGGGGGATGAGGAACTAGGGGTAGCCACTAGAAAGTCCCAGACGACAGGGAAGCAAGAGGTTCTCTGGATCCAAAGAGGATAACTTTAGCCAAAATACCAAACAAAGGGGAGGTAGACCCTGTAGAGACTACTTCCAGTAGATAGGCACTGTCCCTAGGTGAGGGATGGGGCCACCCCCATCTCAAAATTGTTAACCCAGAAATATTCCTGTCTATAGGAAAGAGAGAGACAAAAAAAAAAAATGGAACAGACTGATGGAAAGACCATCCAGAGACTGCCACACCTAGGGATCTATCTCATCTGCTGACAGCAGATCTCCATGGTATTGTTGATGCCAAGAAGTGATTGCTGACAGGAACCTGGTATAACTCTTCCCTGACAGGTTCTACCAGCACCTGATCAATACAGATGAAGATATTCATAGCCGACCATCAGACTGAGCCTAGGGACCCCAATGGAAGAACTGGGGGAAGGACTGAAGGACCTGAAGGAATTGCAACCCCATAACCTGAACACCCAGAGCTCCCAGGGACTAAACGACCACCCAAAGAGAGATTGAGGGACCCATGGAGGGACCCATGGGTCCATATACATATGTAGCAGAGGATGGACTTATCTAACATTAGTGAGAGGGGAGGTCCTAGGTCCATGGAGGCTTGATGCCCCAGTGTAGGGGGATGCTAGAGGGGTAAGGTGGGAGTGGGTGAGTGGGTAAGTGGATGGAGGAGCATCCTCATAGAGGTAAAGGGTGGGGAGAAGAAGGGGAATGGGATAGGGTGGTATTAGAGGAGTAACCAGGAAGGGGGATACAACTTGAAATGTAAATGAATAAAATGATTAACAAAAAATAAAAGGTGAAATAATGAAAAGGATGTTTTTTATACAGATTTTCATTTTATTTATTTTACTAAGCTTGTTTTTTCTCCTCTAAATATGTTTTCTGAGATATTTTCTATTTATTGGTTTAGAGGAATGAAACATAACACCTTCTATTACCATAACAGTTCAAGAATAGCCTTGAAGTACCCTGGTGGTCTCCATTTTCTTTGCCATTTGTCTTTTCCACTAAGAGGATATATTCCATGATCATATTTAGTTTAAAGTTTAAATATTAAACTCACAGGTCACATGAACTAGATTTTTAATATCTCAGAGGAAAAAATTTTCTGTCCTAATTTTGCTTTTTGTTGATAGGTCATATGGTGAAAAATATATATATATTTGGAGGTTTCTGGCATTTGGATAGAATTATCTGCTGCTCTAGGTGAAAAACAAAAAGGAAAGGAAATGGCGGTGTCAACATTTAAGTGACATCCTTGCAACGTCTGACCCTAAGTGAAGCCTAATAATGTATCAGGCTTCAGATATCCACTAAAAATAATTGTCACATCTTCTAGGCTTGTTTGGATTGACAGGTGTTAAGAGAAAACCTAGGAGGCCAATGATGAGTGCTGTACACAAGTGAAGAGAAATTGTGGGGTTCTTTGAGTATAAACCTGTCACATGTCACCCCAGTTATCATGGCCAGGCAAAATTAAGTAAAGATATTCGCATGCCTTTCCCAGTCTTTCTTCCCTTCTGGCCCCCTTATTTTCATTAGTCTGTATTACAATGGATCTTTCCCTCTGGCAATGTCTGTTTACATTGCTAGCTGATACTGGCTTTAAAATTCACTGATGATGATGCTGGGGGACAAAGGTTTGTCACTAACACACATCTGTGGTTAGCAAAGGATCATATGGTTAACATTGTCAAGTTGACAAGAGCTAGAGTCACCTAGGAGACAAACTTCTGGATTTGCCTGTGAGAAACTTTCTATACAAAGACAACTGAGGAAGGAGACTGACCCTAAGTGTAGATGGTGGAATCCCATGAAACTGATAGAATCCTGTGAAACTGAATAAAAAGGAGAGCAGAGGCTGATGCGCAGGTTTCATGTGTGTTTCCTGTGTAGGAAGCAGTGGGACTCCTGTGTGATAGGCTGCATCCTCAAACTGTGATCCAAATACATTTACAGGAAAAGTAATTAACACGATTCTCAAAATGATGCTGTAAAACTTGCAGGCAACAGAGGACGAGAATCTCTGTTCTGTTGATTCACATTCCATTCATCATTCCTCAGCCGAGTTTATTCAGCCGAGACAGAGCTTATGTGATTATATGGAAGATAAACACGCTTTAAAAAGAGCACAGGCTCATACACACAAATGCGAATCGTTTGCTAAAAACAGACTTACTTTGCAGACAAAGAACAGAATGGACAAAAGTCCTAGTTTGCAAACAGCTTGTTCTAGCAATAAAATGAATGGTTGACTAGGACAATTCCTTGTATCAAAGATTATATTAATTTTTTTTCTTTTTTCTTTTTTTTTTTTTTTTCGAGACAGGGTTTCTCTGAGTAGCCCTGGCTGTCCTGGAACTCATTCTGTAGACCAGGCTGGCCTCGAACTCAGAAGTCCTCCTGCCTCTGCCTCCCAAGTGCTGGGATTAAAGGCGTGCACCACCACCGCCCGGCTTATATTAAATTTTTATTTCCTGTATCTCTTCCAGAGGAATAGACATGAGTGTATACATATATTGTTATCATTACATGATTTCTATAGTGAAAAACTGGGAACAATCTAAGCATACATTGATGAGGTATAGGGTATAGTAGCTGAGTTTTACAAGCCAAGCCAGAACTGGCAACATTATGCTTCTATAACTGAAAATAAAGATTACACATTGAGTGCTCATGTGATCTGATGGTAGGAAACAAACATTGGCTTAGGACTGTCTATTTTGTTCCCCTCGGACATCTTCTAAAATCCCAACTGCTAAAGGATTGCCAGGCTTGGGTCTTCATGGCTTCTGGGTGTCGGACCCCTCTGATGTCTATGGAGGTATTATACCACCTTCTGGACATGGACACTGAGTACACTGGCTTTCTGGAGTCAGCATAAGCTGGCCAAGTCTTTGTTGATTTTCAATTCATATAAGTGGTGAGAGATGAAGGGTAGGTTATTTTCACTTAAAGCTGGTGGAGTTCTCTGGTCATTCCTGTGTTGTGGTAGGGAATGAGCCTCCTTTTGTAACTTGGAGGCACCGGGTCAAAGTGCTCCTTTCCTAGAGACAGACCCACATGGACTCCTGACTTCTGGCGACATTATCTAGTTTTCTGTACTGGGTGTGGTTGTGTTGGAGACAGAAATTTATCTTACAGGTCTTGAGATAGCCTTTGGGAACTTTGATCTCTTCCTTGCCAGCATTCTGTTTCTTTTGGTTCTTTGACTATTTTCATTCCAAGCTATTCTTTCAGCATTGTTGGTTGTGTTTTGTTTTGTTTTGGTGTGTGTGTGTGTGTGTGTGTGTGTGTGTTGAACTGCACAAATTTTCATTTTGATTTTACAAATGAAAATAAAAAATACCTTTTTTGGAAAGTTCTGTTTTAAGGCCTTCATGAATATTTTTTTAACATGATTTTCTAAAGACTGCTTCAAAACTCGAAAATTGAGACACCACAGATTCCTTGAGAAATTTTAGGTCTTTACTGAGGAGGTGTGTGTATCTAACCAAAGGAAGCAAGAGCAGGGAATATGTGTAAAGAAGAACACATCAATTTTCATTAACTTTTTCACACTTGCCCCATTACCACTAAAATAGAATGAAACAAAACTGTAGTGAATTCACATGAGGAACTTATACCTGCCATGTAAAATAAATAAGTTTGTATGTGACTTGGAAATAGATGGGAAAAGGAAATTACAAGAAATAAATATGGTACCATACTATTTAAGCAAAATCTGTTAAGAAAAAGTAAACCTATATGTAAAACGTATATGGATTTCTATGTGTATATAAAAATTCATAAACTCTATAACTATCACTTTAAACCATAAAGACATTACTTTAAAAAAAATCACAGGAAAAAGTTTGGGGAATATATCTGTATATTTTGAAGTCTTTGTAAGTGAGTAAATACTAAATTTTTAATTGACTCCTCTAAAAGTAACAATAATTTTACTAACAAAATATTTCAAGGGAATTAAGTCATTGGCAATTACAGTTATACTCTCATACATAGAAATATAATACATAGAGTAGTTCAAAGTTCAAAGTCATTTTTGGCCTATCTCTCTGGGCTGGTGCCCTGAGCAGACCATGGCACAAGCTCTGCAGCCAGTCCTACAACACCCAGAGGAAGCTCCATTCCCAGGCACTCTAACATGCCCAGGATCAGAGGTGAGGAGGACACAACATCTGTCCTAACACCTGGAGTAACTGGGACCAGCAGGACCCAGGCATACAGGAACTCTGCCAGCCCAGTGGCTCGGGTTGCTTCCTATCTGTCTGGGCCAAACAGTGCCCTGAGCAGACCTTGGGTGCAAACTTTGCAGCCAGTCCCAAAAAACCCAGAGGAAGCTCCACTCCCAGGTGCTCTAAGAAGCCCAGGGACCCAGATTCACAGGATCACAGAGACAGCTTGACTCTGAGGAGTTCTGACACAACCAGGATCACAGGAAGGACAGCTCCAGTCAGATTTAGCAATGGAAGGTAGCACTAGAGATAACCAGATGACACAGGGCAAGCAATATAAAAATATAAGAAACACAAACCAAGGTTACTTGGCATCATCAGAACCCAATACTCCCACCATAGCAAGCCTGGACACACTATCACACTGGAAAAGCAAGATTCAGATATAAAATCACTTCTCATGATGATGATACAGGACTTTAAGAAAGACATAAATAGGACCCTCAAAGAAATACAGGAGAACACAGGTAAACAGCTAGAAACCCTTCAAGAGGAAACACAAAAGAACTATAAGAAAATATAATCAAACAAGTGAAGGAAATGAACAAAACCATCCAGAATTTAAAATTGGAAATAGAAACAATAAAGATCAGAAACAGAGAAAACCCTGGAGATAGAAAACCTAGGAAAGAAATCAGGAGTCATAGATACAAGTATCACCAACAGAATACAAGAGATAGAAGAGAGAATCTCAGGGGCAGAAGACACCTTAGAAAACATTGACACAACAGTCAAAGAAAATGCAAAAAGCAAAAAGCTCCTAACTCAAAACATCCAGGAAATCCAGGATGCAGGACCAAACCTAAGGATAATAGGTATAGAAGAGAGTGAAGACTCCCAACTTAAAGGGCCAGTAAATATCTTCAACAAAATTATAGAAGAAAACTTCCCTAACTTAAAAAAAAGAGGTGCCCACGAACATATAAGAAGTCTACAGACCTACAAATAGACTGGACGAGAAAAGAAATTCTTCCCATCACATAATAATCAAGACACCAAATGCACTAAACAAAGAAAGAATTTTAAAAGCAGTGAGGGAAAAAGGTCAAGTAACATATAAAGGCAGGCCTATCAGAATTATACCAGACTGCTCACCAGAGACTATGAAAACTAGAAGATCCTGGGCAGATTTCATACAGACCCTACAAGAACACAAATGCCAGTCCAGGCTACTATACCCAACAAAACTGAATTACCATAGATGAAGAAAACAAGATAGTCCATGACAAAACAAAATTTATACAATATCTTTCCACAAATCCAGCCCTACAAAGGATAATAGATGGA
>NW_022196899.1:9956078-9959081 GCF_008632895.1 Mastomys coucha
ATCCACACAAACCTAATTCCACCTCTTACAACAAAAACAACAGGAAGTAACAATTACTTTTCCTTAATGTCTTAATATGAAAATTAATATTACCAACATATCCTAATCAATTGAAAACCAATACTATGAGGAATTGGAAATTTGTTGATTGTCATCCAATGATCTCTCTAATTTGGTAACTGAAGAAATAGGTCCAATATTGTATAATCCATATATACTTTCAGCTTGTTTGTTCGTGACAGTGTCTTGCTGTGTACAACATAATGGTCTTGAAATCTTGCTTCTCCTATCTCAGCCTCTCTATCAGTAGTATTGTTTATTTCATGTTTTTACACTGTACTATGGTTTTCAGAACAGCTTACATATTTCAAAAGTATTTATATATCCAAGGGAGATATAGGCAATTAACTAAGGAGGTGGCTTGTATGAGAACAACAAAGTGAGACTGAATGCTTTGCTTGCCCTTTGTAACTCTTGTATCAAGTTTGAAGAAGAGGACTCTATAAGTTACTCTTTCTCTGAAATGAATGCTTTCCCAAATTATCACAGCTTAATGAACCAAATTCTTACCCTCACCTAATGTCTGTGCCACCCTCCAAGCAGAACCATTGCTCATTGAAACCAATGGTGAATGACTTTATGGATAGACCATCTTAATACACACACCATTTCTTAAATGAATGTAACCTGTTCTCTGTGGGCTGAGAATAAAGTCACTCACTCAAGTCAAATAGCTTTGACCATAGCAGGAAGTCTGTATCCAAAAATCATGCCTATAATTCATTCCTTGGTACAGCAGAACTGTCAACTCTCAGCTTAGCTACAATGGAGGTAAAAATCCTTTGGTGATGTGAGGGTCATTGAAATACAGCCTTATTACAATGAAATCCAATGTCTAAAAAATTCTTATTTTGGGCTTGTGCCACAGTAAGAGCCAAGATTTTAAGCTCTTCTAAATACAAAACAAACAAACAAACAAACAAACAAAAAGACTTTATATACTCATGTTCATTTAAGAAAAACAATATGTTTTTAGTTAATAGTTTTTAGTTTTAGCTAGTTTAATATGTTTGAAGTTATTTAAAGTTTATATTGAGAAAAACATGTATTTTCAGTATTGCTGTAGACAGGCATCTACATAAGACTTAAATTGATTGTTGTTTTATACCAAACAACTTTTATCAAACTCATTTTTATTGTTATAATATTTTATAAATTTTAAAGAATATGATAAAAAAGATATCATAGGTATTGAAGGGGGTTTCTTGGAGGAGTTGGGGTACAAAAGGGAAACAAGAATATGATTTAATTCTATTTACTTAAAATATGTTTTTAAATGTTAACAAATTCAGATAAGTTGAAATCATGTAACTTTTCTCATCCTAATGCAATAAAACTTAAAAAAATTAAAACATCTATACTAGCTAAAAAAAATTCATTTTTGAAGATTTATACTTTTAATACACTTAAGTCATCTTCATGCTTCCTCAAGTAGCCTGTCTTTTATAGTATCAGGACTGTCATGACTGGAAACTCACGTTTATTCCTGATTTTCCTTCTTGTCTTTTTTTTTTAATGTGTGTCTGTATATTATGTCTAGATATATCTTGATGCGAGTGAGATAAGCTCCTGTCCACTAAAAGAGTGGAAACCGTTGCCTTTGAACCCAGGATACACCGGAAAGGCTGAATTCATTCTTGAGCTCTCTTGCCCAGGAGAAGAGAAAGGCTTGGGGTTGTAGCTCTCATCAGGCAATGACGGCTCTGTGGAAATTCTGGAAAGAGGAAGCCCTGCAATGTGACCCAGAACTAACAACTTAAAGGATCAACCTGGGTTTGCCAGTCACGAGTGATAGGCCCAAGAGTCAGCTCGGCCTTCCTGTCTCTGCTCTTTTAGATGTTTTGGTGAGATTTGCAGCTGTTAATCATTAATGGATTGGCCAGCTCTCTCAAGAAAAGTGTTTCTTGCATCTTTCTGGAATTTTCCTCCTCTGTAGGAGGTGATATATAAAGGCATAGACAAGAACAGTATTTCTAGCAGGATAGTACACTGAATCTATGCATTACCTGCAGGGTCATCACCAATCCAGGAAGGAATGGTTGAAGTGAAAATTACAGAAAGGCTCTACTTTTCTCTGTGCTCAGAATTAAGTTCTGCAGACTTTTGTGATTCTTCCCATATTTCTGCCTGGGTTGACATCCTCTCGTCTGACTATAAGAAAAAGGAAATGTAAACTTTTTGTCCTCCAGTATCTTTTCCTAGACCTAGAATATTCACCATTCTTGGATCCTTTTTTGCCCACAAATTTTTGCCTTTACTGCCTAAAGCAAGGTGTTACACCTTTGTTTTTGTTCGTTCGTTCGTTTGTTTGTTTGTTTGAGACAGGGTTTCTCTGTGTAGCCCTGGCTGTCCTGGAACTCACTCTGTAGACCAGGCTGGCCTCGAACTCAGAAATCTGCCTGCCTCTGCCTCCCAAGTGCTGGGATTAAAGGCGTGGGCCACCACCGCCTGGCTGGTGTTACACCTTCGTCATGGATTTAGTGAACCCAACTCGGTGTCCTGAAAATAGATGATGTTCCATAGTGACTGCAGTTTACTACCTATGTGATCTGTTCTGTGGGAATTTTTCACAAGATGTGTCTTGAGCCACACTTTAGTTAAAAACGGTATTTTACTTTAATTGGAAGTATATATAGTATGGTTGTTTCTCATTGTAAAAATTGCATGTAAGGCCTAGAAAATATCTGGAAAATTACAAATAATGCAAAGAAGAAACTTAAAATCTCTCTATCCCCAGAGTTCACTAGTAAGTTGTTAATCACCTTAAATACACCCTACCCTATAATCAATCTATAGATCCATTCACATACATCTTTACATGAGATAAGGTAAGTGAAAATAATTCATATTTTAACAGTCCATGAGTAGGTTCAGCTTTGGAAGTTAGGAATTATGCTGGCATCTTTCTTTGTTTTCTTTCTCCCTTTTTTTTTAGTTTCCCAT
>NW_022196899.1:9959106-9974426 GCF_008632895.1 Mastomys coucha
CCCCCCCCCCGCCTCCACATTCCCCCTACAAGTTCATCTTCCTCTATGTTCTTATGCTTTGTTTTAGTTTTGGTTTTATGAGCCTCCGAGTTTAAGCAAGGCTGCCCACATGGGCATGGGTGTGAAGCATAAGCACCTGACAGTTGTTATGTCACTGTGAATACTGACTTCCTCCTCCTAAGCAGCTCCCAACTGCCAGTCGCTCCCTAGGGACGAGCCCTCAAGGTCTTGCCCTCATCTATGACTGAGTGTTGATAGACCCAGTTTGTATACTTCTTGATAACCTGGCATATCATTAAACAAAAGGTCTGGGTACTGAAATCAAGTGGTGAGCAGTTTAAGGTCGTAACAAAGGGCTTACATCATTTTCTATATTAATTTTGTGACCAGAGTTTAAAATATTTAACATTACTGTAACAGGACCATTTTAGAAAGAGGGGACTTAGTGCCTTTCCAGTGAGAATAATTTATTGATTGCCTTTAGTTTTGCAACAAATGAGTCACTCAACATGAGCAACTACACATAATTAAATTATCTTTGTTTTTTTTTTTTTTTTTTTTTTTTTTTTTTTTTTTTTTTTTTTTTGGCATGGGGAAAATCAGCAAAAATGTATTTGTGATAATCTATAAGATTTTTGTGAATCTAAATAAAACCTTTAATGGAGAGCATTTATTGCTACTTTACTGGCATTCCCAGCAAAGATGGATTAAATGGTTGGTGGTGCCAGATCCATACTTGCAGCTATCACCTCTGGTTTACCCAGACTCTGAATAGACAGATCCGAATAAACCTCAACTCACAAAACATGGAGGGGAGCTGTCACCTGTCCACTGCTCGTCTTCACTTCCTTACTGAAGCTTTTCAGACTTCAGGTACTCACAGGTCTTGTGCCTGGGTAGCTTAGAATACTGACGAAATTAATATCCCTGAGGGAAACTCTGGAGTCATGGAGCCAGAGTCAGTCTAGAAAACTCCACTTCACCTCTAGTAATAATTCTATGAAAACCCAGTACATTGCTCAAATCTCAAAGAAATGCCATTTCCAACTCTATTCACAGTAGCCAAGTTAAGGGTACTAATACAATATGTGTGTGTATGTGTGTGTGTATGTGTGTGTGTATTATGTATGTATGTATGTATGTATGCATACTTGTATGAATAAGGAAAGAATTCCTGCCACGTGTGACAATATAAACCCGAGAACATTGCTGTATGAAATAAGCCAAAATGGTGCATGGATTCAGTGCTATATGGTCTGTAAATCAGGGACCACCCAGGAGCTCCAGGCCTTGGGAGAATGTCGGATTGGCAAATCACACAAGGGGTCTAAGGCTTCAGTCAAGTAAGAGGAGTAAGTTCCAGGGACCAGCTGTATGACACCACACCTGTAATTAGCAATGCCGTGCTGTATATTTAAAACCTTCCTGAAAGGGGAGAGCTCACATTAAATACAGCAAAGTAACAGCAGTCTAGTAATGGCAGCAAGATTGTGTGCGCAGCGAACAAGGAAGTAGCTTAGGAGAAGGCCGTCGAGCAGAAGGCTGGCCAGCACCCAGAGTTTCATGTAAAGTTTTCTATCTGTTATTCTAAAGCAGAAGGCTTAGGTTGGTGAAGCTGTCAAATTTTCTCAGTACTTTAGGATGAGTTATTCCCCTCAGAGTCATACTTTCCTTTACTTTCTTAGGGCTCTTCAAGTATTGTTTCCTCATTGCTGTTATCTTTGGTGCCAGGGACTGTCTCACTTTGTGCTGCTGAGCTATCAAACAGAACGTGCCTAAATGGAAACAGTATTCAGGGAACTTTCCATTTGGTAACATTCCTTCTAGGCTTCTCCCACAGTTATCTGGCTATTGCCAGGTATTCCTGACTCACTATAAAAGGAGCTGTTTGCCCTCCTCACTCTCTTACTCTCTTACTCTCTGTCCCTTCTCTCCGTATCTCTTTCATGGCCTGCTTCTACTCCTCTATTCTGTCTCTGTCTCTATCTCTATCTCTGTCTGTCTGTCTCTCTCTTTCTCTCTCTCTCTTGCCTCTACTCCCTCAACTCCCCCCTCCAATGCCCCAAATAAACTCTATTCCATGCTATGTCTGTCTTACGGCTGGTACCTCAGGGGGAAGGGAATACTGCAGCATGGGCCCACAGGGGCATCTCCTTTCTTCTGCACCATATTGCACCTCTACCAAACATATCCTGGTTCTTTTTTTTTTTTTTCTTTTCATAAAATACAGCATCCCACTAGCAAAGATAGTGATGGGAATTTTATCATGAACATGTACCAATTAAAGTATGGTATAATGTTTAAATTAAAATTGCAGTAGCAAAGTGGCTCTCATTTTAAAACCACGTCATTCTAAACTCAGAGAAAAACAAAAACCTTCTACTATTTTCCAGACAAATATAAAACATTTATTACAATTCATTTACATAGATTTCCTTTATAATGCTGCCCACATGTTGGAAGCCTGCTGTAGACTTCAAACCAAGTTGACCCTTGGCTACTTTGTGGATCATGTAGCTAAGCTGCTAGAACGAATGCAATTAGACAACTGGAGAGAGTAGAAGAAATCTGTCAGATGACAAATCCAAATACCAGGTCAGAATTAGTTACCTGCAGAAGATTTGCAGAAAGAAAAGGCATCCTGGAGTAAGAGGAATTGTTCTCCAGCTGCCTCTGCTCAGGTGCATTGTGGGTGAGATGCTGAAGGAAGAACATTAACAAGTAAATATTTGGGGTTGGAATTAATTTTACCCCATATAACCAATGAATTTCACTTTTTTTATATTCAAAGATATTGACTTTATTTATTTTAAATCTTTATTATGAATATGGATATACAAAATATAAACATGCATATTCAAGCTTACATGTGTCTACATTCAATTTGAGGGGTTCTAGGCAAGCACTGAAAGTGTCTTCAATATATTCACTAAGCAGGACACATTGAGCAGCTTTGATGAGTGTTTGTGAATAAATAGCTGTTATGATTACTAACCTATTCACTATTGCTTAAAAATAGTATAAAATCTTCAAACGATCAAAGAAAAAGTTAACTCTTCAGGGCATTTTTATAAGATATTATTATTTCTCAGACACAGGGATTTAGTCAAGATACAAACCGGCTTGGTTTGGCTGATTGAAGCATGTGCCATGGTCCTTGTAGTTCCTTGTTTACTTCCTATCTAGGCTTTCAAAAGAGTTCCTTGATTTGATCAACATTGGCACAGTTTAAAAGGTCAGGCAGATACAGCAGAGATTTTATTACTGCCTAAGCCTGCAGTCATGAAATGCGATTCCACCCCACAGGGTTTCAGATGGACACAGTTTCCACACATTTCATCCCACTTCAGCACACTTACAATTATTAAACATAATTACAGTGGTTTTCCTGAGGTATGATTACAGCTCATAGGATCATTGGTTTGGTTGTTTCTGCTGGGTTTTGTTTTATTTACATTTCATGGTCATAAGCTTTCTCCTCTAGTAAGATTTATTCAACCCCTACTCCTGACATCCTCCAAGGCAGAAATAATTTGAAAGATTTTCATCCACTTCCTTGCTTACTTCAGAAAACAAAAATCTGATTGTGTAAGATTTCACAATTTCTAAATTAATGTGGTTGTGGTCAACAGTAATCCCTGCATTCAGAAAGTTGAGACAGGAGGATGGATAGTTGAAGGCCAGCTACCACAACTGTGAGAACCAGCCTCAAAAAGAAGTTTCAGTTTCTCTTTTAAAGAAAGGTTCAGTCACAAATCTGGCAGCTGGGAAGGAGGAGAGAAAGGAGGGAGCTGATTTGCTTTGCATCCTGGCATCAAAGTTGTGGTTAAAAAAAAAAGAGACTGAAAAAAGGAAGGCAAGAAAGAGAAAGTAGAATGAAATGGAAAGTAAAATATAAAATGGAAAAGGTAAGTTGGAATTAACACACACACACACACACACACACACACACACACACACACATGCACAGAGTTTTAAGCTCATGGATGTTTTCTTAGATGCCAGGGATATAAAATGTATTGAAATCTTTGCCCTCTAAGTATCGCTGAATTAGCTTAGTGTTGCTTCTTGAGGCAATGCCTCTCTTTGCTTGATGTTTCATAGGAGAGTTACTATTGTAACCTCTATGCTTTTCACCTTCTATAGTCAATACTTAAATCAGTAAGTGAGGACTTGTTTTGTGAGGAAAGATCACAGTCATTGAACCTAAATTTCATGACTAAATGGATCCATAATGTAAGGCAGTAGAGAGATTTATAAGGAGCCTGGGCTTTTATCATTGACTCCTTTAAACAAACAAGATTACTCTAGCAAGACTTCAGACTTGCTGTCTATTATTGATAAGCATTTGAGTATCTGTGTGTGCCCATTTGTGTATTTTCAGGACTTAGACTTAAAAATTGAGACCTAATAGATTGCCTTGGGTGTGATGGCGAGCCTACAATTCTGGGATAACACTCAGCTACTAGCAAACCATTAAAGAGATAGGCTTATTCTCATCTCATCAACTCTATCCACCTCACAGCGTCCACACTAAACTGACACTGAATATTTTACTTTAGAGAGAGATTTTTTTTTTTCTGAGCTCAGGCATTGAAAACACATTTCTTTTTTTTGGGGGGGAGGGAGGGAGGTACAGCAAACTTTATTGATTCAAGAGAAAAGTGAGGGCTCCCTAGGCTATTCCTGTTATTATGGGGGTCTGGGATGAAAATTGTGAGGGAGTGCTCAGAGTTGGGGTAGGGACTCCTCAGCAACCGAAGGCCTCTGTCTTGCTCTTAGTGTCCTTGCTAGGGTGGGTGGTCCAGGGTGTCTTACTCTTTAGAGGCCATGTAGGCCATGAGGTCCACCACGCTGTTGTTGTCATGCCAGGAAATGAGCTTTAGGAAGTTGTCATTGAGAGCAATGCCAGCCCCACCATTAAAGGTGGAAGAGTAAGAGTTCCTATTGAATTCACAGGAGACAACCTGGTCCTCAGTGTAGCCCTCAGATGCCTGCTTCACCACCTTCTTGGTGTCTTCATACTTGGCAGGTTTCTCCAGGCAGCATGTCAGATTCACAATGGATACATTGTGGGTAGGAACGTGGAAGGCCATGCCAGTGAACTTCCAGTTCAGCTCTGGGACGACCTTGCCCAGAGCCCTGTCAGTACCAGTGAATGCAGGGATGATGTTTTGGGCAGCCCCATGGGATTCAGGGCCCTGAAAAATCAAACCAAGAACAGGCAACTAAGAAATTATCCTCTCTCTCTCTCTCTCTCTCTCTCTCTCTCTCTCTCTCTCTCTCTCTCTCTCTCTCTCTCTCTCTCTCTCTCTCTCTCTCTCTCTCTCTCTCTTCCTCTCTCTCTCTCTCCCTCTCTTTCTCTCTCTCCCTCTCCCTCTCTCTCTCTCTCTCTCTCTCTTTCTCTCTCTCTCCTCTGTCTTGATCTCTCTCACATACATATTTGTATGAATATAGCAACAACTAATAAAAACTGAGGTTATAAATTAGAAAGAGAGCTGGGAGAGGTACCTGGGAGGGCTTGGAGGGAGGAAAGAAAGGAGGGGATGATGTGATTTGTGATCATATATACACATGAAAAGAAAAAGATCAGCCCATGGACATGATTTGATAGGTTCATCATGATGCTTAATTTTCAGTGTTAGCCATATTATTTGTAATCATTGCATATATGCCTGTGAAGGTGTTTCTATAGAGGTTTATAGAAGAGTGAAGACACACCCTGAAAGTGGGCAACACAATACCACAGGCTAGAGTCCCATAGCAACAAAAATAGAAAAAGAAGTGAGCTGTGTCACTGAGCATCAGCATTCTCACCTCTGTGCTCCTGAGCTGCTGCTTAGGAAAGTAAGCAATTCCACATGTTCCCCCATGATAGACTGTTTCAAATTCTGATAGGCTGTTTCAAATTGTGAGCGCGCAAGCACTTTTTTCCTTAAGTTGCTAACAACATATGTGTGTGTGTGTGTGTGTGTGTATTTGTCATCATGCTATGCCCCATATATATAAATTCATATATATCTAAATAATATATATATTAAATTCATATACATAAAAATTCATACATATATGAATTTTTTCACAAAAATATATGAAACATAGTTTTGGACTTGAAGATTGGTTGGCATTAAGCCTATAGGTCCTAAATGTGTACTCTATGGGTTTCTGATGACTGGTTTCCAGGACTTTGTGTCTGACCTTGACTCTCAGGATGGTGCTGACCGAAAGACAGTGAAGGTGGGGGTCACCAAAATGCCCAAAGGAGGCAACCCTTATTTGCCAGCAGTAAGAAGGTCATTACAAAAGTGGAAGAGCTTTGTCTGGTAGTAAACAGAAGTTTACATGTCTAGACATAAGGCCGGTCAGGAAAACAGGAGAACAAACATACGTGGAGTGAGTGAAATATTCCTAAATGCAGAAGGGTAAATAGGACAGTCTTGCTATGTGGTTGTTTTGTGAGCAAAGAAAGTAAGTTGCAGCCAAGATAAGCAAGACTATGTGCATTCAGGGTTTATCAAGATAAAGTATGAGTTTGAGAATTTTCCTGCAGGAATTACTTGAAAGACTTTACATCTTCAGTCTCCTTCAGGCTGTCACCCCTGCTCAGCCCTCAAAACTGAGCAGAATTCCTAAGGAAATAAGTGGAAAGAAAGTAAACATTGTAAGGCAGAAACCATCTGAGACTGAAGAAGCGCCAGCAATATCTCTTACTTAGTGCCTTTGCTCATTGCTGCCCTTTGGAAATTGGAGCTCAGTGAAGCATTAAACCTAATGTCAGCTAATGGTATGCTCTGTGTCCTTTGTCAGATTTGAAGAAAAACTTTACTACTACCACATTATCATTGCCAAGAGAGAAACTGAGTATTTTTATTATGCAAAAAACACTACCATTTTCTTTTTTGCCACTTAATTGCATCTCAGAATAATCATTAATTATGTTTTTTAGTAGTTCCTTGTTTTAACGCACAACTACAGTTTTCCTTTGAACGTCACAGGCCTGCTCAATAGATGAAACAGTACCATTCTCAGTGCTAGCAGAACTCTCTCTTCTTCCTTTTTGGCCCCTTTTATTTCTGAGCCCTTCTAATGACTGACAAGTACGTTGTGGATATGTAGGTATTTTCGTAAAACACATATTTGTAAAAGTTTCAAATGCATAATGTGGCATTTGTGTAACTTGCCTCCGGTTTCCAGGAAACACATCTGCACTGTCTATCCTCGCAAATGCCATGGAAATGGATTTTGAGAGTTCCTCAGACCTACACCCATAAATGGATGTGTTAGATCACAGCTCTTTGAGCAGTGAATGTTATGGGTGCTGTGCTGTCACATTGCTCTCGATTGAGCCCAACTTTCCCTGTCATCTGTAATATTAGTTCTCCCTTTACTCACATTCTCATCAGTAAGTGACACAATGAAAACTAATATTTGTTGACTGGCAGCTCTGACGTTGTGGCTCACTGCTCACCGTGCATTGGTGGTTACTGGTGAGTTTGAGATTCTCCTAATCTGTCCAATTCTCATTTTTGTGTAATTCCTATTTTAGTGAATGCCCAACATTTTCCTTTTCTTTTGATTTTCAAGGTCTTTTTATGAGATATGAACCCCTAGACAGTTCCAAATGTTATTGGTCCTTCCACCAGAATATAATTTGGTTGTAACTTAGATATTAACTGTGAAATATAACACTCTGATTTTAATATGGCTAAATTTACATTGTAGCAGAAGATGACCTTGAAGTTCTGATGCTCTTGATTCTGAGTGCTAAGATTACAGGTGTGTACCCCCATGCTCAGACTACATGGGAATGGGAATGGAACCTGGGGTTTGGGGCATGTTAGGAGTACATGCTGATTACAGATGTGTACAACTATAATCGCACTACATGGTGATGGATATTGAACCCCTGGCTTTATGCATACTAGGCATGTGTGCTGCCAGCTGAGCCCCACCCCGCCCCACCCTTTATGAATCTTAAGTACATTTTCCTGTACTACTAGATTACAGCTATTTCTCTAGATATACTTCAAAACTTTGAAATAAACAGGTACTACAAGTCCCAGGTCTAGATAGACAGGAATCCATGCCTCCTTTACTGGGGGAAAAGTGTCATCTCACTCAGGCAAGGCCACAGGACAGAATGACAAATATCAAATTGTAGCTGGCTAGGAAGTTCTAGCCTCCCTTCTCAGACTTTTCAATCAAGGGCCATTTCTTTTTCCCCATAAAAGTTGCTAATTAGGGTCTGCCATCTCAGCTGAATTCTAATCCGGCCTAAGGGTTTCATATGCCCTTCTTCCTAAATTTAGTCACTCATAGAAGTCACTTAGAATCTCAGTATATCTCCTGTAAACAGTGCCTGACTTCTCGAGAAACTGTTACGTAAGAACCTTGCTAAAGATATGCTCAGAAACACTTCTTTGTACTGATAGCCTGCCTTTCCTTCTTAGAAATTTCTGACTGAAGTTAATTACTTTCTGGGTGATTTCATCTTATAAATGGGAACGAACAGCCTTAGAAGAGTGAGAGGATTCTACAGAATAGTCAGGATAATTAGGAACCACTTTAAAGAGCGTTTTCTCACTCCTTTTAGTTAAAGATTAAATCATCTTTAGCATCGGCACCCAGTGGCTCTGTAGTTTGTGAAGGTGAGAGACAGTGAGTCATTTGTCAGCAAGGAAGGAGAGTTGAGCTACAAACAAGGGCTGCGATTTTCACAGGTACTCTAATTATGAGTAGGTTTTCCTTTTGGGAACTTTCATAAATGAAATTTTTGAGCAGAAAGTTGATTTCTTTCCTTGTAATGTCTATCCCTAACTTCTTGTCCTACTCAAGTGCTAAAGAGAAGCATCCAATGTAGACACATCATGTTCAACTAAAGTATATAGTTTTATTATGCTAGAGCTTTGTCTTAACTTTTTATGGAGTTTGACAGATACACACATTTGATACCTTGCTACATTTATATTTTTGAAGATTTAAATTTTTTGCAAATATTCTAGTCTTGTCAGAAAATATTGTAACTTATTATATTTTGATTCACATAATTAAAATATATTATTAAAAAGGTTGAAAGAGAGGAATTAGCAAATAAGGGACTGCAGAGATGGTTCATTGGTAAAATTTTTGCTTCATGTGCATGGAGACCTGTGTTTGTATCGCCAGCACCATGATAAAAAACATGGTAGATCATGCCTGTAGACTTCTATTCTCTACATGCACACACACATATCTACATGAGCCCAGGAACACCCAAGATTGCATGCATTATATACACACATATATACACACACACCACACAAACACACACACACACACACACATATGGAGATAGAGAAAGAGAGAGGGTGAGAGAGTGGGGAGAGAGAGAATTATGGAAAAATACATAATATAGAGATATAAATTTAGATAATATGATGATCAATCTTGGTTATCAACAGGACTGCATCTAAAATCAACTAAACCCAAGCAGCCGTGAAGGATTTTCTCTTGATTAGTTGAAGCAGGACAACCACTCTAAATTTGGAATACAGGTGTCATCCCAGAAAAGAAGAAATATACTGTATTTATTGTTTCTTTCCTTCTCTGATATTAGAATCAATTTCTTTGTGATTCCAACATAGCCTAAAGAGTAGCAGATCTCCAAGAATCCTCCAGGATCAAGGACTAGATTGAGATTGTGGAGACAACCAGCACTGTGGACTAAACAACTACTGAAATCTCAGTCTTCCAAGCATGAGACAGGCATTTTTGGACTACCTAGACCATACCCTGAAACCTGATCTAATAAATCTTGCATATGCATGCATATTCATACATATGAATTTTCATACATTCACACATTTTGTTAGTTCTATTCTTTTAGAGAACCCTGACTAACACAGATTATGGCATTGTGGGTGGATCAGCCTAAGAAACCAATGTGTGTTACAGGCTACAAAGCTTTAAGGGTGGAATACAGAAAGGCCTTTGACATCAGATATGGAGGTACAAAATCTGGGGTTCTGACCTTGATTTGGCCCAATGTGTCCTCATTATACTCTCAATCCGGAAGGGCAATGGCAATATTCTGTGCCATTTGTATAATGGAAGTGATTTGTTTTTTTGGTTTTACGAGGGATTATGGTTAAGAGATTGCTTTGAATCTTTAAAGGAGACTTTCAAATATGAAATAAAATGTTAATATTGTAAAAGACTGCAGGGGCTTTTGAAGTTGGACTAAATGCATTTTACATTAGGATATAGTTATGACTCTATGGAGGAAAAAGAAATGGAATGTGGTGGTTTGCATAAGAATGTCCCCAAAAGTTCATGTATTTGAAAACTTGGTTCCCACTTTATTTAGGAAAGATATAGGAACTGTGACTTTGTTGGAGAAAGCTTGTCATTGTAGGTGGGCTTTGGGAATTTAAAGATCCCAAAATTTCCAGTTGCTTTGTATTCTTTGTGCTTCTGGTTTAAGATGTGACCTCTCAGCCTCCTGCTCCTCCTGGCTCACCTGCTTCTTGCTGCCACATTCCTCATCATGAAGGATTCTTAACCTTCTGGAACCATAAACCAAGTAAGTTCTCTCTTTTGTATGTTGTCTTTCTTATGGTGGTTTATCATAACAACAAAAAATAACTAATACAGACGGGTGAAAGAGAGAAGGAAGGAGGAAGGGAGATAGAGACAAAGAGGAAAAGGAAGATAAGAAAAATCAAATGCCCAGCCATTGCTGTCAACCTCTTGAATGGCTTTGGATAAGAAGTGTTGGCTAAATTTGGTGGAGAAAGGAGATAGGGAGGAGGGTCTGGTAGGAGAGTAGGGAGCGGAAACTAGTTGGGATGTAGTATATGAGAGAATTTAAAATAAATAAATAAAAAGGACCACCTAAGTACCGAAAAAATGCTAGAAAAAAGTGTTGGGTAACCTAGAGGGCTTGGTAAGAGTTACAGTTCCTTTTGGTCATTTATCAGCATCTGATAAATGCTGTGGAGAGAGTTATCCTGTCTCTCTCTACAGTGGCTGGCTGTCCATCCATCAGCAATGCTAAGGAAAATGTAATTTGGCTAGAGTTATCTCACTTTAATTTAAGCCTGGTTTCAGATAACATAGAAAGAAGGAAACAAAACTCCAAATTGTACTGAAAAGCTCCCCAAAACTTACTGTAATAACACTTGGAGACATAGAAATAAAGATAGGAAGGACATGGAGAAGTTTACATAGTATGTAGGGAGGGAAGAGTGGGAGTTAATATATTATGGGGATTAGAATGCAGAGGTCTTTTACAGTGAGGAGTATGTAGGGGCTTATACAATGAGAGAGATAGGATTCAGAGGGCTTACCCAGTACTGGGAATGAGATGCAGGGTGATTATATAGTGAGAAGGGTCAAATAAGGGTGGTGGCACTGTAAGGGGAATAGAATGAGGGGAGTTTATAAAATCAAGGAGTTAGAATGAGGTTGGCTTTTATGGCAAGGGGCTAGAATGAAAGATGCTTTATATAGTGAGGGAGTGGGACACAGTGAGATTGTATAGTGATTATAAGTTAAGAATCTTATCAATCCATATTAGACATCTTTCCTTTCATACAAATTCTTTTGGAAGCAAATTGTTACTTCCTTCCAACCTCATTCTCACCAGCTGTCTCTTCAGCTGCCTCATTTTGTGCAGAACAACCCATTCCTTCACTCAAGGTCATATAGCACACACACACACACACACACACACACACACACATGCATGAACACACACAGAGACAGAAACACACACACACACACACACACACACACAGAGAGAGAGAGAGAGAGAGAGAGAGAGAGAGAGAGAGAGAGAGAGAGAGAGAGAAGCCCTGAGAGGAGGAAGGCAATTATTCGTAATTTAACATGTTTGATTTTATCATGTGGAGATTGAGTATTTTCTCCTTACTAGTAATAAAAATTAAAATCAGAAGTGCAAATTCCTCCTTTAGTGTTGTCGGTTGTCCCAGTGGTTGTTTTCCACTTGGCCCAGTGGCTCCCATCTCCTTGATGAAGGAGGATGCAGGGAGGACAGGAAGGAAGCCAGGAACTGTAGTTCTGCAGAGGATATGCCTGCCTTTTGCTTACAGGGCAGCTGAGATCATGTGAGACTCAGAGCCTGAATATCTTCTTTCAAGCCCTAGCAGGCTGCTTCCTGCTGGGCAAATAGTTGGCCAAGCCACTAGTCAGGTGGTGCCCCAGTTTTCCTAGTAGGAAGTGTGGAGTGTGTATCTCATCATACCTTCGCCGCTGCCCTTCGTGTGACCCGGTAGGCTTTGATCTGATACTCAATGTCTCATCAACACTGTAGGACATTGCTCCACTAATTTCTCGGTCCACTAAATGGCTTCCCATGGGACAAGGGGATGAATGGATTTCTAGCTGCTTTGAAAATCAGAAGACAGCCTGAATGTAGACACTGTCACAAACTCAAGAGCCAATAAATAAATATAAATAAAAAAACAAAAAATTAAAAAATAAAAAAAGCATTATGGCTCTCTATTCTTGGGGAGAATTCTTTTGTGTGAAGGACTTTATTTGCTAATATAGGCTGTTATAATAAATACAGGACAAACGGGGGTGAATCTTCACTGTAATGGCTGCTACAAGTCCCAAACTGCAAGGTCAGCAGAGTGCATGATGTTCTGGCTTCCAAATTATGGCCTCCTTAGTCTCCCAGAGGTCTTCCCTCTATGTATGTGTAATCAAATCTCCTTTTCTTACAAGGAGATAGCACTCATAGTGGATTAGTGCCCAGTCATTCTCACTTTCCTTGAAGGGTGTCTTTAACAGGCACATCTCCCAAAACACTGTAGTCAGAGGTCTTGAATTTTAAATCTTACAGAAACTTTGGAGAGACACAACTACCTGTAACACAGATAGCTACTTCTCTCTTTTCATATGTTAATATTCATTCAGACTTTTGTTTAAGCACTAATTTCTTTTAGTTTGCTTAAGTTATTTTGTGAACAGTCATAGTTCAGATTTCTTTTGTCTTTTGTCTATGTGGGTTTGGTGTTGCAGGTTTCCAACAAGGACAGTATTGTCCTCAGCCCATTCGTCCCTTGACGTTTGTTCATTGTCCTCCTCTCAGTTCACAAAGGAGTAAACATTGTTGGACATTCATCTTAGGTGATAATCAGTTTGCAAAAAAAGGAGAGGAGATTTTCCATTGCATAAGATCTGTCTTAAAGCAGTAATTCATGACTAGTAATTGGCCAAACCACTTTCTGGTGGCAGTCTGAATCCAGTACTTTTCTGTACCTCTTTTAGAGCAAAGACAAAGAAATAAGAACTGCAACTTTCACCAGTTTTAACAAAAATTTATACAAGTAATAAGGGGCACATAATTTCTTAGAAAACAGCATAGCAAATACGTTCTAATCTGTCAAGGCAACAAATGTACAAGAGATTCCACATGCCTTTTTAATTTTCGTTACATCTTTTCATAAGTGATTTCTCATGTGTTTCACTATCTGTACTATAAAGGTATTCTTCTTAGAAGAAATAACTCATTTTTCCCAGTCTTTCAGGCTTGTTTCAATCAGCACACTGTTCAGGCTCTTCATCGGTGCTTAGGGCTGAGCCGGGCTGAACCGTGAGTGTAAAATGAGCTACATCAACAGCTGGACCTGAAAACTTTCTGAACTGCCACATGCTCTATGACTGAATTCTCCGTTGGGGATGCTTCATCTTGGAAGGTCCTGTCAGCTTTTTTTTTTTTTTTTTACCAAAAATGATTTCTAAAATTGTGTCTGTGTGTACTTAAACCATGTATATGGTGGTGCTTGAGTAGATGAGAAAAGGGGCATTGGATGCCAGATCCTGGAGTTACAAGTGGCTATAACCTGACAACATGGGCACTGAACTCAGTGCTTTTGGGAGAATAGGAATCACTTTTAATCACTGAATCATCTTTCCAGGCTTTCTTCCGCCTTCTTTAAAATGAAGGTTTGTTGGGCAAGGTGGCAAGTTCAGCACATGCTCCTGCTTCTAACCACAGGGAAAGCCAGGAGTCAGTTAGACCACAAGTCAATCAAGGACAAATAAATTATGCTGAGAAATTTTTACAGAAAGCCTCCCTTTTTTTAATTCTCAAAGAATTTATGTCGGCTAAGTATTATTGTTCAAAGTTTGGAAATGAGAAAAGTGAATATTAGTGAGTTACTAGTCATTTCAGAACACAATCTAGGGAAGAGTACACACACACACACACACTCACACACACACATACAAACACTCACAGTGCATAGACACAAAGACAAACAGACATTTACACACATATATGGGGTATAGACAAAAATTTACACATACAGATGGGGTAATGGGGTATACACAGACAGACTCACATTTATCACACATACACACACACACACACACACACACACACACACACACACACACATATCCAGTCCAGGCTACTATACCCAGCAAAACTCTCAATTACCATAGATGGAGAAACCAATGTATTCCATGACAAAACCAAATCTACACAATATATCTCAACAAATCCAGCCCTTCAAAGGGTAATAAATGGAAAACTTTAACACAAGGAAAGAAACTACATCCTAGAAAAAGCAAAAAAGTAATCTTCCAACAAAATTAAAAGAAGATAGCCACATGAACAGAATTCCAACTCTAACAACAAAAGTAACAGGAAGCAACAATTATCTTTCATTAATATCAATTAATATCAATGGACTCAATTTTCCAATAAAAAGACAAAGACTATGAGATGGGTACATAAACAGGACCCAACATTTTGTTGCATATAGGAAACCCACCTCAGTCACAAAGACAGACACTACCTCAGAATAAAAGGCTGGAAAACAATTTTCCAAGCTTATGGTCCCAAGAAAAAAGCTGGAGTAGCCATTCTACTATTGAATAAAATCGACTTTTGCCCTAAACTGATCAAAAAAGATAAGGAGAGACACTTCATACTCATCAAAGGTATGATCTACCAAGATGAACTCTCAATTCTGAACCTCTATGCTCCAAATCAAAGGGCATCTACATTCATAAAAGAAACTTTACTAAAGCTTAAAGCACACATTGCACTGCACACAATAATAGTGAGAGATTTCAACACCCCACTCTCTGCAATGGACAGATCGCAGAAACAGAAACTAAACAAGGACACAGTGAAACTAACAGAAGTTATGAAACAGATGGATTTAACAGATATTTATAGAACTTTTTATCATAAAACAAAAGGATATACCTTCTTCTCAGCACCTTATAGTACCGTCTCCAAAATTGACCATATAATTGGTCACAAATCAGGCCTCAACAGATACAAGAAGACTGAAATAATT
>NW_022196899.1:9975161-9980818 GCF_008632895.1 Mastomys coucha
TAATACCAATACTCCTCAAACTATTCCACAAAATAGAAACAGAATGTACTCTACCCAATTCGTTCTATAAAACCACAATTACCCTGATACCTAAACCATACAAAGACCTAACAAAGAAAGAAAACTTCAGACCAATTTCCCTTATGAATATCGATGCAAAAATACTCAATAAAATTCTTGCAAACCAAAATCCAAGAACACATCAAACGATCATCCATCATGATCAAGTAGGTTTCATCCCAGGGATGCAGGGATGGTTCAATATTTGGAAAACCATCAACATAATTGACAATACAAACAAACTCAAAGAAAAAACCTATGATCAACTCATTAGATGCTGAGAAAGCATTTGACAAAATCCAACATCCCTTCATGATAAAAGTCTTGGAAAGATCAAGAATTCAAGGTCCATACTTAAACACAGTAAAAATAATATACAGCAAACCAGTAGCCAACATCAAACTAAATGGAGAGAAACTTGAAGCAATTCCACTAAAATCAGGGACTAGACAAGGCTGCCCACTCTCTCCTTACCGATTCAATATTGTAATTGATGTCCTAGCCCTCTAGAGCAATTACACAACAAAAGGAGATCAAAAGGATACAAATTGGAAAGGAAGAAATCAGATTATCACTATTTGCTGATGATATGATAGTATACTTAAGAGACACCAAAAAATCTACCAGAGAGTTCCTAAACCTGATTAACAACTTCAGCAAAGCAGGTGTACATAAAATTAACTCAAGCAAATCAGTGGCCTTCCTCTACATAAAGGATAAACAGGCTGAGAAAGAAATTAGGGAAACACACCCTTCACGATAGTCACAAATAATATAAAATACCTCGGTGTGACTCTACCTAAGCAAGTAAAAGATCTCCTTGACAGGAGCTTTGAGACTCTGAAGAAGGAAATTGAAGAAGATCTCAGAAGATTGAAAGATCTCCCATGCTCATGGGTTGGCAGGATTAATATAGTAAAAATGACCATCTTGCTGAAAGCAATCTACAGATTCAATACAATCCCCATCAAAATTCCAACTGAATTCTTCACAGACTTAGAAAGAGCAATTTGCAAATTCATCTGGAATAACAAAATATCCAGGATAGCCAAAACTATTCTCAACAATAAAAGAACCTCTGGTGGAATCGCCATCCTGGTCCTTAAGCTGTACTACAGAGCAATAGTGGTAAAAACTGCATGATATTGGTACAATGATAGGCAGGTAAATTGATGGAATAGAACTGAAGACCCAGAAATCAACCCACACATCTATGGTCACTTGATCTTTGACAAAGGAGCTAAAACCATCTAGTGGAAAAAAGGCAGCATTTTCAACAAATGGTGCTGGCTCAACTGGTGATTAGCATGTAGAAGAATGCAAATCGATCCATTCCTATCTCCTTGTACAAAGCTCAAGTCCAAGTGGATCAAGGACCTCCACATAAAACCAGATATACTGAAACTAATGGAAAAGAAAGTGGGGAAGAGCCTTGAGCACACAGACACAGGGGAAATTTTCCTTAACAGAACACCAATAGCTTATGCTCTAAGATCAAGAATTGACAAATGGTACCTCATAAAGTTGCAAAGCTTCTGTAAGGCAAAAGACACTGTCAATAGGACAAAACGGCAACCAATAAATTGGGAAAAGATCTTTACCAAACCTATATCTGATAGAGGGCTAATATCCAATATATACAAAGAACTCAAAAAGTTAGACTCCAGAGAACAAATAGCCCCAATTATGAATGGGATACAAAGCTAAACAAAAAAGCTCACAGCCATCCTTTGGACTGAGCAAGGGTCCACAATGAAGGAGCTAGAAAAAGAACTCAAGGTGCTGAAGGGTTTGCATCCCTTAGGACGAACAAGAATATGAACTAACTAGTACCCTCAGAGCTCCCAGGGACTAAACCACCAACCAAAGGGTACACATGGTGGGACTCATGGCCCCAGCAGCATATATAACAGAGGATGGCCTAGTCAGTCATCAATGGGAGGAGATTCCCTTGGCCCCATGAAGGTTCTATGCCCCATTGTAGGGGAATGCCAGGGCCAATAAGCAGGAGGGGGTGGGTTGGTGAGCAGAGGGTGGGGAGAAGGAACAAGGTTTTTTTTTTCCCCCTCAGAGGGGAAACTGAGAAAGGAGATATAATTTGAAGTGTAGATAAAGAAAATAAGTAATAATAAATAAATAAATAAATAAATAAATAAGAAAAAGTAACAAACTTGAGAAGAAAAAATAAATAAAAATAAATGCTTCAAAGAATATGGTAAAACCTTACTGTTTCTTAAAAGAATCAGAAAGAGCAAGACAATGGAAATCTGTGAAAAGATTCTGATGGTTTTTCAAAGGACTTTAGGGTTCTCCTGGCATTTGTTAAGGTATGTTAAACTTTGGTTGTGAAAGCACAATGGCACCTCACTGAGTAGTTCTTTGATTCTTTGTTGAATATCAGACATGTGAGCAATTAACAACAGTCTGGTGATCATAGGTGTCAATGGCGATCCTGTAGTCTTGCTGCTGTTCAAATAAGGAGACTGAATCTCTAGAGGATTTAGCCATGTGCTGAACGATGTGCAATTCCTCCAAAGCAGGATTTTACATCATTCCAAGGTCATTTCTTCAAACTATCTGAGACTACTGCAGTGAGTTGGGCCTAATGTTGCTCATATTTTAATGTTAATTTGGGTCCCCAAAATTGTTTGCAGGAGAGAGTTCCCACATAAGAGAGGGTGGGACCCTGCCCCCAGGTGACTGTGATTGGTAAATAAAGATACCAGCAGCCAACAACTGGAGAGAAAGAGATGTGGGGGGCGGGGCGGTTAGGTTTCCTGGGGTAGAGACCATGAGGAAGGAGGTAGGAGATCTGCCATGCTGGGAGAGTGTGGAGGAGAGGAGGGATGCCATGCCTGAGAAAAGTGCAGGACAGAGAGGCACTGCTGCCATGTGAAGGACTCAGGAGAGCATGGCCCAGTTAGGCAGACCTCTGGGTCCAGAGCCAAGACAGAATACAGAATTAGTAATAACTCAGGATTAACCTAAAGAGGTTAGGCAGTGGCTAAGCTGTGGAGCTGTGAAAGGCACGTCAAAATATAAAGGCTGTGTATGTCTTTCGTTAGAGAACATAAACCATTGACGCAGGTAGTGAATCTAAAGCCATTGTTTGTTAATTAATTATTTCTACAACTACTGTTACACAGAGCTATAAAAAGCTGACTGTTTAAGTTGTCCTAAAACCGAGGCAGTTTAAATAGCAAATGAAAGTCTACCTGGTTAGTGACAGAACTTTTTAAAATTAGAAACATTTAAGCTATAAAGTATATTTGATGACAAGGAAACTCCCCATTCCTCTCTAATTTCTTAGTCTTATGGAAAGTATTAATTGTATTAAATTGTTTTATCTAAAAAAAAAAAATCTTCGTTTTCTTAAAGTATTTAAAATTTACTTTTATAGTTTGGCTTACATGTATAGGCTAGTCAATGTTCCAAATAATTATAAATTTAATTTTTGTTAATATATAAATATTAACATGTATAAAATCATTCTGTTGTAGTTATTGTATCCAGCACCTTCTTTAAAACATAAACCAAGAGAAATCTCAGGGTCTGGGGACTTCATTGGACTGAGAGAGCCTATGTTTATGTGGTTCAGATAAAAGACTTAATGAGATCATGGACATGAGTCACTGTTTTGTTTCTGCACATTCTTGTGCTCCACTTACATAAATAAATGTGTAAATTATGTCTACTTGATTTTGTTCTTAAAATAAACTTCCTTTAAAAAAAAAGGAAATACATATGGCTCTAGAATTAGGAACACACATTAACTTATTAGAACATTTTTATAAGTAAAGAATCCAGAGAACTCAGTGAGTCAGAAACTAAAAAGAATAAACACAGAAGCTTATAAAACTCATAAAGAGAGAGAATATGGAGTTGTTACTCAAAATATTCATTCTTATGAAGAAATAGGGCATAAAACATAGCTCCACTAATGAGGAAATTAATGGATGTTTTTAATATACCGATTATTTGGGAAAAAAATAAGAATTGGTCTTGTAAAAAAAAAATGATAATCACCCTTCGACAAACACTAAGGAGGAAAAAGACTGGTATAGTATAAAAAAGAAAAAATATATTATTTTTCAGGAACTATTCTTGGTTACATTCACTAAAACAAGGCTCGAATAGAAGAAATTAAGCTCTTTGAAGGAATGATCTGAGTCAAAGAGTGGGGATGTTGATGTTTAGAAACAGAATTATTCTACTTATGACGAGTAAAAGCAATGACACCACACTTAAAACTACCACAAAATGTTGTTTCTCCCCCCATTTCCTCAGTGCTCCCTGAGGGTGACACAAATGTCTCCTTTAAGTCTGAGTCCTCAACGATCTTTCCTTCTCAACATCTGGTGCAGCCATGGGTCTTTGCATTTATCTACATTCACTATGAGGAGAAGGGTCTTTGTCACTGTAGAGAAACACAGCTATGCAGGCGTGGTTTGATGCTACCTCAGTTCAGGTAAGCAGTCATCTCAGTTAGGAGAATGGGAGAGAGATGGCTCATTGCTTAAGAGCACTGACCGCTCTTCCAAAGGTCCTGAGTTCAATTCCCAGCAGCCACATGGTGGCTCATGACCATCTGAAATGAGATCCGATGCCCTCTTCCGGTGTTCCAGAAGAAAGCGACAGTGCACTCACTTACATAAAGTAAATAAATCTTTAAAAAGAGAGAGAGAGAATGAGAGAAAAAAAAAACAGTTGTGTAGGGCAGATGCCCCAAAGCCTCCGAAGTTGTTAATTATCTGCAGCTCTTCCTCTAAAGGTGGACTTCATGAAATGTCGTTCATGTGTAAGGATGACAACTCTTAGAATTTCTCAGATCTTGCTTAGGAAGCCACATTATTGAGAGCTACACTTATCTCTGATTATAAGAATACATATTTAAAATATAGTTAGGGATCGTATTAGTTTTGAAAAGTGGCAACATTAGGCTCTCCTCTAGGATCCATGGTTTACCATCACTGGTATTGTAAGACTCTGGCAAGCCTTAGCTTACAGGGAATCCCTGAGTGAACGACGCAGAGCTGGGAATTGATGGAAAAAGCAAGAGGAATTTATTGTTCCAACATGTTGGGGAGAGAGAGAAAGACCACATCCAGACAATCCAGCAAAACTTTATACAGTTCTCCAGGCAGCAGCCATTAGGCACAATGTGATTGATTGGCAGAACAGTGTGACTTTTAAACTGATTGGTCTATAGGGAATGAAGTGGATGGACAATGGTCAAGGAATGTGTCTATGAGCTCCGGTGGTTGGTCCCTCCTCCCTGTGGTCTGAGGAATGTAATTAGCCCCTTCCTTCGGGAGGGGAGGGGTGCTTATGCTCCAAGTCTCTGGATTTTAGAATTCTTTTCCTGAAGTTCAGGACCCCAGGTAGCTGGAGAGATAGTTAGGTTAACAGCACTGACTGCTCATCCAGAGGTCCTGAGTTCAATTCCCAGCAATCACATGGTAGCTCACAACCATCTGTAATGGAATCTGATGTCCTCTTCTGGTGTGTCTGAAGACAGTTACAGTGTACTCATATAAATAAAATAAATTTAAAAAAAAAACACGTTTTCTAAATAATGCTTGTAATACACTTCTTCT